>NC_136267.1:36907760-37235260 GCF_964187855.1 Myxine glutinosa
GTTCTCAAGACCTCCGGAGGAGGATATAATATTTGTTATGCAGAACGTTTAGATTACACGGCACAAGAGGTACAGCACAGAAAGGTGGGCACTTAAACACGGTCTTATCTTAGACCCGACAGACCACAGACAAACGGGACAAGACTGACTCACACAGGGATTGATGGCAAGGAAGGGCAGAATCGATGGCTCAAGGTGCACCTTGGCTCAGGGGCAGAATCGACCCGGTCCGGTCCAAAGATGCGGGTAGGTATCGTCGCGCTGGAGGTGGCGTCCTTTCTTCTTCGTGGCTGGGGCGCATCTGACGTCACCTCCGTCTTCCTGCGCATATATCCAGCGGGGAGTGACACGCCCTCGGCTCGTTAGCTCCGCCCCAGATGGAATCGGTCCGCCGCTTCTTATTGGGTGCGGGGGGTTACCGGGCTCCACCCTTGACGAGGAGCTGACAGTGAGCCCCTTCGTGGTAACCCCGTCGGAGCACATGGTCAATGGCGGCTAACCAAGCCAGAGTGAGGACGCGCACTCCCCGCGCCGCTGTTGTTGTTGTTGGTGTTGTTGTTTCATGAGGAAGAGATGCGGGGAGGTATTGGGAGGTCCTAAACTTACTACTGGTGCCATACAATCACATTCTGGTGCAACGAAGAGTCAGAATTAATGGAAACGAGTCCTTAACTGACATAGACTAAGAATAACTAGCAAGATGTCCTATAGTTGTCTACGTGAGATGCGGTGAACCTGGGCACGACATTTAATGGGGGAAAAAGGGGAAGGTCGGGGCTACAGAGTGTTGTTTACAGACAATGGGACTAGGGAATGGGGGATTGGGGATAGTTGGGGAGTATTGGGGAAATAGGGGAATATTTACAAGCGGATATGGATGGAGGCCAAATCCCATATCCGCAACATTGCACCCTTCTCTACCTCAGGGCGCCCCGACCCGATAAATTTTTACCTACTTTAGTGTGGCACTCAGATGTAGTTCCCTCTACTATTAACTCTACCCTGAGTGCGACAGTTTTACAGATGTTCACAAATGAGTAAATATGTCCCCCTGCGACGTTGCACCCTTCTCCTCACCGAAACACACCCACAGGATAACCGAATCGCGGAAAGAATCCTCAAACTAAACATACAGCCGGTAGAGAGCATTATTTACACAAGACTACACTGATATTTACACTACGATCCAGGACCTGTTTTTGGAGGAACACATGCAGATGTTATGCATAGAGAGAGAGCACGCATGCCAGCATCGATACACCAACCCACGAGTGCTCTGTGGCCTTACGGCCTTTAATAATGTGCAGAGCACCCCATCCAAGCACCAAAAGCACCACCCCATAACACAGTCAGCACCATCCGGTGCACCAATAAAGTGTTCGATAGTCACCGGTGGTGTCGCAGCCGGCCGATGTTCTGCCGCTGGTCTTGCCTTCATGTGGTGTACTTGGCCTTCTGGCTTCCTTAAAAAATAAAGAAAGGCGCCAACCGCGTCCATTTCTGTATTGTGGTGTCAGGGGCCAACTATTAGTGGTTCACCTGTATGGCATAGGTGCCACGTTGACCCATAGGTCCATCCACGGGTGGTGCTTGGCCGCAAAAGAACTGCGGTCCATTGTGGGTGGCCACAAACATTGCGGTCCATATGGTGTATCGATCCAGGCAGCAAGCAGCGAAAGTACAGGCCCACAACTGCGGAGCCAGCACCTCTCTCTCCTCTCTCTGCCCCAAAGCCAGATCCTCGGAGGTGGGAGACAAAAGAAGTAGACAAGTGAGTAAGGTGGTAAGGGCGCAAAAGTGCACGCAATACAAGATGATGCACACTGGGGGCACATGGGAACCAGGTGAGACAGGTACGTTCCTACCATACCCCCCCCCCCCCACCAGGTAACCTACATGCCCCCTCCCTTACCCCTTACTGTATCCACAAAACACAACACTACCCATAAACATCTACTTTACAAATCAACAAACGTCCCTACTGTCTTCCCCGTTCCTCCCATAAACCAAATTCGTCTTCTCTCCCTCCTAACCAATCAAATTTGCCATTTCCAACTCTCATCAAAATTTGCCATCTCCAACTCAACATCAAAATTTGCCATCACCAATTCATCATCAGTCCCTCCTAAGGAGGGAGAGATGGAATCACCCCAATGTCTCATCCACGTCGTGATGCGTCTCACCAATCCACACAGCAATTCTCATTTCCTGCACACAGAACAAAGAAAACACAGGTGTGGAGTCATCATCATCACCTCAGGTAAGTGGCTGCGTATGGTGCGACAGGTTCATCAATCCTAACTATTTCCTAAATGACTTTAACAACTTTACATTACCCGGGGTCTTTCTCCTGCCAAACCATTGGCCCTCTTACACTATGGGTTCTAAAAACCAATTCCCATTGACCAAACTGTGGTGCTTTTCAATTTGGGGTCTCACTCCCCCGATTCAACACTCGGTGCTCTCGCACAATTTCTGGGCTGTGACGTGTATCTCTCCCAGCAGGTCTACTCACCTGCACACCTCCACCACTGCAGTTGCCTCCGAACTTACCTGCTCCTTACCCTAACCTATCTACCTGGGGAAGGCTCTCTGGCGGTGCCCTCTCTGGCACTGGGCTACCCGGGTCCGTCCTCCAGATCCTCGGGCCCCACTGACACTAACGGCTCCCAGAGCCCACCTGCGGCCTCACCTGGCCGACATCCTCACAGTGGTGGAGTGCCCAACCAACTACACACACTAACAGGCTACACGCCCAGCCATTTCCACAACACTAATGCACCCATCCAAATACCATTCTGTCACCCGCACCACAGATGCCAATATCCAACCACAATTTACCTATACCCTCTACCTAACACTTACACTACCCGCCCCGGGTACTCGTGAAAGGGGTCCACTCTTCCCCCATCCACACCTTCGCACCATGCACACCACTCCGTACCACTTACTCCAACTCTCTCCACACCACTCATTCCCTGCTCCATGTATTCCACACACCTGTACTTGCACACCTGTGCTCTCACACCTGGTGCCACCGGCACCCTTCTCTCCCCAAGCGCATTCGCGCTGATCCACAACACTCACTACTCATACACTGCTCCACACTGCTCCACACTGCTCCACACACCTGTTCAGTTCTCAAACACACGGCATCATCTCAGCTAACTACTCCCCTCTGAAACTTGCGCTTCCCAGTCGTCCCTTTAAACTATTGCGCTCCCACGTCATTATCATCCACACTAAACTACCTGCGTCCCCACTACAGGTATCAGTCACTAACTAACCTTAACGTTACCTAAAGTCATCTTCGCTAGATCCCTAACAATATAACCTAACCCACCCGGGCTAGTTTTCACTGCCATACACCCCATAAACTATTGCGCATTTGCCCCACGTTTGTGAGGGATGACAGAGTTGCCATCCCACCACATCGGGCATCTCCCACTACCAATTTTGCACATCAAATTTCAACAAATCAAAAATTTGCCAATCACTGCCCATCATCTGCCAATCATTACTGCCAATCCTTTGCCAATCATCAAATTTTGTTTTTCTAATTTCGGGGCCAAAACACTATCCTCGTCATTACAGTCTACTTACTAATGCCTCTCGGTGCGCCAATTCCTGTCCAAAGCCCGGCTTCGTAAAGCCGAGCAATGAATGCGGGTTGTTTTGTGCCAGCGGCTGGATACGTCCCGCATTCGGGGCAGGGACGGGGGCTTACCCGGCCCGAGACCCCACGCACCACCTTGGCGTGGAGCCATCCAATGTCCCGATCTCGACCTGCCGGCAAGTCTCAACAAAAAGTGGTCGCCATGACGACCCTTCCTATCGGGCTGCCCGCTCCGCCTAGTGGAGCCCGGACGCGGCCGTTCCACGCGAGGCCCAGCATGGATCGCGCACGGCGGTCCTTTCGAACCCGCCGTGGCTCGGATCCCCGCTGGTTCTCGCGGCACGCGAAGCCCGACACGCACCGAGGGCCCGATTCGGCTATAAGTCGTTCTAACCTCTAACACGGTTACCGTCGATGCTTCACCTGGACGCTTACATGCATACGCTACCCCTTGCTTGCGCATACCTCCAGCCGTTTCCATGCTCCTCGTACCTTCTCTAACACACCCAGGTACACTCATTCCGCTCACCGACTTGGTCACACACCTGACCACCGAACACCTTGGCACACATTCGTCGCTCGCACACCTCACCAACACACCTCTTCGCGCCCCCTCCTCGGTCACCTCCTCTGTGACAATCACAGGTGTGCTCTCACTCGCACACCCAACCACGTGCCTCACTACCAATTCCAGCGTGCATTCCCACTCACGCTCTACCATTCCAGGTGTGCATCCTTCCATTCCAGGTGTACATCCTCGCTCACCTGTCACAACCAACTCACGCTCCTTGTCACTCTCACTACTCTCACCTCCACTCTTGACAACGCACTCACCCTTACTCCCGACAGCGCACTCTTTCCTCATTCACCTGTCCGTTACACACCTTTCTCGCGCAAACTCTTGCGCACACTCTCCCGTCACACCCTCTGTAACACTCACCACAGGCATGCATTCTTCCTTGCCTTTGACAGCGCACTCTTTCCCCATGCACCTGTCCGTCACACACCTTTCTCGCGCACACTCTTGCGCACACTCTCCCGCCACACCCTCTGTAACACTTACCACACCGCGCTTCCATGTGCTCCCTCGCACACGCGCTACGACCGACTCACTCTCGCCAGCACCCTCACTCCTTGGCACGCACTTTTTCCTCACACACCCCAGAGTCGGACTTTCTCGCACACCTCCTTTTTCGCACACCAGACCTGTCGCACACTTCACCAACGGCCTCTCACGAACACCCGGGTCCATCTCGACCCCCAAGCTTCTTAAATCACCTGGCGCATCATACGCACGACCATATTGGTCACCACTTACACCGGGTCCTCTTCCTCTTCGCTTCTCCTCCATCACCTGCGAATCCCTCATCCGGTTAATGAGCACATCATCACGATCCAAACACAGACTTTGGACCAATTCTTTTATTTCCTCTTTTATCTCTTTCTTATCCCCTCTCCGTCGCTTCTTAATTTCGCTCACCCCTTCTTCCACTTCTTCTAATTTCTGCTTCACCTCTTTTATTTCCCGGTACGTCTCCTCAAGCTCGTCCTCCAAGGCTACCTTGACCATTTCCATGTGCGTCCTCACCTGCCGGTCCTTCGTCTCCATTACCTCTGTCACCTCGTCCAACCTCGTTGTCAGTCCCTCACGTACCATCTGACAATACCTCTTTGTCGCTATCAAGTCGTTTTTTATGTCGTTTTGTGTCGCTTTTAACCCTCCTAATACCGCAGTGTTCCTTTGAACCTGCTCCGTTAGTCCTTTTTGTCCCTCCGTCAGCTGTTCCACCTCCTGCGTCAGGTCCTCTATGCCCCCTTGTAACTTTACAGTCCCCTTTCTCACCTCCTTCTCCATGTGCTCCTTACAGTGCCTCACCTCCTCGCGCACTCCTCCGACCTCCTCACTCACACCTCTTCTGATCTCTTCTCCCATCACTTGCATCTCCTGCCCAGATGCCACCCTCATCTGCTCCATTTCCTCCCTGTGAGCATCCAGTTTGGCTTCTACCCCCATTCTGACCCCCTCTATCTGCTGCCCCATTTGTTTAACTTCCCTTTCCGCTTGGTCCCTCATGTCCCTCAATTTGCCTTCCATACTGTTTTCTAACCCCTCTAACCCCTTTTGCATCCCTTCCATTTGATTCTCTTGAGCGGACATTCTGTTTTCTACCCCCATTAACCCCTCCTGTATTTCCCCTAATCTATTGTCTAATCCCTCTATTCTACTCCCTAACCCCCCGATCTGGGCCCCCATGTCATCCCTCAATTTCTCGCTATTGGACCCCATTTGGCCCTCCAATCGCTCACCCTGAGCATCCATCCGGTTCCCCATTACCCCCATTTGGCCCTCCAATCGCTCACCCTGAGCATCCATCCGGTTCCCCATTACCCCCATTTGGCCCTCCAATCGCTCACCCAATCGCTCACTATCAGCCCTCATTTCCTCCCTCATTTTCTCGCTATTCTGGGCCATAAGGGCCTTCATTTGTATGAAAAAAAGGTCCAAATCTACCAGCGGCGCTACTACGGTCGCGGGCGTGGTCGCCGTGGCCATGTGCGAGGCGCCATTTTGCGCGCCCGTAACCTCGTGCGCGACGACGCTATTTTGCGAACCTGCCACCCTCACTGCTTCGCTCTCCTCATGTCCCTCATTTTGGTCCTGGATCGACCCTGCCTCACTCTCCTCTACCGGAACCCAGCCGTCTTGATTTGCCATAGCGCGACTTTCAAAATTCGGGTTTTTATTTTTTTTGTAAAACACAATCAAATTTCGCCGTTATAATTTCGAGCGCGTGAAACGCGCTCCGGGACCGATCCCACTTCCCGACACCAATTGTTACTCTAATAGTACAATTGGTGTTCCAAAATTTGGGCCTAACAAATTTAGTCCCATGTCCGAATCCCACTCCTGACAACCAATTGTTACGGACACGACTTATTAAGATGTTATGCTGGGCCGAGCGGAATGGCCACCGTGTTCGCACAAGTTACCCGATTATACTCGAACGTTGGCCGAATCGCGCTACGCTAGATCAATGAAGGAAAGGACACAACGGCTGGGTTAAATGACACGACACCAGGGGTACAGTTCTCAAGACCTCCGGAGGAGGATATAATATTTGTTATGCAGAACGTTTAGAATACACGGAACACAAGAGGTACAGCACAGAAAGGTGGGCACTTAAACACGGTCTTATCTTAGCCCCGACAGACCACAGACAAACGGGACAAGACTGACTCACACAGGGATTGATGGCAAGGAAGGGCAGAATCGATGGCTCAAGGTGCACCTTGGCTCAGGGGCAGAATCGACCCGGTCCGGTCCAAAGATGCGGGTAGGTATCGTCGCGCTGGAGGTGGCGTCCGTTCTTCTTCGTGGCTGGGGCGCATCTGACGTCACCTCCGTCTTCCTGCGCATATATCCAACGGGGAGTGACACGCCCTCGGCTCGTTAGCTCCGCCCCAGATGGAATCGGTCCGCCGCTTCTTATTGGGTGCGGGGGGTTACCGGGCTCCGCACTTGACGAGGAGCTGACAGTGAGCCCCTTCGTGGTAACCCCGTCAGAGCACATGGTCAATGGCGGCTAACCAAGCCGGAGTGAGGACGCGCACTCCCCGCGCCGCTGTTGTTGTTGTTGGTGTTGTTGTTTCATGAGGAAGAGATGCGGGGAGGTATTGGGAGGTCCTAAACTTACTACTGGTGCCATACAATCACATTCTGGTGCAACGAAGAGTCAGAATTAATGGAAACGAGTCCTTAACTGACATAGACTAGGAATAACTAGCAAGATGTCCTATAGTTGTCTACGTGAGATGCGGTGAACCTGGGCACGACATTTAATGGGGGAAAAAGGGGAAGGTCGGGGCTACAGAGTGTTGTTTACAGACAATGGGACTAGGGAATGGGGGATTGGGGATAGTTGGGGAGTATTGGGGAAATAGGGGAATATTTACAAGCGGATATGGATGGAGGCCAAATCCCATATCCGCAACAATATATTATATATATGCTTCTGTGTGTGTGTATATGTGTTTCTGCACATGTGTGTGTATGGGAATAGCATGTGTGTATTTATGTGTATATATATATGTATGTGTGTGTGTTTGTTTGTTTGTTTGTGTGTGTGTGTGTGTGTGTGTGTGTGTGTGTGTGTATGTGCTTATACATATATATATATATACAGTGGAACCTTGACTTACGAGTGCCCCAACTTATGAGTTTTTCGAGATACGAGCCGTCGCTCGGGCGGTTTATTGCTTTGAGATGCGAGCCGAGATCTGAGTTACGAGCTTTCGCCACCCGGTCACGTGGTTATCTTGCCGTGCAAGTACAGTATCTCTGTCGTATAGCGCTGCATTTTTGTTTTCGCATTTTGGTTATTTCGAGTTTACGCCGCCAGGTGGGTTCTGGTCACCTGGTTATCTTGCCGTGCAAGTACAGTACGTATCTCTGTCGTATAGCGCTGCATTTTTGTTTTCGCATTTTGGTTATTTCGGAAAATTTCTTAGTTTTAACCATGGGGCCTAAGAAAGTGAGTGGCAAGTGCAGTGCTGAGAAGAAGAAGAGGATGATGTGCTTGGATATAAAACACGCAATCGTCGAAAAACATCAGCGAGGTG
Source organism: Myxine glutinosa (assembly GCF_964187855.1). Taxonomy (NCBI): domain Eukaryota; kingdom Metazoa; phylum Chordata; class Myxini; order Myxiniformes; family Myxinidae; genus Myxine; species Myxine glutinosa. The sequence goes on from NC_136267.1 coordinate 36,915,997, forward strand.
TCGAGGAGGACGTATATAACGGCAGAGGAGAAGAGCATGCCAGGCCACAACTTGTGGATATAAAACACGCAATCGTCGTGTTTTATATAAAACTTGTGCTTGGATATAAAACACGCAATCGTCGAAAAACATGAGCGAGGTGCCGAGGAGGACGTATATAACGGCAGAGGAGAAGAGCATGCCAGGCCACAACTTGTTCAGAATGCCGGCGATAGCTCGCCTTCTCTTTGTGGAAAACACGGTGAGATCCTTAACATCCAACAACTAATGGGACGCAAACGGGGCGCCCAGTTTAGCGGTACACACATTGATGAATCACCCTGCCTGTGATTCACCCATGACAGGTTATAGCTGGGTCGGGATTCAAACCCAGGCTGGACAGTTTAGACTTTAGAGTCAAGTGTGCGTACCTCCAGTCCAGGCCATCCTGCCAACTTGTATGCTGCATACAGGTGAAATATAAAGCGCGAGATATTTATATATACTGTATACTGTATATTTAAAAAAAAATTGGTGTGGTTTTTGGCGGGCTGGAACGGATTAATAGCATTTCAATGCATTTCAATGGGGAAATTTGATTTGAGATACGAGCAATTTGAGTTACGAGCTCGGTCACAGAACGAATTAAACTCGTAAGTCAAGGTTCCACTGTATATATATTGTTACAGACGCGGATTAAAGATGTTATTTTACCGAGCGGTTTGGTATTACCGCGTCCGAACAGTTACTCCCCGCTTAGAACCAGATTTCACCCAAACGTTGGCCGGATCGCACCGCAGCTAGTCAATAGGGAAAAGACAAAGGCGACACGGATGTGAAGAAGAAGAAGGAATAAAACGAGAAGACGTACAGACGAGTAATGGGATTTATTATTTACACAAGCAAAAAGGAGCAATCAAGGTTTATTTACAACACATAAGACGCAGGTGACACAGTGCAATTACTAGCTTATCTACAGACTTAACTTATTCCCAGGACAGAACAAACAGAACAAACTCACGTCCACAAGAAGGGTGGAAAGGCAGGAGGTGGATGGCTGGAGGGAGAGGGAGGTCCAAGGGGGTCCCGCAGCACAACCGGCGCGTTTAGCAGCCGCCGTTCAGGCCCCACGCTGCTGTTTTGGCTGCTGTGGACGTCGCGTGCTTTGCCAGGCCTCGTCGGACGCGTCTGGTCCAAACCCTCCACTCGTTCTTGGTCCACTCACTCTTTACCACCGACTCCTCACCGCAGCCAACGCAACCAACTGACCACCACCACCGACTCCTCACCGCAACCAACACAACCAACTGACCACCGACTCCACTGCCTGACTCCTCACGACCCTCTTGGCGACCAACTCTCTTGCTTCCTGCGTGCGCGCCTTTTATAACGCCTCCGGCGATTAAGCCGCCGGCCTTCAGGACACGCCCATCGGTGTGCTCACCTCGGCCCTGGTTGGTCACGCGACCCTCTCGCTCCGCCCTTGATGACGGGCGGGCACGCCCCTCTTCCCCTCTATGACGAGGTGGAGACACGCCTTTCTTCTCCGACCCTGCCTCGTGGTCAATGGCGGTTATTGGAGGGGAGGTAATTTGGCAATCGAGGCTCGGCAATGACCAGAGGGGATGTAAAAGGGAATGGAGATTTTGGGGATGGGAATGAAAGGGGATCTATTCTCTTTCACTGGTGCAATGGAGTACTTCAATTAATGGGAGACACAGCCTTACTCTAAAACACAGAATAAGAGATAACTATCAACAGGGGTATTCTATTACTTGGCTGACGTGTATGCTTGTGGACTAATTATGGGATGCCCTTTCACCTTTACACAGCTCCGGAGGCAGGGGGGCGCAGAATAAACAATAATCATAATAATACAGCACACAATCAAAAAAATACAGTCCTCATCTCCGCAACACTGCACCCTCCTCCTCTTAGGCACGACCCGGGCCTACAACATTTATTTAGTGTGACACGTAGGTGTAGTTCCCTCTACTTTTAACCTGACCCTGAGTGCGACAGTTTTAAAACATAAATAAATGTGTCCCGCTGCTCCATTGCACCCTGCCTAACAGACTTACGCCCACAGTTAACCGAATTGCGGAATGGTCTTCAAACTAAACACTGACGGTGGGAAGCATTATTTACAATGACGCTATTTTTATTTACAAAACTAACCCAGGACCTGTGATTGTTCTTTCTGGGGGGGGGAGACAGTCTGCTCTGCATCGACGCACCATGAAAGCACCCAAAAACGTACCAATACAAGCACCCTCAAGCACCAATCGGTGCAGTCACCATTGTTCATCAATAAAAATAAACCAACAACCCCTAACCCTGCAGGTGATCTCTTGCTCTTCGGCTCCCTCTGCTGGTTATTATTATTTTCCTGGTGTTGTCATCTTCCCTTGCTGGCGGCCTATTTGCAATAAAAGAATGCACCTAACGTGTCCGTTTTTATTTTATTTATGGCCCACAGGGGCCGACTACGTGTGGTTCACCTGTGGGGCATCGGTGCCCTGTGGCCAAGGTCCGCCAGCAAGATTTCGGGCCCTCATGGCCGGTGCCAGCAGAGGGGCCATGCCCCAACCCATGGGGTCCATAGGTGGTGCTCGGCCACAGACATGTGGTCCATAATGTGGTGCATCGATGCAGACAGCTGGTTCTGGGAATTTCGGGCGCACAATGGCCGACCCACGCACGCTCCCCTCGGCACCCAATGGCGCACAGGTCATGTGGGAGACAAAAGGGGAAAGACAAATGAGCGAGGGGTAAGGTCACAAGGGTACACATCAATAAGGCAATGCAAGGCGAAATGCGTACGGAGGGCGAAGTGAGAAAGCTCGTCCCTACCGTACGTCACCCCCCTGTCACCTACACTACCCTTGCCCTTACCCCATATTTACAAAATCTACACATTACCAATCCGTCGCTACTGTCACGTCTTCCCCATATTTCCTCTATACCAAATTCGTCACCACAATCCCTCTACTTCAAAATTTGCCATCACCAAATTCATCATCAATCCTCATAAGGAGGAAGAGATGGAACAACAAAGCACAATGTCACACCCACGTCATGACGCGTCTCACAATCCAACCATTTGCATCATAAAAAATAATCAAAACATGGCATGGTGTGGAGTACCTGTCACCTCAGGTGAGTGGATGCAGATGGTGCGAGGAGACTTCATCCTAACTACTTTCTAAATGACATTAACACACTTTACACTACCCGGGGTCTCTCCCTGCCAATCCATTGGCCAACTTACACTATGGGTTCTAAAAACCAATTCCCATTGACCAAACTGTGGTGCTTCTCAATTTGGGGTCTCACTCCCCCGATTCATCTCCCGGTGCCCTCGCACAATTTCTGGGCTGCGACGTGTAGCTCTCCCAGCAGGTCTACCCACCTGCACACCTCCACCACTGCAGTTGCCACCCGAGCTTACCTAGCTCCTCACCCTAACCTAATTAACTGGGGAAGGCCCTCTCCTGGCTTTGTCACCCCTTGGTGCCCTCTGGCACTGGGCTACCCGGGTCCGTCCTCCGGATCCTCGGGCCCCATCCACAACTACCGGCTCCCAGAGCCCACCTGCGGCCTCACCTGGCCGACATCCTCACAGTGGTGGAGTGCCCAAACCAACTACACACACTAACAGGCTACACGCCCAGCCATTTCCACAACACTAATGCACCCATCCAAAGACCATTCTTTCACTCGCACCACAGATGCCAATATCCAACCACAATTTACCTGTACCCTCTACCTAACACTTACACTACCCGCCCCGGGTATCCATGATGGGGGTCCACTCTTCCCCCATTCACACCTTCGCACCATCCACTCCACTCCACAATTTCCACCATACTCACTCCACGACCATCCATTCCAATACTCCATACCATTTATTCCATACAGCCACATACACCTGTTGTTGCACACCTGTGCAATCACCTGGTGCCACCTGCACCCTCCTCCTCTTCCTGGACCATTGGGTCAGCACAATACACAATCACCTTCACTCACTCATACCCTGCTCTACACACCTGTTCAGTTGCACACCTGTGCAATCACACCTGTTCAATCACACCTGTTCAATCTTCAAACACACGGCATCATCTCAGCTAACTACTCCCCTCTGAAACTTGCGCTTCCCAGTCGTCCCTTTAAACTATTGCGCTCCCTCGTCATTATAATCCACACTAATCTACCTGCGTCCCCACTACAGGTATCAGTCACTAACTAACCTTAACGTCACCTAATGTCATCTTCGCTAGATCCCTACAATATAACCTAACCCACCCGGGCTAGTTTTCACTGCCATACACCCCATAAACTATAGCGCATTTGCCCCCACCCTGTGAGGGATGATGGATTTGCCATCCCTCCACATCGGGGAGGTCCTACTATCAATTTCGCACACCTAAATCCAACCAATCAAAAATTCTGCCAATCATCTGCCAATCACCGTACCAATCATCAAATTTTGCTTTTTTCTAATTTCGGGGCCAAAACACTATCCTCATCACCCGTCTACTTATTACAACCTCTCGGTGCGCCAATTCCCTTCTAAAGCTCGGCTTCGTACAGCCGAGCCATGAACGCGGGTTCTTTTGTGCCGGCGGCTGGATGCGTCCGGCACTCGGTGCAGGGACGGGGGCTTACCCGGGCCGAGATCCCACGCACCACCTCGGCGTGGAGCCATCCAATGTCCCGATCTCGACCTGCCGGCACGTCTCAATAGAAAGTGGTCGCCATGACGACCCTTCCTATCGGGCTGCCCGCTCCGCCTAGTGGAGCCCGGACGCGGCCGTTCCAAGCGAGGCACAGCGTGGATCGCGTACGGCGGTTCTTTCGAAACCGCCGTGGTTCGGATCCCCGCTGGTCCTCACGGCACGCGAAGCTGCCCGACGCGCACCGAGGGCCCGATTCGGCTATAAGTCGTTCTAACCTCTAACCTGGTTACCGTCGATGCCTCACCTGGATGCTTACGCGCATACGCTACCCCTTTCTTGCTCATACCTCCAGCTGTTCCCATGCTCCTCGTACCTTTCCTTACACTCCTCGGTACACTCATTCCGTTCACCGACTTGGTCACACACCTGACCACCGAACACCTTGGCACACATTCGTCGCTCGCACACCTCACCAACACACCTCTTCGCGCCCCTTTCTCGGTCACCTCCTTTGTGACAATCACAGGTGTGCTCTCACCCGCACACCCAACCACGTGCCTCACTACCAATTCCAGCGTGCATTCCCACTCACGCTCTACCATTCCAGGTGTGCATCCTTCCATTCCAGGTGTACATCCTCGCTCACCTGCCACAACCAACTCACGCTCCGTGTCACTCTCACTACTCTCACCTCCACTCTCGGTCACGCACTCACCCTTACTCTCGACAGCGCACTCTTTCCTCATGCACCTGTCCATTACAAACCTTTCTCACGCACACTCTCCCGTTACACCCTCTGTAACACTCACCACAGGCGTACACTTTCTTGTTACATCCTCTGTAACACTCACCACAGGTGTACACTCTCTTGTTACTTCCTCTGTAACACTCACCACACCGCGCTTCCATGTACCCCCTCGCACACGCGCTTCGACCAACTCACTCTTGACGGCACACTCACTCCTTGGCGTGCACTTTTTCCTCACACACCCCATGGTCGGACATTCTCGCACACCTCTTTTTTCGCACACCAGACCTGTCGCACACTTCACCAACGGCCTTTCACGAACACCCGGATCCAAACCAATCCCCAAGCCGACTGAAGCTTTCCTCACATCATATACATTGCCACTCACCTCCGTACCTCGTCGTCGCACCTCCTTTGCCACCTGCAAACTCTTTATTTGGTTAGTGAGCATCACATTATGAGTTGAGCACCGACCTTGCACATATTCCATCACCTCCTCCTGGATTTCTCTTTTAGTTTCTGTCCGTCTCTTCTTAATTTCACTCACCTCTTCTTCCACTTCCTCTAATTTTTGTTTAACCTCTTTTATTTCTCGGTGCGTCTCCTCAAGTTCGTCCTCTAAGGCTACCGTGACCGTCTCTATGTGCATCCTCACCTGCCGGTCCTTTGTCTCTATTATCTCTGTCACCTCGTCCACCCTCATTGTCAGTTCCTCACGTACCATCTGACATTGCCTCTGTGTCGCTATTAATTCGTTTTTAATTTCTTTTTGTGTCGCCTTTAACCCTCCTAGTACCGCAGTGTTCTTTTGAACCTGCTCCACTAGTTCTTTTTGTCCCTCCGTCAGCTGTTCCACCTCCTCCGTCAGATCTTCTATTCCCCCTTGTAACTTTGCCGTATTATTTCTCACCTCTTTCTCCATACGCTTCTCACCTCGCTTTACCTCCTCGCGTAGCCCCGAGACCTCCTCACCCACACCTCGTCGTATCTCCTCCATCTGTTTTGTAGATGCCACCCTCATCTGTCCCAATTCATCCCTCTGAGCATCCAATTTGGTTTCTACCCCGATTTTTACCTCCTCTATCTGCTCTCCCATTCGTTTGATTTCCCTGGCAGATTGTTCCCCTATTTCCCGCAATTTGTCCTCCATCCTATTTTCTAACCCCATTAACCCATTTTTCACCTCTTTTATCCCGTTGTCTAACCCCTCAAAATTATTGTCTAACTTCTCACCGGTACCCCTCGCTTCGTCCCTCATTACCCCCATTTGGCCCTCTAATCGCTCACCCTGAGCATCCATCCGGTTCCCCATTTGTCCCATTTTTGCTTCTAGCCTGTCCATACCGTCGTTCTTTTTCTGTACTTCTGCCATAAAATGGGCCATGAAGGCTCGCATGTACCCTGGCATCTCTGGCTCGGCTGCCGCGACCACGGGCGCGGCTAAATTTGGTGCCGCACTAACCATGTGCGCGAGGGCGCCATTATGTGCGCCTGATACCCCCTCAACCACATTGCCAATGTTCTCCTCCTCTCCTTCCTCCACATACATTTCCCCGAGGTCCTGGGTCAATTCTACCCCGTCTATCTCTCCCACCGGCATCCCGTCGCCTTGACCAGCCATGGCGCGATTTCAAAATTCGGGTTTTGCTTTAAAACAAAACAAATTTCGTCCGCTCCAAATTTTGACCAAATTTTTTCTAGATGTTTTAAAAATTTGGTTCGGGCCCCGAATCTCACTCCCAGACACCAATTGTTACTCCAATAGTACAATTGGTGTTCCAAAATTTGGGCCTAACAAATTTAGTCCCAGGTCCGAATCCAACTCCTGACAACCAATTGTTACAGACGCGGATTAAAGATGTTATTTTACCGAGCGGTTTGGTATTACCGCGTCCGAACAGTTACTCCCCGCTTAGAACCCGATTTCACCCAAACTTTGGCCGGATCGCACCGCAGCTAGTCAATAGGGAAAAGACAAAGGCGACACGGATGTGAAGAAGAAGAAGGAATAAAACGAGAAGACGTACAGACGAGTAATGGGATTTATTATTTACACAAGCAAAAAGGAGCAATCAAGGTTTATTTACAACACATAAGACGCAGGTGACACAATGCAAATACTAGCTTATCTACAGACTTAACTTATTCCCAGGACAGAACAAACAGAACAAACTCACGTCCACAAGAAGGGTGGAAAGGCAGGAGGTGGATGGCTGGAGGGAGAGGGAGGTCCAAGGGGGTCCCGCAGCACAACCGGTGCGTTTAGCAGCCGCCGTTCAGGCCCCACGCTGCTGTTTTGGCTGCTGTGGACGTCGCGTGCTTTGCCAGGCCTCGTCGGACGCGTCTGGTCCAAACCCTCCACTCGTTCTTGGTCCACTCACTCTTTACCACCGACTCCTCACCGCAACCAACGCAACCAACTGACCACCACCACCGACTCCTCACCGCAACCAACACAACCAACTGACCACCGACTCCACTGCCTGACTCCTCACGACCCTCTTGGCGACCAACTCTCTTGCTTCCTGCGTGCGCGCCTTTTATAACGCCTCCGGCGATTAAGCCGCCGGCCTTCAGGACACGCCCATCGGTGTGCTCACCTCGGCCCTGGTTGGTCACGCGACCCTCTCGCTCCGCCCTTGATGACGACGGGCGGGCACGCCCCTCTTCCCCTCTATGACGAGGTGGAGACACGCCTTTCTTCTCCGACCCTGCCTCGTGGTCAATGGCGGTTATTGGAGGGGAGGTAATTTGGCAATCGAGGCTCGGCAATGACCAGAGGGGATGTAAAAGGGAATGGAGATTTTGGGGATGGGAATGAAAGGGGATCTATTCTCTTTCACTGGTGCAATGGAGTACTTCAATTAATGGGAGACACAGCCTTACTATAAAACACAGAATAAGAGATAACTATCAACAGGGGTATTCTATTACTTGGCTGACGTGTATGCTTGTGGACTAATTATGGGATGCCCTTTCACCTTTACACAGCTCCGGAGGCAGGGGGGCGCAGAATAAACAATAATCATAATAATACAGCACACAATCAAAAAAATACAGTCCTCATCTCCGCAACAATATATTGTTGCGGATATAAGGACTGTATTTTTTTTGATTGTGTGTATTATTATTATTGTTTATTCTGCGCCTCCTGCCTCCGGAGTTGTGTAAAGGTCAAAGGGCGTCCCATAATTAGTCCAAAAGCATACACGTCAGCCAATCATAGAATACCCCTGTTCAGTAGCTTATATCTTATTATGTGTCTTAGAGTAAGGCTGTGTCTCCCATTAACTTAAATACTCCATTGCACCAAGTGAAAGAGATAGATTCCCTTCAATTCCCATTCCCAAAACCTCCATTCCCCCTTTCGTCGATTGTCAATTACCTCCCCTCCAATTGCCGCCATTGACCACGAGGCAGGGTCGGAGAAGAAAGGCGTGTCTCCACCTCGTCATAGAGGGGAGGAGTGAGCCAGCCTCACTCGACCAACCATGAGCCAGGGGTTTGGCTTGAGAGGGCGGAGAGAGAACGTTTGGGGGAGGTTCAAAAAGGTTGAGGGGCGGGGCCTATATAACCCGCCGGCGGGGCGTTCCCAAGCGCAGACGAGAGGGAGTCCAAGCAGTTGGGTCCAAGAGATGCGCTTTGAGTTGGGTCCAAGAGATGCGCTTTGAGTTGAGTCCAAGAGAGGCGCTTTGAGTTGAGTCCGAGAGAAGTCCAGAGTTGAGCTGCAGCTCGAGCCACCGAAACTGCATTTACAGCAGCTCGAGCCACAGCAGCAGCCACAGCAGCTTGGGGCCTTGACGGCAGTTCTTGAGCAGGGCCGCGAAAGAACGACGGCTGCTAAACGCGCCGATCGTGCTGCAGTACCCGTGGACCTTCCTCTCCCTCCAGCCATTCACCTCCTGCCAGTCCTATCATCATTCCCCGCGTGAGTCTGTCCTTGTTTGTTCTGTCCCTGGGTTAATTAAGACTGTAGGTAAGCTAGCGTTGCACTGTGTCTCTAATATCTTCTGTAAATTATTTTCTTATCTTTCCTTCTTCCTTGGTTATTTTGAGCCTGTAAATAGTAAATAAATTTAGTAGTATTTTCAACCCTTTTCTCGTCTTATTCCTTTTCCTCTTTGCATTCGGTCGCTTTAGAGTTTTCCCGATTGAATAGCGGTGGCGCGATCCGGCCAAAGTTTGGGGTCAATCGGGTTTTAGAGTCGGGGAATAACTGTTCGGTCGCGGAGCCTCCGCTCGGCAAATATAACATCTTTAACCGCGTCCGTAACAATTGGTGTCAGGGAGTGAGATACGAGGCCCGAAGCGCGCTTAACGTGCTCAAAATTACAAGCAGCTGGAAATTTGTTTTGTGTTGTAAAGCAAAACCCGAATTTTGAAATCGCGCCATGGCTGGTCAAGGCGACGGGATGCCGGTGGGAGAGATAGACGGGGTGGAATCGACCCAGGATCAGAGGGACGAAGTGGAGGAGAACATTGGCAATGTGGTTGAGGGGGTATCAGGCGCGCAAAATGGCGTCCTCGCGCACGAGGCTTCAGGCGCGCAAAATGGCACCTCGCACATGGCTACGGCGGCCGCACCCGCGGCACAAGTGGGAGGGATGGCCCAAATGCAGGTCCTCATGGAGCAATTTATGGCGCAAATGCAGGCGTCCCTCAAACTACAGGGGAGCGAAATGGGGAACCGGATGGATGCTCAGAGTGAGCAAATGAAGGCTCAGAGTGAGCAAATGGGGGCAATGAGGGGCGAAATGGGGGGCAAAATGGGCGAAATGGGGGGCAAAATGGGCGAAATGGGGGGCAAAATGGGAGAAATGGGGGAACGGCTAGAAGCTAAATTTGAGGGGTTAGACAACGGGATAAAAGAGGTAAAGAATGGGTTAACGGGGGTGGAAAATAGAATGGCTGCCCAGGAGAATCAGTTAGAGGGGGTGAAAAATGGGTTAATGGGGTTAGAAAATAGGATGGAAGACAAATTGCGGGAAATAGGGGAGCAATCCGCCCGGGAAATCGAACAGATGGGGAACCAGATGGAGGAGATGAAAGAGGAGATACGACGAGGTGTGAGTGAGGAGGTCTCGTGGGTACGCGAGGAGGTAAAGCGAGGCGAAAAGCGTATAGAGAAAGAGGTGAGGAATGGAACGGCTAGGTTACAAGGGGGAATAGAAGATCTGACAGAGGAGGTGGAACAGCTGACAGAGGGACAAACGGAGTTAGTGGAGCAGGTTCAAAGGAACACTGCGGTACTAGGAGGGTTAAAGGCGACACAAAAAGAAATTAAAAATGACTTAATCGCGATACAGAAGCAATGTCAGATGGTACGTGAGGGACTGACAATGAGGTTGCACGAGGTGACAGAGATAATGGAGACGAAGGACCGGGAGGTAAGGACGCACATAGAGACGGTCACGGTAGCCTTAGAGGACGAAATTGAGGAGACGCGCCGGGAAATAAAAGAGGTGAAGCAAAAATTAAAGGAGGTGTTAGAGGGGGTGAGTGAAATTAAGAAGAGACGGACAGAAACTAAAAGAGAAATCCAAGAGGAGGTGATGGAATTGGTACAAAGTCGGTGCTCAACTCATAATGGTATGCTCACTAACCAAATAAAGAGTTTGCAGGTGGCAGAGGAGGTGCGGAGACGAGGTGTCAAGGTGAGTGGTGATATATTCGGAAATGTATATGATGTGAGGGGAGCTTCAGTCGGAATGGGGGTTGTTGTGGACCCGGGTGTTTGTGAGAGGCCGTTGGTGAAGTGTGCGACAGGTCTGGTGTGCGAAAAAAAGAGGTGTGCGAGAATGTCCGACCATGGGGTGTGTGAGGAAAAAGTGCGCGCCAAGGAGTGAGTGTGCTGTCGAGAGTGAGTCGGTCGTAGCGCGTGTGCGAGGGAGCACATGGAAGCGCGTAGTGAGGAGTGTTACAGAGGATGTAACGGAAGCATACACGCCTGTGGTGAGTGTTACGGAGGAAGTAACGAAAGAGTGTGCGCAAGAGGATGCGCGAGAAAGGTGTGTAACGGACGGGTGCATGGGGAAAGAGTGCGCTGTCAAAAGTAAGGAAGAATGCACACCTGTGGTGAGTGTTACAGAGGGTGTAACGGGAGAGTGTGCGCGAGAAAGGTGTGTAACGGACAGGGGCATGAGGAAAGAGTGCGCTGTCGAGAGTAAGTGTGAGTGCGCTGTCAAGAGTGGAGGTGAAAGTAGTGAGAGTGACCCGGAGCGTGAGTTGGTTGTGACAGGTGAGCGAGGATGTACACCTGGAATGGAAGGATGCACACCTGGAATGGTAGAGCGTGTGTGGGAATGCACACTTGAGTTGGTCGTGAGGCATGTGGTTGGGTGTGCGAGTGAGAGCACACCTGTGATTGTCACAGAGGAGGTGACCGAGGAGGGGGCGCGAAGAGGTGTGTTGGTGAGGTGTGCGAGCGACGAATGTGTGCCAAGGTGTTCGGTGGTCAGGTGTGTGACCAAGTCTGTGAGCGGAATGAGTGTACCTGGGTGTGGAAGAGAAGGTGCAATGACCAAGAGCAGGGAGACGGCTGGATGTATGAGCAAGAAAGGGGTAGTGTATGCGTGTAAGCATGCAGGTGAGGCATCGACGGTAACCGGGTTAGCGGTTAGAACGACATTTAGCCGAATCGGGCCCTCAGTACGTGCCGGGCTTCGCGTGCCGCGAGAACCAGCGGGGATCCGAAGCACGGCGGGTTCGAAAGGACCGCCGTACGTGATCCACGCTGGGCCGCGCTGGGAACGGCCGCGTCCGTGCTCCGCTAGGCGGAACGGGCAGCCCGATAGGAAGGGTCGTCATGGCGACCCCTTTTTGTTAAGGCGTTCCGGCAGGTCGAGATCGGGCCATGGGATGGCTCCGTGCCGAGATGGTGCGTGGGATCTCGGCCCGGGTAAACCTCCTTCCCTGCACCGAGTGTCGGACGCATCCAGCCGCCGGCATCAAAGAACCCGCATTCATTGCTCGGCTGTAGGAAGCCGAGCTTTAGAAGTGAATTGGCGCACCGAGAGGATCTAGTAAGTAGACGGGTGATGAGGATAGTGTTTTGGCCCCAAAATTAGAAAAAAGCAAAATTTGATGATTGGCAAAGGATTGGCAGTAATGATTGGCAGATGATGGGTAGTGATTGGCAAATTTTTGATTCGTTTAAATTTGATGTGCAAAATTGGTAGTGGAACGCCCCCGATGTGATGGGATGGCCAATCCACCATCCCTCACAGATGGGGGGGCAAAGGAGCACTAGTTTATGGGGTTGATGGCGGTGAAAACTAGCCCGGGTGGGTTAGGATATATCGTGTGTAGGGATCTAGCGAAGATGACATTAGGTAACGTTAAGATTAGTTAGTGACAAGGATACCTGTAGTGGGGACGCAGGTAGATTAGTGTGGATGATAATGACGTGGTATGTGCTTAGTTTAAAGGGAAGACGGGGAGCACTAAGTTAGCAGGGCAACAGGTAGTTCAGATGATGCCGTGTGAGTGTTGGAGGTGTATTTAGAAGTGTATTGTGAAAAGTGTATGGTGAACAGGTGTGATTGCACAGGTGTGCAACTGGACAGGTGTATGGAGCAGTGTTTGAGTGATGGTGATGGTGAGGTGTGTTGTGTTGACCAAATGGTCCAGGAAGAGAAGGAGGGTGCAGGTGGCACCAGGTGTGATGGCACAGGTGTGCAACAACAGGTGTATGGAGAATGGTTGTGTGAAATACATGGAGTGTGGAGTATATGGAGTATTGGAATGGATGGTCGTGGAGTGAGTATGGTGGAAACTATGGAGTGGAGTGGATGGTGCGAAGGTGTGAATGGGGGAAGGATGGACCCCCATCACGAATACCCGGGGCGGGTAGTGTAAGTGTTAGGTAGAGGGTATAGGTAAATTGTGGTTGGATATTGGCATCTGTGGTGCGAGGTGAAAGAATGGTATTTGGATGGGTGCGTTAGTGTTGTGGAAATGGCTGGGCGTGTAGCCTGTTAGTGTGTGTAGTTGGTTTGGGCACTCCACCACTGTGAGGATGTCGGCCAGGTGAGGCCGCAGGTGGGCTCTGGGAGCCGGTAGAGTTGTTGTGGATGGGGCCCGGGGATCCGGAGGACGGACCCGGGTAGTCCAGTGCCAGAGGGCAACGAGTGGGGTGACAGAGCCAGGAGGGGCCTTCCCCAGTTAGTTAGGTTAGGGTGAGGAGCTAGGTAAGCTCGGGTGGCAACTGCAGTGGTGGAGGTGTGCAGGTGGGTAGACCTGCTGGGAGAGCTACATGTCACAGCCCAGAAATTGTGCAAGGGCACCGGGAGATGAATCGGGGGAGTGAGACCCCAAATTGAGAAGCACCACAGTTTGGTCAATGGGAATTGGTTTTTAGAACCCATAGTGTAAGTTGGCCAATGGATTGGCAGGGAGAGACCCCGGGTAGTGTAAAGTGCGTTAATGTCATTTAGAGGATAGTTAGGATTGGAGTCTCCTCGCACCATCTGCATCCACTCACCTGAGGTGACAGGTACTCCACACCATGCCATGTTTTGATTATTTTTTATGATGCAAATGTTTGGATTGTGAGACGCATCATGACGTGGGTGTGACATTGTGCTTTGTGTTCCATCTCTTCCTCCTTATGAGGATTGATGATGAATTGGGTGATGGCAAATTTTGAAGTAGAGGGATTGTGGTGACGAATTTGGAATAGGGAAATATGGGAAGACGAGACATTAGCAACGAATTGGTAATGTGTAGATTTTTGTAAATATGGGGTAAGGGCAAGGGTAGTGTAGGTGACAGGGGGGGGTGACGTACGGTAGGGACGAGCTTTCTCATTTCGCTCTCCGTACGCATTTCGCCTTGCATTGCCTTATTGATGTGTACCCTTGTGACCTTACCCCTCGCTCATTTGTCTTTCCCCTTTTGTCTCCCACATGACTTGTGCGCCATTGGGTGCCGAGGGGAGCGTGCATGAGTCCTCCATTGTGCGCCCAGAATTCCCAGAACCAGCTGTCTGCATCGATGCACCACATTATGGACCACATGTCTGTGGCCGAGCACCACTTATGGACCCCATGGGTTGGGGCATGGCCCCTCTGCTGGAACCGGCCAAGAGGGCCCGAAATCTTGCTGGCGGACCTTGGCCACAGGGCACCGATGCCCCACAGGTGAACCACACGTAGTCGGCCCTGTGGGCCATAAATAACATAAATAAAATGGACACGTTTGGGCAAGCTTTATTGCAAATAGGCCGCCAGTAAGAAAATGAAAGAAAGACAACAACTGGAAGACAATAATAATAACCAGCAGAGGGAGCCGAAGAGCAAGAGACCACCTGCATGGTTAGGGGTTGTTGAGTTTATTTTCATGCATTGAACACTGATGAACTGTGGTGACTGCACCGATTGGTGCTTGAGGGTGTGTTGGTGCGTTATAGGTGCTTTCATGGTGCATTGATGCAGAGCAGACTGTCTCCCCCCCCCCCCCAGAAAGAACAATTACAGGTCCTGGGTTAGTTTTGTAAATAAAAGCAGAGTCATTGTAAATAATGCTCCCCACCGTCAGTGTGTAGTTTGAAGACCATTCCGCAATTCGGTTAACTGTGGGCGTAAGTCTGTTAGGCAGGGTGCAATGGAGCAGCGGGACACATTTATTTATGTTTTAAAACTGTCGCACTCAGGGTCAGGTTAAAAGTAGAGGGAACTACACCGACGTGTCACACTAAATAAAAGTTGTAGGCCCAGGCCGTGCCTAAGAGGAGGAGGGGGCAGTGTTGCGGATATAAGGACTGTATTTTTTTTGATTGTGTG
Organism: Myxine glutinosa; assembly: GCF_964187855.1. Lineage (NCBI taxonomy): Eukaryota > Metazoa > Chordata > Myxini > Myxiniformes > Myxinidae > Myxine > Myxine glutinosa. The sequence continues at coordinate 36,931,185 of NC_136267.1, forward strand.
TATTATTATTATTGTTTATTCTGCGCCTCCTGCCTCCGGAGTTGTGTAAAGGTCAAAGGGCGTCCCATAATTAGTCCAAAAGCATACACGTCAGCCAATCATAGAATACCCCTGTTCAGTAGCTTATATCTTATTATGTGTCTTAGAGTAAGGCTGTGTCTCCCATTCACTTAAATACTCCATTGCACCAAGTGAAAGAGATAGATTCCCTTCATTCCCATTCCCAAAACCTCCATTCCCCCTTTCGTCGATTGTCAATTACCTCCCCTCCAATTGCCGCCATTGACCACGAGGCAGGGTCGGAGAAGAAAGGCGTGTCTCCACCTCGTCATAGAGGGGAGGAGTGAGCCAGCCCCACTCGACCAACCATGAGCCAGGGGTTTGGCTTGAGAGGGCGGAGAGAGAACGTTTGGGGGAGGTTCAAAAAGGTTGAGGGGCGGGGCCTATATAACCCGCCGGCGGGGCGTTCCCAAGCGCAGACGAGAGGGAGTCCAAGCAGTTGGGTCCAAGAGATGCGCTTTGAGTTGGGTCCAAGAGATGCGCTTTGAGTTGAGTCCAAGAGAGGCGCTTTGAGTTGAGTCCGAGAGAAGTCCAGAGTTGAGCTGCAGCTCGAGCCACCGAAACTGCATTTACAGCAGCTCGAGCCACAGCAGCAGCCACAGCAGCTTGGGGCCTTGACGGCAGTTCTTGAGCAGGGCCGCGAAAGAACGACGGCTGCTAAACGCGCCGATCGTGCTGCAGTACCCGCGGACCTTCCTCTCCCTCCAGCCATTCACCTCCTGCCAGTCCTATCATCATTCCCCGCGTGAGTCTGTCCTTGTTTGTTCTGTCCCTGGGTTAATTAAGACTGTAGGTAAGCTAGCATTGCACTGTGTCTCTAATATCTTCTGTAAATTATTTTCTTATCTTTCCTTCTTCCTTGGTTATTTTGAGCCTGTAAATAGTAAATAAATTTAGTAGTATTTTCAACCCTTTTCTCGTCTTATTCCTTTTCCTCTTTGCATTCGGTCGCTTTAGAGTTTTCCCGATTGAATAGCGGTGGCGCGATCTGGCCAAAGTTTGGGGTCAAACGGGTTTTAGAGTCGGGGAATAACTGTTCGGTCGCGGAGCCTCCGCTCGGCAAATATAACATCTTTAACCGTGTCCGTAACAATATACGTATATATATATATATATATATATATATATATATATATATATATATATATATATATATATATATATATATATATATATATATATATATATATTGTTGCGGATATGGGATTTGGCCTCCATCCATATCCGCTTGTAAATATTCCCCTATTTCCCCAATACTCCCCAACTATCCCCAATCCCCCATTCCCTAGTCCCATTGTCTGTAAACAACACTCTGTAGCCCCGACCTTCCCCTTTTTCCCCCATTAAATGTCGTACCCAGGTTCACCGCATCTCACGTAGACAACTATAGGACATCTTGCTAGTTATTCTTAGTCTATGTCAGTTAAGGACTCGTTTCCATTAATTCTGACTCTTCGTTGCACCAGAATGTGATTGTATGGCACCATTAGTAAGTTTAGGACCTCCCAATACCTCCCCGCATCTCTTCCTCATGGAACAACAACACCAACAACAACAACAGCGGCGGCGGCGCGGAGGCGGCGCGGGGAGTGCGCGTCCTCACTCCGGCTTGGTTAGCCGCCATTGAACATGTGCTCCGACGGGGTTACCACGCAGGGGCTCACTGTCAGCTCCTCGTCAAGGGCGGAGCCCGGTAACCCCCCGCACCCAATAAGAAGCGGCGGACCGATTCCATCTGGGGCGGAGCTAACGAGCCGAGGGCGTGTCACTCCCCGCTGGACATGCGCAGGAAGACGGAGGTGACGTCAGATGCGCCTCAGCTTGGAGAGAAAAGGACGCCACCTCCAGCGCGACGATACCTCCCCGCATCTCTAGACCGGACCGGGTCGATTCTGCCCCTGAGCCAAGGTGCACCTTGAGCTATCGACTGCCTGCCCTTCCTTGCCATCAATCCCTGTGTGAGTCAGTCTTGTCCCGTTTGTCTGTGGTCTGTCGGGTATAAGACAAGACTGTGTCTAAGTGCCCATCTTGCTGTGCTTTACCTCTTGCCGTGTAATCTAACCGTTCTGCATAACCAATATTATATCCTCCTCCGGAGGTCTTGAGAACTGTACCCCTTGTGTCGTTGCCTTAATCCCAGCCGTTGTGTCCTTTCCTTCATTGATCTAGCGTAGCGCGATTCGGCCAACGTTCGAGTGTAATCGGGTAAACTGTGCGAACACGGCGGCCATTCCGCTCGGCCCATCATAACATCTAAGTCGTGTCCGTAACAATATATATATATATATATATATATATATATATATATATATATATATACACACATATACAGTCACGTGGAAAAGTAAGTGCACCCCATGTAAAGTTTTGACTTTTTCAACATATTTCAACATGCAGCTATTTGATCTTCATTTCAACAATATTGAGAGATAAAGGTGATATAACATAAGAAATATCATGAAACAGTTACATTTTGTAGTCCATTGTATAATTTAAATAAACATAAATGCAAATTTCGCATGTGGAAAAATTAAGTACACCCTTGGCTCTAATAGGTGGTATTGTCCCCTTTGGCAGAAACAACGTCAAGTCGGCGTTTCTTATAGCTGTCTACTAGTCTCTGACATCGACTGGGAGAAATTTTTGCCCACTCCTCCATGCAGAATTCTTTCAGCTGTGCGATGTTTGAGGGGTTTCTTGCTTGCACAGCTCGTTTCAAATCCCCCCACAACATCTCGATGGGATTTAGACCCGGGCTTTGACTTGGCCATTCCAGAACCCTCCATTTCTTTCTTTTCAGCCATTCCTTGGTGGATTCACTGGTATGTTTAGGGTCATTGTCATATTGCAAGGTCCACCTTCGGTTGAGCTTCAACTTTCCGACAGATGGCCTCACATTATCCTCAAGCACCCTCTGGTACAATGAAGAATTCATAGTGGATTCTATGATGGTGAGCTGCCCAGGCCCTGATGCAGCAAAGCTGCCCCAAACCATAATATTTCCACCACCATGCTTTACAGTTGGTATCAGGGTTCTTGTGGTCAAATGCTGTCTTTGGTTTTCGCCAAACATGTCTTCTGGTACTGCTAAACATGTCTTGGAATCTTCTCCACTTGTACATGATCTTCCGGACAGTCGAATGATTGATTTCAAATTGTTTGGAGATCTTTTTAAATCCCTCCCCAGACTCGTAGGCATCTATAACCTTCTTTCTGAAGGCCTCAGAGAGCTCTTTTGATCTCGGCATGGTGACGCCACACACTTCAACAACAAAGAGCAAACCAAACTAAATGTCTGAGGTTTAAATAAGACAGGTTCCTCCAAGATCCTCTCTAACGATGTTCTAATCATTTGCACCTGAGCTGGTGCACCTGATTCTAATTTTAGGTATTTGAAGTAGTGATAAATGTAGGGGTGTATTTACTTTTTCCACATGGGAAATTTGCATTTATGTTCATTTAAATGATACAATGGACTACAAAATGTAAATGTTTCATGATATTTGTTATATTATATCACCTTTATCTATCAATATTGTTGAAATGACGATCAAATAGCTGTACGTTGAAATATGTTGAAAAAGTCAAAACTTTACATGGGGTGTACTTACTTTTTCACGTGACTGTATATGTGTGTGTATTTGTATGTGTGTGTGTGTGTGTGTGTGTGTGTGTGTGTGTGTGTGTGTGTGTGTGTGTGTGTGTATATATATGTGTATATGGCAAAACGGAAGCCAAACAGTTCAATCTTGGTTTCATCAGACCACAGATCTTGTTTCTCACAGTCTGAGTCCTTCAGGTGCTTTTTTGCAAACTCCAAGCGGGCTTGCATGTGTTTTTCACTGAGGAGAGGCTTCCGTCTGGCCACTCTGCCATAACGCCCAGATCGGTGGAGTGTTGCAGTGATGGTTGTCCTTCTGGAAGTTTCTCCCATCTCCACACAGGATCTCTGGAGCTCAGCCAGAGTGACCATCGGGTTCTTGGTCACCTCTCTTACCAAGGCCCTTCTCCCCCTATTGCTCAGTTTGGCCAGGCGGCCAGCTCTAGGAAGAGTCCTGGTTGTTCCAAACTTCCTCCATTTAAGAATTATGGAGGCCACTGTGCTCATGGGAACCTTCAATGCAGCAGAGAATTTTTTGTAGGCTTTCCCAGATCTGTGCGTCGACACAATCCTGTCTCTGAGCTCTGCAGGCAGTTCCTTCGACCTCTTGGCTTGGTTTTTGCTCTGATATGCATTGTCAGCTGTGAGACCTTATATGGACAGGTGTGTGCCTTTCCAAGTCATGTCCAATCAATCGAATTTACCACAGGTGGACTCCAATCAAGGTGTAGAAACATCTCAAAGATGATCAAGAGAAATGGGAGGCACCTGAGCTAAATTTCAAGTGTCATAGCAAAGGGTATGAATACTTTTGTCAATGTGATATTTCAGGTTTTTCTTTTTAATAAATTTGCAAAACTTTCTAAAATCCTGTTTTCTCTTTGTCATTATGGGGTATTAAGTGTAGATTGATGAGGGAAAAAATGAATTTAAACGATTTCAGCATAAGGCTGCAACATAACAAAATGTGAAAAAAGTGAAGTGGTCTGAATACTACCTGAATGCACTGTATATGTGTGTTTCTGTATATGTGTGTGTGTGTGTGTGTATATATATTTACATATATATATATATATATATATATATATATATATATGTATATATATATATATATATATGTGAAGAATCAGCTCTTCGTTTGCAAAAGAAGTCCACAAATAGCCTGAAAAATGGCGCAGCTTTATTAATAACCAACTTATACGGATCCGGAGGAGACCGACGTCTACAGCAATCTACAGCAAGAACATGCCACGTCAAGCCTTCCTGAAAACACATTGATTCCCAGTCCATTTATATAGGGACACGTTTTATCAGGAAATCTCCGAGGGAACAAACAACACTGGGAGAGGTTCCTCCCACCGTTATCATTCGGGGGAGTCAGCCCGTCCTTATCAATTGTTTTTCTGGGCTCCGAGAAAACAGAACTGTAACTCACAAAGAGAAGAGTGTATGCTTAGCCAAACAAACCCATATATTTTATGGGTTTGTGTACATGAGTAATCCAAAGCATGTTTATACAGAGTCATGCGTTTGCTGAGATTAAAACAAAATATATATAGTTAACGATAGGTTCATGTCATTCTACTTGCATTACGCTAAAACAAGCGCATGTGGGCGTGGTTTTACGACCAGCCTCGAAAAAAGCACACGTATACAACCCGTTCAGCATGACCTCACTCCAAGCCCCTCCTCATCCAAAACCAAAACGAAGCAAAAACCCTTTATCCACTTTATGAAACAGCACTTTTAGACATCATACAAATCACAACACATTAGCACCCAACGTCTATAACTGAACTTTAGGCAATAACAAATCTACTACTTGACATTCCTTCCTCTTGTCTCGTCGAGACAAAGTATCTTAAGAGACAACGTGCCACATCGGGCTTTATTGAAAAATAATTGTGTAATGCGGGTATTGAAAAAATAATTGTGTAATGCGGGTATCTCCCAAGGGCATATCGTGCGCCCAAAGCGCCTCGCCCGTGCATTTGGCGAACGTGTCGTGTGGTGCGTGCTCGGAGCCTGAGGGCTCAAAACATGAAAGTTCATTAACGTTTCGGATCCACAACGAAGACGTCTGGTCCAGATGAGGTTCTGCTCCGCCAGAGGGTGCATCACTTCCCCTGCGGAACTGGCTCCCCCCACCCTTTGCAGACGCAGTCCTTGCAGATCTTCGAAGTTAATCAACGGTCATGCCCATGAGGTCCCTCACGTGTTGCTGTTCTGGGGAATACAAAATGTCGTCAGTATCTTGTGTCTCAATTTCCTGGTCAGGGTACAGAGCGTAAAAATCCGAATCCGAATCACTTGAAGCAAAGAGATCCGCAACATGTGGATCAAAGAGATCCGAAACATTTGGATCAAAGAGATCCGAAACATTTGAGGAAAAGAGAGGGACTTCCTTTATTTCAAAGTCTCCCATGGGCGCCTGGTCGGCTTGCGGGTCTAGGACATCCGCGTCGGGTCCCTCAACCGCCAGACCCAGTGTCGCAATCAGATCCATAGTTGGGTCGGAAGGGGGCGTGCAGCTGTCAGCTTGTAATACATAAGCAGCGTTAGCCAGTACACGCAAGGGGTTTATAGCACAAGTATCACAGTCATCACATACACCGTTACAGGCAGCAGCCAGTTCCCACATGGGATCCACACAAGTATCACAGTTGCCACAAAATTCAATGCAATTTTCTGGAGCGCCGGTCGCAACTGCCTTGTTGAAGGACCCGTTCAGGTCGACGGCCTCTGTGGTCAGAGCCATAGTCGTTGTCGGCGGCTTTTTCACTTTCCATCCTGTAAAATACTTTCTCATACAGAGGAGGACTAGAGATTTCATTAGTGCCCCCCAAATTACTACCCCGATTATCACAGCCAGTGCGGTCAATAACCACTTCACTATGGTGCCCGTCCATCCCTGGAACCAGTCAGTGAGCCAGCTAAATGTATAAGAATTTTCGCGCGCGATCCGATCGATCCAATAGTATGTCATGAGCCGTAGCGGTGTCGTTTGCCACCTTTTCTAGGGCCAAAGCCAATTTATCTATCCGGAAACTATCCATGACTGTGCCCGCTCCTGGGAAGAAGAAACCAAACACCTTTTCCCCTAGGCTCCCGTGTAGTTTAGTGGTTCCATCTTCGTTCATGACTGACCTCTTATAACGCCTGTCCAAGGACTTTGGGTCTAGCTCATCCAGTATCTCAACGTCAGGAAGGACTGAACCCAGATAACATGTGCCCCCCCAATTATTTGGTAAATAGGGGTAAGCCTTGTCGCCGCATATAAACATTGTCCCATGGGGTGGGACCAGGTGGGTGGATAAGCACTGGGGTCCCTTTACCACCCCATTAATCCTACTAACCCCCCTAGAGAATGTTATAGCCGTTATGTTGTGGTTGCGTTTATCTTGCAGTACTATTCGTAATGTAATCCCCGAGCTCCCTTGTCCCAGCTTCCCGGGGAGAGTGTAGGCGCATTCTGATTCTCCCATACGCAAGTGGCCGGAACCCTGGAGGCAGACCCTCCCTTTCTGTGGTTTGACCCAGACGGGGGCAGGCCTCTCGGCCACATGGGCAATCATTGACGGGCGATAATTAAATTGTCGATTGCAACTCTTGCCGTTGTCAACCCCTTCTCTTTCCAGCGTGGTGACTAAACATGGGGAATCGATAGGTTGTGAGCAGAGGTCATTGAGGGACGAGGGTAGCACTATCATGTGTATTCCTGTGGTGCCTGCTTGGGGAAAGTGCATGCACGACCAGCAGTGTGTCCTATTTTGAATTGTTGCCACCTCCCTGGCCACTTTCCAATATGTGTTTTCCCCCCTCTTTGGGGCCTTATCCTGGGGTTGTGGCGTGAGTATGTATTCGATGCATGGTATGTAGTTCCTTTCGCCACCGGCCGCGCCAGGGGTCCAGACGCTGCACCGGACCTGCATGGTCATGTCTTTCCCTAGGCGTGTGCGTGTTTGTAGCTTAAAATCAGGGGTTCCCCATTGGTATCCTGGTTGGGCCAAGGTCTTAATGCTAGCTTGCCCGTCTTCCCGGAACTCTCGTTGCTTTTGTAGTATCATGCCAATGCGTCCAGGCCCTGCCGACAGTGCTAGCCAATTTATGTTCACCCAATTTGTGTGCAGGGCTTTCTGTTCGAAACATGGTAGTGATACTCTTTGTCCCCATGTTACGGTGAGGTGTCGGGTTTCGTTTTCGCATCTATTGGAATCGGAGTTTCCCCTAGCTGCTGTCGCTATCAATAGTATTGTACCTATGATTAGGCCCATCCTTACTGTGTTCTGGGGGTGTGGTGTCTGGTGCTTGTATGGCCAACTTACAGTGCGTGGCGTGGATCCACGAAGTCTTGCCCTTGCAAAAGACTGCCGTTGGTGTAGTCAGCAACACCTGGACTGGTCCCTTCCACCTTGGTTCCAAGGCGTTCTTGCAGGTGAAGTGCTCCACGAACACCTGGTCTTTTTCCTCTGGTGGAACACCTGATCCACAAGTCTCCTGGGAGCGCCTGGTCTACAGGTCTCCAATTTCCTAATCCACTTTTTTCCAAGTGGATCCAATTTTATTCAATATTCAATTTTTAAATTCAATCCCATTTAATCCAGTCCAATTCAAATTAAATTCCATCCTTCTCTCAGCATCCCATTACCTGTTTCCAACATCAATAAAAATAAAATTATAAAATTAATAAAAAATCAATCATCTCAACTCTCAAATCGAATCAAAAAATAAAAATAAACGAAAATTACTTCAGCGAGAGTTTCCACTAGAATTAACACAAACAAACCACCATTAACCTCCATTAACACAAACAAACCACCATTAACCTCCATTAACACAAACAAACCACCATTAACCTCCATTAACCTCCCCCTATTATTTATTTATTTTCACGAATAAACAAATAATAGAAATAACCTGGTCTACTTCCAATTTCAATTCTGGTCAGTTCTGGTGTCTGGTCACACACAATGTTTTCCTCACCCACTGTGATTCGCTCAAAATAGATTCTCACTGTTATGTCTGAAATTAAGCTACCCTACTGGGTATTCGTGAAGGGGGTCCATCTTTCCCAACCCCTTCCTTCACACCAGCCACTTCACGTTGTCCACCATACTCACTGAATTGTCATCAATTCTGAAATTCGTCTCATGAAAACCCATTCAAGAGTCCGGTGTGACAGACAGCCAAACACATAGACACGCCGAAGACCCCAGGGTACCCATCAAACTAGCTTGTCCCCAGATCAACAACACAGCGAAACATGTAATTTTACTAAAATAATCACTTACTCATAACTAATACTCATACCACTAATTACTCATAATAGCTCATAATTACTTATGTAATTACTCATACCAATACTTACTTAAAATAATGTAATATCCCAATCTTCACCCTTTATGCAAATCGAAGCACCCCGGACAACCCACAACCAATATCAACCACTGTAGCCGCCTTCCCCTCCAGGCAGCCACACACAGCCACATACATCTCCATCCACGTCACACAAGACAACAGCCAACGAGTGTGTCCACCACACAGAAACCTTTGGCAATGCAACAACCGAACACCCAGACAACCAACAACAAAACCCAATCCATCTCCATGGCTCATCAAGCAGTTCCAACTTAATCCAGCTTCACATACCGATTTCCCCAAAACTCGTGAAACTTCACCCCCATTCTGGAAAAACCCTGGACTAAACCCTGACACCCTAAATAACTTCAGACCCATCTCCAATCTACCCTTTCTGTCAAAAGTTTTGGAACGTGCTGTGGCCACTCAACTCAAACATCACCACTCTGCCAATAACCTGTATGAAACATCCCAATCCGGATTCTGCTCCAGCCACAGTACTGAAACTGCTCTCCTCAAAATCACCAGCGACCTTTTCTCTCCTCTGATGCCGGCAACCTCAACATTTTCATCCTCCTCACCTCAACGCCTCCTTTGACATCATCAATCACGCCATCCTCCTCACCCTGTTTAGACCAGCTTGTGCCTATTAAACCCAAATTAGTTCACCCCCAAGCTTCACATGGACCACCTACTACTCTCAAATTATCCACTCTGGCTCCGGAATCCCAAAAGCACTCTTCTCTACAATTCACAAACTAAATAAACAAACTTTACAACGTGAACAAACTCCTCAGCTCCCTGGATACCACCACCTTGCTCCACACACCTGTTGGTGCACACCTGTGCACTCACACCTGGTGCCACCTGCACCCTCCTTCCTTCCTGGACCATTCATCCAAAGCAAAATTGACAGCATCTACAACAGCTTAATCACCACAATTCACTCCCCCTTAAGGTGTCCCCCAAGGTTCAGTTCTTGGCCCCCTCCTCTTCGTCCTGTACCTATCCCCCCTTGGTCACTTAATCCGTCATGCACCATAGCCAATGCACCATGGTCTCCAATTCCACTGCTTCACCGATGACATCCAGCTTTTTCATCTCCACCAAATCGTGCTCCACCACCACCCACTCTATCCTGACAAACTGCCTAACTGAAATAAAATTCTAGCTTCAGATCAGCTTCCTCGAACTTAACTACGCTAAATCTGAATTAATCTTCATTCCCCCCAACATCGATGGTTTCCCAGTATCCACATCCGGAATCTTGGCATCATCATTGACCAAAACCCTCTCCTTTGAAAAATACACTAAACAGATCATAAAGACCTTAAACCTTAATCATAAAAACTGAAAAATGCTTCGCCATGGAATAGTCCACCACTCATGTAAATAATCATAAGAGTTCTGCGAAACATCTCCATCTTTAAAACTTAGCCAACCAAATTTAAACCACATGTTTTCCCCCCAAAAACAAGTCACATTCTTTGTATATTGCCAACATTGTTCATCGTTTAAGTATCATCCAGACCTAAATTTTTTATAAACCATCAACTTGTAGATGCATTTATTTATATCCCATTAACCCAAGAACTCTCAATTGCTTGGTTATATTTTAGTAATGTCATATATCCATATTTCTTTTCCAAATTGTTCCTGATATACACATTAATCCCATCTGTCTTCGTTTCCAGATGAACTCAAATCAGGAAATCAACACAAATCCTTATTACCTCCAATCAATTCAAAATTAAATCAAACAATTCAAAACCAGATCGGATCAGCGATCAGAAATCACTTTTCCAATCAACACATTCCAAGCAACAATTCATTCAAAGACCAAGCTTAAAAACACAACTCTCATCTTACTGTGACAAATAAGCAACCAACCTACTTCACACTAAACAAATAACCTTTCATCACCCCTTTCTTCTCCACCGCCTCTTACACTTAAACAGATCATAATTACTCACTCATACACTGTTGCCCATCACCCAGTTGCCCCAGACCCAAACACAGGTTTGAAATCCCAGTAGGTTGTTCTTCAATCCCAACCATCATGTGATCCCAACATCTCTCCATTTATTTCGTTCCTCATGGGGTTGGTGTTTTATGGCCTTTACCTCTTACCCAATCACACTGCACATTATTCCCCGTCCTTGATGGATAATTTTACATCCAGATGGGCACAGCATCCCATTTTTGGCGACCCAACCCTAAAACAAGCCCCTGGACTCCTTGCAGGCTGGACCAAAACCCCTGGACCTGCCTCCATGGAACAATGACGCCTAAGCACTCAATTAGCCCTCCCAGTACCAAAGACTTACAATCAGACCGACAGACAGACAAATAACAGAGGCATGTCGCCAGCCCCAGCACAGGACATCCCCTTTCCGGGCAGGTACAATATAATCCACAGCATCGAAATGCCAATTTCTATCCGGGGCCTCGCAAAGCCAAAATCCATGCATGCGTGCTCCATCATGCAACCCGATCTGTACTCGGTGCGCCCGGCGCCCCCTATAATCAGTGAGTTATAATAACCACAATATCTCTGGCACCCAGCTCGTGATACCACAATTTAATCCACGTTACTTGCATCTCTTCATCCTCACAAAATTTAACGTGACTCAAATCCATCTCAAATCCCCACCGCTCGGCCCGGTTAAATTAAATTCCAAGCGTACTGTATTCTCTGTCCACTAATTATGTACATGATTTTGGTTTTACCCACAATATAATGTCCCGATATTCTCCCCAGATTTAGGTTCTATATCCTGTCGTTAAAGCAACACCCTGTAGACTGACTCCGCCTGTCGTTCTTCCAAGGTTAGTGAATTACCTCTGACCTTTCCCTTGCATATCTCGAACAAAGGTCAACTAAACTTTAAAAGGTCAAACTTCGAATTGGGGTAACCAGCGCTTTATTTTTCCGCAAATAATACAAGTCCGGCGTCATTCCCTGCAGGAACCACATCCAGACAGACAAATGACCCTTATTGAGGCTCTACATCGCAAAATGCTAGCTCCTACGAATCCAACAACCGTCACAATCCGTCCAGGAACTTCCGTACGAGGCGTGCTTCACAATGCCCATCGCACATCCTTCCTCGTTCGCACAACGCTTCATCAACGCACCTCCTCGCGCCCACACCTTGGCACAAGCCACACCACATACCGACAGTTGAAACCTCGACCGTCCTCCTTCCTCGGATCAGCGTTCTGTTGAAAACGTGACATTTCTGCCTACCTCAATCAGAGATCTCTCTGAATCTCATTTATTCGCACTGTATCTCACTTACTGTATGAACAAGACTTCCTGTTGGAACTTGACTCCGGAAATTAATTACTCTGTCTTGAAATCGTTTATTTTAGCCATCTTAAATAAATCCATCCATCTATCCATCTTATAAATCCATCTTAAATAACGTATTCGTCCTGTGACATTGCCTGGCATATATGTCACAGCCGGCCACTATTCCGACATGGCTCATGACTCATGTCTAATTCTGACAAGAAGATGAAGGATGAAGGACATGATATGAAGAAGAAGATTCTGACAAGATACTGACATGTGAACGTCCGACATCCAGCAAAGTCGAAATGACCCACAATGCATTTGGGCACACACTTCCTCTGAGAGTGGGCGAGTTATCGCCGGCACTCTGAGCAACCTCATACAGCACACCCGTGACTCGCGGCTCGCTTGGCTCCTGTCTGAACACCCAATATCCCTCTACCCAAACTTCCACGGAGCCGCACGGCGGAAACGCAGGTTTGTACCACACTTTAGTTAAACGACCATTGCCAGGATTCTCGGATAGACGTTTAATTTCACAACACACATGACAAAAATCCGATTTAAATTCAGAGATCGCCGATCGATCTGGCACGACCATCTCAACGCGACGACGCCACGCCGCCCCCCCCGTCTTGGCGCGCACCCTCGTGCCTCCACACGAATCCCAACACTTCCTGCACGCCGCTCTATTCGCGTTCGCGGCGGGGTTTACCTCGCGTTGGGACATGCAGTCGGCTGTCATAACAAAGTGCTGTCATAACAAATCTACTACCTGACATGTAGTGAGCTGTCAGAACATTGAGCTGTCAGAACTCATCCCTAGCTAACAGGATCTCCGACGCTTGACCTCTCTGACCCAAAATGCACTATATGACACCAATTCCAAAGGTGAGCTGCCTCAGCGATACATCCCACACATACAATACACAATATCTGCCATTGAACGAACTCTTCAATTCAAGTAAAACACACATATTGATTCGAATTCTGCAACCATCTCCGAGAAACCGCTTCATATCAACAGTAGATCGACAAGGGCACTCCGGGTGCTTTCCTGACCCGATTTATATCAATTCGCTTCCCAAACAACTCCCAAACAGATGAAAATCCGGACTCAGTTCAGGACCTCGCCTGTTCTCTCGGATAGACGTTAAAATGGACATTCCCGGCCTGAATTTCCCCCAAGTCGAGCAGATCGCTTACAAAGTTTCACACCGAAACCCTCTGCTTTGCACATGACACACAGACAAACACATTGGCCAGACACACACGTCAATTAACATCCCAATATACATTCATTCCTCATTCATGTTACATCTCTCATTCAAGGAAAAGGATTTTTTGGGACGGGTTTGGACGGGGGGTGGGTTGAGGTGGAAAGGGGAGGCAGGGCGGGGGGTGTTGGGGTGTTGCCTAGAGCCCCGGGGCTGAGCTCAGGTCTTGGGGGGGTGGGGGGCATGGTGGCTACCTCCCCTTTCGCGGGGTCTTGGTCCGGATTATGGACGAGCGGCATTAGCCGCTGATTTGCTTGCTTAACTACCTCCTTAATTGTTTCACCTGGCCCATTTTTCCCTGGCATGCAATGGCATACCCCATCTTGTCTCTGGGCTGTTCCTTCCTGGAAAGTTCTCGGCCTGGCTCGACCTCACTTTCCCCCCTTCCCTTTTACCGAACGTTATCTTCACCGATATCTTCACCGATATCCTGCGCAAATCCTTTTACTGGCCATGTTCCTATGGCCTTCTATGTTCCTATGGCTTTCTATCTAAGTTTAGCCTAAGTTAGCCACAGCCCTTCGTTCCCTGGCATGCAATGGCATACCCCATCTTGTCTCTGGGCTGTTCCTTCCTGGAAAAATCTTGGCCACCTGGTTTCAACCTATATGGCTGTCCGACCTCATTTTCCCCTCCTGGTGCTAACTGTAACTTTAAGCTTACTGTTAAGTCCTTACTTGTATCCTTACTATTATTTATTTATCCTGGCTTTAACAAAGCTACGCCATTCTGAGGCCTAAATGAGCCTCTACTTACAATTTCTGTTCGAGTGCAGACAGCGGGGAAGACAAGGAGACTGAACCCGCGCGAGGGAGGAAGGTACGAATTTGGAATAATAGCCCTCTGATATAAAACAACTCCCACCTTTACTCAAATCAACGTGCCGGCGCCGGCCTCAGGTCAGCCTTCCTCCTGTCCCTCGGGCTCCGTTTCCCGTCCTCCGCGTCTGTTGACACCCCACTCCTGGTACCATCTGTGAAGAATCAGCTCTTCGTTTGCAAAAGAAGTCCACAAATAGCCTGAAAAATGGCGCAGCTTTATTAATAACCAACTTATACGGATCCGGAGGAGACCGACGTCTACAGCAATCTACAGCAAGAACATGCCACGTCAAGCCTTCCTGAAAACACATTGATTCCCAGTCCATTTATATAGGGACACGTTTTATCAGGAAATCTCCGAGGGAACAAACAACACTGGGAGAGGTTCCTCCCACCGTTATCATTCGGGGGAGTCAGCCCGTCCTTATCAATTGTTTTTCTGGGCTCCGAGAAAACAGAACTGTAACTCACAAAGAGAAGAGTGTATGCTTAGCCAAACAAACCCATATATTTTATGGGTTTGTGTACATGAGTAATCCAAAGCATGTTTATACAGAGTCATGCGTTTGCTGAGATTAAAACAAAATATATATAGTTAACGATAGGTTCATGTCATTCTACTTGCATTACGCTAAAACAAGCGCATGTGGGCGTGGTTTTACGACCAGCCTCGAAAAAAGCACACGTATACAACCCGTTCAGCATGACCTCACTCCAAGCCCCTCCTCATCCAAAACCAAAACGAAGCAAAAACCCTTTATCCACTTTATGAAACAGCACTTTTAGACATCATACAAATCACAACACATTAGCACCCAACGTCTATAACTGAACTTTAGGCAATAACAAATCTACTACTTGACATATATATATATATTGTTACGGTACGTGGTTAAGGATGGTATGTTTGCCGAGCGGAGGCTCCGCGACCGAACAGTTGTTCCCCGACTAAACCCGATTCACCCAAACGTTGGCCGTATCGCGCCACAGATATTCAATGGGGAAAAGACTAAGACGACGAATGCAAAGAGGAAGAAGAAGAAGACGTACAGAAGAGTAATGGGGTTTATTATTATTTACACACACATAAGCAAAAAGAGCAGTCACTGGTATTTACAGCGGACATGAAAAAGCAGGTAACACAGTGCAAATTACTAGCTTATACTGACTTAGTTTACTACCCAGGACAGCACGAACAGAACAAACTCACGTACACAAATGGATGGAAAGGTAGGAATCGTTTGGAGGGATGAGCAGGTGGGATCACAGGGCACAGCGAGCAGGTCCACTCCGGGCGGGAAGCGAGGAGCCGGCAGCTCCTTGTATTCGGCTTTACAGCGCACGCCGGCAGGGTCACTCGGCTGGTTGATTCGGGGCTGGTTGAAGCGGCTCTTTGTCAAAGGCTTTGCGTATCTCTCACGCAACTCCGGTGCCACACTGAACTCTCTCCCGGTGGACTGCCAACCCTCTTACGCACCTGGACTCATCTGCCGTATCTCTGGTGTAGCTTGTCCCAGCGATCGTCGCACCCTTCTCTCATACCTTCAGCGCGGGTCTGACACGCCCCCTTCGGTTTCGGTACCGCCCACCCCCCCATGCTCTGTTTCGTGACCTTGTATGGTAATCCCACGGGCTTGTCTCCTTATTTGGGCATGGCGCCGACGGCACGCCCCTCGTGGCGAGCCACGGGCTTGTTTCCTTATTTGGGCATGGGGCTGAACAGCCCGCCCTTCATGGCGCGCCCTGGGCTTGCCTCTCCCTGGCGACCCCGCCCCTCCTGTTCAAACAGAGCACGGAGCACATATTCACTATCGCAGCGAAATGAGAGGGCGTGCACCCCACGCTTGTGAACTGCTTTACCCACAGATGGAGAGTTTGGCTGGGAAATGGAATTATTGAAGGGGAGCTATTCTTAATTGATTCGGTGCAATGGAGTATTATTTTAATGGAAGACAAGGCCTTACCCTAAAACACATAATAAGATATAAGCTACTGAACAAGGGTTTTATCGGGTCCTTCAATGTGGTGTTTCATGGAATAACTACCGGGACGCCCTTTTTACCTTTACACAACTCTGGAGGCAGGAGGGGCCATATTCAAACAATGTTCATCACCATTTCCAATATAATACAACACAATCAAAAAAATGCAATCCTCATATCCGCAACAATATATGTATATATATATATATATATATATATATATATATATATATATATATATATATATATATATATATATATATATATATATATATATATATATATATATATATATATATATATACTGTTACGGTTTTTAGAACCTTCACTAGTAAATTTTAGTAAATGGTTCCCTTATAAATGTTCCCCTGTAAATATCCCCATCAATTGGCTTGTTAAAGATCACACCCTAGTTAGTCCATGTACAACACGTAGCGAACCATAGGACCTCTCTGTAGTTATTTCATTATTATGTGTTTCAGTTAAGGATCTGTTCCCAATAGTTGAATCTGCGTTGCATTAATCAAATAAGATAGGCCCCAGTACTTCGTTTGCCAGCAGCGTTCGCTGCTCCTTGCCTTGATTCGGTTGTTGGCCCCAAACCGCCATTAGCCATGCGGTCAAGCCGAGGAGGAAGGGGGCGGAGCCGCCAGAACAAGGTGTGGCACGTCGACGCACCATCAGAGGTGGAGTCATCAAGCCCTTACCGACCAACCAGGGCTGACGAAATACGATCACGGGCGTGGCTCTGTGAAGCGCGCATGGATTGGGAAGCATGTAATATAAGCGCCAGCGCAAGCCTTTTGACGGAGATGAACGAGAATCGACTTGGGTTGGAGACGGCGCGTGGTGAGGTCTGGCTGAGAGAGACGAAGCTGCGTGGAGCTCTTTGACAAGCTGCTTCGAAAAACCCTACCGCGATAATGAATACGTGAAGTTGCTGCTGGCTGTTCGCTTCCAGCCCGGAGCGTGGACCTGGAGCAGACCTCCCTGCTCTGCCTCTGCCCGAACCTTCCAGCCCTGCTGTCCCACCTGGACCCTTCTCCTTCTTCCAGTCATTCCTGCCTGCCATTCCCTTTCATGTAAGTCTGTTTGTCTGTCCTGGGCGTTGATAATATAAGACTGCTTAAGGCTGCCCTGTGTCTTCTTCTTCTTCACTGTATATTACTTTCGTTTCTTCTTCTTTGGTTTTGGTTTTGTATATAGTTAATAAATACCTGGTATTTCTTACCTTTGGTTTCTTCTTTCCCCCAATCGATTTCATCCTGTCTCCAATTGAGTACCTGTGGCACGATTTGGCCACCGCTCGGAATCGGGTTAGTCAATTGCTAACAGCTCGAATCGCGGATTGCTAAACCGCTCGGCAAATATCATCTTGTCCGTGGTTCGAGCGGTATTTGTCTCCCTGTTTTGCGGAGGGATTGGTAAAGGTATTCGGGAGAACAACTTGACCAATAACCCTGACCAATTTGACCCCGCAAAAGAGCGTTAGAAGTACCAGGACTAGAGACGGCCAGCTTAACAGGCCAAGGGGATTAACCCCCCTCCCCCCCCCCCCCACCCCTTGCTAAGGGGAGTGCCGTCTCTGAGATCCGTAACAATATATAGATATATGTGTGTGTATATGGGACACCCTGTGTATATATATATATATATATATATATATATATATATATATATATATATATACTAGCTTGGCTCGGCTCGCTGCGCTCGCCTCACAATGCGTCGTCACTGAGGACCGGGCTTATTTTAGCTGAGGATAATGACTGAACCTGAGTTGCTGTGTTGTCATGATTTACACCAATCATAATACAAACAATTATTTTGCACAAATTTATTTGTAGTGTTTGTGATATTACATTTTTATCGGCAATTTAGGTTGAAGATTTAGGTTGAAAAAATATATGAAATTCAAGAAAGACCCGCTCAGCACATACATACAGGAGGGGTAGGTGCAGACTGGAAGTTTGGGACGATTACGCCTCACCCCCATGTAATTTAAAATACCTCACCACCACGAAATTAAAAACACCTCACATCCACGAAATTAAAAACAACTCACAGCCACAAAATTAAAAACACCTCACAGCCACGAAATTGAATTCACCTCACAGCCACAAAATTAAAAACACCTCACAGCCACGAAATTAAAAACACCTCACAGCCACGAAATTAAAAACACCTCACAGCCACGAAATTAAAAACACCTCACATCCACGAAATTAAAAACACCTCACAACCATGAAATTAAAAACAACTCACAGCCATGAAAATAAAAACACCTCACAGCCATGAAATTAAAAACACCTCACAGCCATAAAACACATAATAAAAACACCTCACAGCCACAAAATTAAAAACACCTCACAGCCATGAAATTAAAAACAACTTACAGCCATGAAATTAAAAACACCTCACAGCCATAAAACACATAATAAAAACACCTCACAGCCACGAAATTAAAAACTCCTCACAGCCACGAAATTAAAAACACCTCACAGCCACGAAATTAAAAACACCTCACAGCCACGAAATTAAAAACACCTCACATCCACGAAATTAAAAACACATCACAACCATGAAATTAAAAACAACTCACAGCCATGAAAATAAAAACACCTCACAGCCATGAAATTAAAAACACCTCACAGCCATAAAACACATAATAAAAACACCTCACAGCCACAAAATTAAAAACACCTCACAGCCATGAAATTAAAAACAACTTACAGCCATGAAATTAAAAACACCTCACAGCCATAAAACACATAATAAAAACACCTCACAGCCACAAAATTAAAAACACCTCACAGCCATGAAATTAAAAACAACTCACAGCCATGAAATTAAAAACAACTTATAGCCATGAAATTAAAAACACCTCACAGCCATAAAACACATAATAAAAACACCTCACAGCCACAAAATTAAAAACACCTCACAGCCACGAAATTAAAAACACCTCACAGCCTCGAAATTAAAAACACCTCACAGCCACGAAATTAAAAACACCTCACAGCCACGAAATTAAAAACACCTCACAGCCACAAAATTGAAAACACCCCACAGCCACAAAATTAAAAACACCTCACAGCCACTAAATTGAAAACACCTCACAGCCACAAAATTAAAAACACCTCACAGCAACTAAATTGAAAACACCTCACAGCCACTAAATTAAAAACACCTCACAGCCACGAAATTAAAAACACCTCACAGCCACTAAATTGAAAACACCTCACAGCCACTAAATTAAAAACACCTCACAGCCACGAAATTAAAAACACCTCACAGCAACTAAATTGAAAACACCTCACAGCCACTAAATTAAAAACACCTCACAGCCACGAAATTAAAAACACCTCACAGCCACTAAATTGAAAACACCCCACAGCCATGAAATTAAAACACCTCACAGCCACAAAATAAAAAACACCTCACAGCCATGAAATTAAAACACCTCACAGCCACAAAATAAAAAACACCTCACAGCCATGAAATTAAAAACACCTCACAGCCACAAAATAAAAAACACCTCACAGCCACGAAATTAAAAACACCTCACAGCCACAAAATTAAAAACACCTCAGAGCCACAAAATTAAAAACATCTCACAGCCACAAAATTAAAAACACCTCACAGCCACTAAATTGAAAACACCCCACAGCCATGAAATTAAAAACACCTCACAGCCACTAAATTAAAAACACCTCACAGCCACGAAATTAAAAACACCTCACAGCCACTAAATTAAAAACACCTCACAGCCACTAAATTGAAAACACCTCACAGCCACGAAATTAAAAACACCTCACAGCCACTAAATTAAAAACACCTCACAGCCACGAAATTAAAAACACCTCACAGCCACAAAATAAAAAACACCTCACAGCCATGAAATTAAAAACACCTCACAGCCACAAAATAAAAAACACCTCACAGCCACGAAATTAAAAACACCTCACAGCCACAAAATTAAAAACACCTCAGAGCCACAAAATTAAAAACATCTCACAGCCACAAAATTGAAAACACCTCACAGCCATGAAATTAAAAACACCTCAGAGCCACAAAATTAAAAACACCTCACAGCCACGAAATTAAAAAGACCTCACAGCCAGGAAATTAAAAACACCTCACAGCCACGAAATTAAAAACACCTCACAGCCACGAAATTAAAAACATCTCACAGCCACAAAATTAAAAACACCTCACAGCCATGAAATTAAAAACACCTCAGAGCCACAAAATTAAAAACATCTCACAGCCACGACATTAAAAACACCACAGCCAGGAAATTAAAAACACCTCACAGCCACGAAATTAAAAACACCTCACAGCCACGAAATTAAAAACACCTCACAGCCACGAAATTGAAAACACCTCAAACCCACAAAATTAAAAACAGCTCACAGCTACGAAATTAAAAACACCTCACAGCCATGAAATTAAAAACACCTTACAGCCATAAAATTAAAAACACCTCACAGCCACGAAATTAAAAACACCTCAAGCCACTAAATTGAAAACACCTCACAGCCACGAAATTAAAAAGACCTCACAGCCACGAAATTAAAAACACCTCACGGCCACGAAATTAAAAACACCTCACAGCCACGAAATTAAAAACACCTCACAACCACAAAATCAAAAACACCTCACAGCCACAAAATTAAAAACACCTCACAGCCATGAAATTAAAAACACCTCACAGCCACGAAATTAAAAATACCTCACAGCCACGAAATTAAAAACACCTCACAGCCACAAAATTAAAAACACCTCACAGCCACGAAATTAAAAACACCTCACAGCCATAAAACACGTAATAAAAACACCTCAAGGCCACAAAATTAAAAACACCTCACAGCCATGAAATTAAAAATACATCACAGCCACCAAATTAAAAACACCTCACAGCCATAAAACACATAATAAAAACACCTCAAGGCCACAAAATTAAAAACACCTCACAGCCATGAAATTAAAAATACCTCACAGCCACGAAATTAAAAACACCTCACAGCCATAAAACACGTAATAAAAACACCTCACAGCCACAAAATTGAAAACACCTCACAGCCAAAAAACTAAAAACAACTCACAGCCATGAAATAAAAAACACGTCACCACCATGAAATTGAAAACACCTCAACACCACGAAATTAAAAACACCTCACAGCCACGAAAATAAAAACACCTCACCACCACAAAATTTAAAACACCTCACAGCCATAAAACACATAATAAAAACACCTCACCACCACGAAATTGAAAACACCTCACAGCCATAAAACACATAATAAAAACACCTCACAGCCATGAAATTAAAAACACCTTACCACCACAAACTTAAAAACACCTCACAGCCACAAAATTGAAAACACCTCACAGCCACGAAATTGAAAACACCTCACAGCCACGAAATTAAAAACACCTCACAGCCACGAAATTAAAAACACCTCACAGCCACAAAATTAAAAAGACCTCACAGCCACGAAATTAAAAACACCTCACATCCACGAAATTGAAAACACCTCACAGCCACAAAATTGAAAACACCTCACAGCCACAAAATTAAAAACACCTCACAGCCACGAAATTAAAAACACCTCACATCCACGAAATTGAAAACACCTCACAGCCACAAAATTAAAAACACCTCACAGCCACGAAATTAAAAATACCTCACAGCCACAAAATTAAAAACACCTCACCACCACGAAATTGAAAACACCTCACCACCATGAAATTAAAAACAACTCACAGCCACAAAATTTAAAACACCTCACAACAATAAAACACGGAATAAAAACACCCCACAGCCACGAAATTAAAAAAAAACTCACAGCCACGAAATTACAAACACCTCACAGCCACAAAATTACAAACACCTCACAGCCACGAAATTAAAAACACCTCACAGCCACGACATTAAAAACACCTCACAGCCACGAAATTAAAAACACCTCACATCCACGAAATTAAAAACACCTCACAGCTACGAAATTAAAAACTCCTCACAGCCACGAAATTAAAAACACCTCACAGCCATGAAATTAAAAACACCTCACAGCTACGAAATTAAAAACTCCTCACAGCCACGAAATTAAAAACTCCTCACAGCCATGAAATTAAAAACACCTCACAGCTACGAAATTAAAAACTCCTCACAGCCACGAAATTAAAAACACCTCACAGCCACGAAATTAAAAACACCTCACAGCCACGAAATTACAAACACCTCACAGCCACGAAATTAAAAACACCTCACGGCCACGAAATTAAAAACATCTCACAGCCACGAAATTAAAAACACCTCACAGCCACGAAATTGAATTCACCTCACAGCCACAAAATTAAAAACACCTCCCAGCCACGAAATTAAAAACACCTCACAGCCACGAAATTAAAAACTCCTCACAGCCACAAAATTAAAAACACCTCACAGTCATAAAACACATAATAAAAACACCTCACAGCCACGAAATTAAAAACTCCTCACAGCCACGAAATTAAAAACACCTCACAGCCACGAAATTAAAAACACCTCACAGCCACGAAATTAAAAACTCCTCACAGCCACGAAATTACAAACACCTCACAGCCACGAAATTAAAAACATCTCACAGCCACAAAATTAAAAACACCTCACAGCCACGAAATTGAATTCACCTCACAGCCACAAAATTAAAAACACCTCACAGCCACGAAATTAAAAACACCTCACAGCCATGAAATTAAAAACACCTCACAGCCACAAAATTAAAAACACCTCACAGCCACGAAATTAAAAACACCTCACAGCCACGAAATTAAAAACACCTCACAGCCACAAAATTAAAAACACCTCACAGTCATAAAACACATAATAAAAACACCTCACAGCCACGAAATTAAAAACACCTCACAGCCTCGAAATAAAAAACACCTCACAGCCACGAAATTAAAAAAACCTCACAGCCACTAAATTAAAAACACCTCACAGCCACGAAATTGAAAACACCTCACACCCACAAAATTTTAAAAAACCTCACAGCCACGAAATTAAAAACACCTCACAGCTACAAAATAGAAAACACCTCACAGCCACGAAATTAAAAACACCTCACAGCCACAAAATTAAAAACATCTCACAGCCACGAAATTAAAAACACCTCACAGCCACAAAATTAAAAACACCTTACAGCCATGAAATTAAAAACACCTCACAGCCACGAAATTGAAAACACCTCATCACCACAAAATTAAAAACACCTCACAGCCACAAAATTAAAAACTCCTCACAGCCACGAAATTAAAAACACCTCACAGCCACGAAATTAAAAACACCTCACAGCCACGAAATTAAAAACACCTCAGCCATAAAACACGTAATAAAAACACCTCACAGCCACGAAATTGAAAACACCTCACAGCCACAAAATTAAAAACACCTCACAGCCATAAAACACGTAATAAAAACACCTCACCAACACAAAATTGAAAACACCTTACAGCCATAAAACACGTAATAAAAACACCTCACAGCCACGAAATTAAAAAAAACTCACAGCCACGAAATTAAAAACACCTCACAGCCACGAAATTAAAAACACCTCACAGCCTCGAAATAAAAAACACCTCACAGCCACGAAATTAAAAACACCTTACAGCCACAAAATTAAAAACACATCACAGCCATAAACACGTTATAAAAACACCTCACATCCATGAAATTAAAAACACCTCACAGCCTCGAAATTGAAATCACCTCACAGCCACAAAATTAAAAACACATCACAGCCATAAACACGTTATAAAAACACCTCACATCCATGAAATTAAAAACACCTCACAGCCACGAAATTAAAAACACCCCACAGCCACCAAACATGATATTAAAAACACCTCACAGCCATGAAACATGATGTTAAAAACACCTCACAGCCATGAAACATGATGTTAAAAACACCTCACAGCCACGAAATTAAAAACACCTCACATCCACAAAATTAAAAACACCTCACAGCCACAAAATTAAAAACACCTCAGCCATGAAATTGAAAAGACCTCACAGCCACAAAATTAAAAACACCTCACAGCCACAAAATTAAAAACACCTCACAGCCACGAAATGAAACACCTCACAGCCACGGAATTAAAAACACCTCACAGCCACGAAATTAAAAACACCTCAGCCATAAAACACATAATAAAAACACCTCACAGCCACGAAATTGAAAACACCTCACAGTCACAAAATTAAAAACAACTCACAGCCATGAAATTAAAAACACCTCACCACCACGAAATTGAAAACACCTCACCACCACGAAATTAAAAACACCTCACAGCCACGAAATTAAAAACACCTCACAGCCCCAAAATTAAAAAAACCTCACAGCCACGAAATTAAAAACACCTCACAGCCATGGAATTGAAAACACCTCACAGCCACGAAATTAAAAACACCTCAGCCATAAAACACATAATAAAAACACCTCACAGCCACGAAATTGAAAACACCTCACAGCCATGAAATTAAAAACACCTCACAGCCATGAAATTAAAAACACCTCACAGCCATGAAATTAAAAACACCTCACAGCCATGAAATTGAAAACACCTCACAGCCATGAAATTAAAAACACCTCACAGCCACAAAATTAAAAACACCTCACAGCCATGAAATTAAAAACACCTCACAGCCACGAAATTAAAAACACCTCAGCCATAAAACACATAATAAAAACACCTCACAGCCACGAAATTGAAAACACCTCACAGTCACAAAATTAAAAACAACTCACAGCCATGAAATTAAAAACACCTCACCACCACGAAATTGAAAACACCTCACCACCACGAAATTAAAAACACCTCACAGCCACGAAATTAAAAACACCTCACAGCCCCAAAATTAAAAAAACCTCACAGCCACGAAATTAAAAACACCTCACAGCCACGAAATTAAAAACACCTCACAGCCACGAAATTAAAAACACCTCAGCCATAAAACACATAATAAAAACACCTCACAGCCACGAAATTAAAAACACCTCACAGCCCCAAAATTAAAAACACCTCACAGCCACGAAATTAAAAACACCTCAGCCATAAAACACATAATAAAAACACCTCACAGCCACGAAATTAAAAACACCTCACAGCCATGAAATTAAAAACACCTCACAGCCACGAAATTAAAAACACCTCAGCCATAAAACACATAATAAAAACACCTCACAGCCACGAAATTGAAAACACCTCACAGTCACAAAATTAAAAACAACTCACAGCCATGAAATTAAAAACACCTCACCACCACGAAATTGAAAACACCTCACCACCACGAAATTAAAAACACCTCACAGCCACGAAATTAAAAACACCTCACAGCCCCAAAATTAAAAAAACCTCACAGCCACGAAATTAAAAACACCTCACAGCCACGAAATTAAAAACACCTCACAGCCACGAAATTAAAAACACCTCACTGCCACGAAATTAAAAACACCTCAGCCATAAAACACGTAATAAAAACACCTCACAGCCACGAAATTGAAAACACCTCACAGCCATGAAATTAAAAACACCTCACAGCCATGAAATTAAAAACACCTCACAGCCATGAAATTAAAAACACCTCACAGCCATGAAATTAAAAACACCTCACAGCCATGAAATTGAAAACAACTCACAGCCATGAAATTAAAAACACCTCACCACCACGAAATTGAAAACACCTCACCACCACGAAATTAAAAACACCTCACAGCCACGAAATTAAAAACACCTCACAGCCCCAAAATTAAAAAAACCTCACAGCCACGAAATTAAAAACACCTCACAGCCACGAAATTAAAAACACCTCACAGCCCCAAAATTAAAAACACCTCACAGCCACGAAATTAAAAACACCTCAGCCATAAAACACATAATAAAAACACCTCACAGCCACGAAATTAAAAACACCTCACAGCCATGAAATTAAAAACACCTCACAGCCACGAAATTAAAAACACCTCAGCCATAAAACACATAATAAAAACACCTCACAGCCACGAAATTGAAAACACCTCACAGTCACAAAATTAAAAACAACTCACAGCCATGAAATTAAAAACACCTCACCACCACGAAATTGAAAACACCTCACCACCACGAAATTAAAAACACCTCACAGCCACGAAATTAAAAACACCTCACAGCCCCAAAATTAAAAAAACCTCACAGCCACGAAATTAAAAACACCTCACAGCCACGAAATTAAAAACACCTCACAGCCACGAAATTAAAAACACCTCACTGCCACGAAATTAAAAACACCTCAGCCATAAAACACGTAATAAAAACACCTCACAGCCACGAAATTGAAAACACCTCACAGCTGCAAAACTAAAAACAACTCACAGCCATGAAATTAAAAACACCTCACAGCCATGAAATTAAAAACACCTCACCGCCACGAAATTAAAAACACCTCACTGCCACGAAATTAAAAACACCTCAGCCATAAAACACGTAATAAAAACACCTCACAGCCACGAAATTGAAAACACCTCACAGCTGCAAAACTAAAAACAACTCACAGCCATGAAATTAAAAACACCTCACCACCACAAAATTGAAAACACCTCACCACCACAAAATTAAAAACACCTCAGAGCCATGAAATTAAAAACGCCTCACCACCACAAAATTTAAAACACCTCACAGCCATAAAACACATAATAAAAACACCTCACCGCCACGAAACTGAAAACACCTCACAGCCATAAAACACGGAATAAAAACACCCCACAGCCACGAAATTAAAAACACCTCACAGCCACGAAATTGAAAACACCTCACAGCCACGAAATTAAAAACACCTCACAGCCACGAAATTAAAAACACCTCACAGCCACGAAATTAAAAACACCTCACAGCCACGAAATTAAAAACACCTCACAGCCACGAAATTGAAAACACCTCACAGCCACAATATTGAAAACACCTCACAGCCATGAAATTAAAAAATACCTCACAGCCACGAAATTAAAAACACCTCACAGCCACGAAATTAAAAACACCTCACCACCACGTAATTCAAAACACCTCACCACCACATAATTCAAAACACCTCACCACCACGTAATTCAAAACACCTCACCACCAAGTAATTCAAAACACCTCACCACCACATAATTCAAAACACCTCACCACCAAGTAATTCAAAACACCTCACCACCAAGTAATTCAAAACACCTCACCACCAAGTAATTCAAAACACCTCACCACCACGTAATTCAAAACACCTAACCACCAAGTAATTCAAAACACCTCACCACCACGTAAATCAAAACACATCACCACCACATAATTCAAAATACCTCACCACCACGTTATTAAAAACACTTCACAACCACGGGAAAAAAAGTTTGAGGGAGTCGTTAAGTGATAACACAGACACTGCCCAGATGTGTAGATATCTATCTATAATTCCAGCAATCTCTGTGTGTGTGTGTGTGTGTGTGTATGTGTGTGTGTGTGTGTGTCTGTGTGTGTGTTTGTCTGTGACCGCTGTTTCTCGACAACCACGGGTCCGATATACTTTAAACTTGCCAGGTATATTGCTGGGGACCCGAGGATGTGCCTTTTCAAGGTTTTAAATTAATCGCAGAAGTAGTTACCGAGCTATGTCCAAAAAACGATTCAACCAATCAGAGAGCAGCGAGCTATCACGTGTGCCGAACGTGGCGAACACACTCTGCCTCGGATGGCACATTTGAGAGCGTATTCATTTATTTCCCGTCGGCAAACTATGTTGGCGCTATGTTGGCATTAAACGATGTTTTAAAACTAATTAAAACTAATTTGCGATTCTTTCGCTTTCCTGCGATATGCGACCTTCCGCCTTCCGGAGCTCCTGTGAGAGCGTGCGCCATTACGGATAGTACGGGTACGGGCATGCCATATGTTGGCGTTAAACTATGTTTTAAAACTAATTAAAACCATTTCATGTAAATAGAGGGGGGGGGGGGGGGGGGGATTGTCACTGTACTCGCAAGCCGTTCGCCGTTCGCTTTGGCGTTGCGAATGGACCAAAACATTTCATGGACCAAACCATTTCATGTAAAGCGTTCGCCGTTCGCTTTGGCGTTGCGAATGGACCAAAACATTTCATGAACCAAACCATTTCATGTAAATAGAGGGGGGGGGATATAATTTTAGATATATATATAGTACGGGCATGCCCTAGTATAGATAAATGACTGTACCCGAGTTGCCGTTTTGTCATGGTTTAAACCAATCATAAATGAAACAATTATTTTGCCCAAATGTATTTGTAATATACGTGATATCACATTTGATAAACAATTGAGGTTGAAAAAAAAAAAATTCCCCAAAAAAATTCCAAAAAAATAATATAAATATTGGAAATTTTTTCAAAAAAAATACCCTTCGGACATACCGACGGGAGAGATATGTGCATACCAGAAGTTTGGTACGATTTCCCAAAAGTTTGAGAAAGTAGTTCAGTGACAAGACAATACAACACAGGACAACACAGGACAGACGCTGCACAGATATATATATATCTATAGTATATATATGTGTGTGTGTGTGTGTATATATGTGTTTTTCTGTTTGTGTGTGTGTGGTGTGTGTGTGTGTGTGTGTGTGTCGTTGGTTGTTATCTCCATACATGGGATTTAGGAGGTGGAACAGAGTTCTCCCAGGACCCAAAGTATCTCCCTCCTCTTCAGTAACGGATCATGGTTCATGGACCAAGATGTTCAACTTTTTCAGAGTTTTGTTCTAAGTTCTCTTTTCAGAATCGTCACCGAACCCCGGATTGCCTCCAGTTGTAGTTCATTTGTGGTCATATTCATGGGAATGGTTTTTAAATCTCAGTGAGGTTCTTCTTCATCATCCAGTTGCTCCAATTATCACTGGCACAATTTTGATGTTCTTCAACTTCCAAGATCTCTAGACCTCATTTTTGAGGTTCTGGTATTTGGTCATTTTCTTGATATCTGCGTTGTTTAGGCCAAAATCGCTGGGTACTGATATCTCAATCATCAATACTGTCTTTTTCTTTTTGTTCCTGAGTACAATATCCGGACGCAATGCTTTGTTTTATATGTTCATGCTCGATGGAATCATCAGGTCGTACATGAGCATGATGTCCTCAATTTCAATGATTGCCCTTGGTTCGTGTTTTCATGAGTTTTCTGGTACTGGGATGTTAAATTTTTTGCAGATATGCCAATGAATCACTTTGCATACTTTGTTGTGTCGTTGTGTATAAGGTTGTTCTGATAGTTTTTTGCATCCCAAGAGCAGGTGACTCGTACTTTCTGTTTCTGTCTTGCAGAATCTCCACTTGTCCGTCTGGCTCAGTCCCACCATATTTTAAAATCCATTGGTGTAATGTCCTTGAACTTGGGCATTTATTATGATTCATTCTCTGTCCCAGTTGAGCTGACCTCTTCTTAGCCATTCCAATGATCCTTCCTTGTCTATCCCCATTCTGTCCAATTCTTTTTTGTATTTTCCTACTCTTTTGTCATTCTCCCAGTTGTTGGTGTGTGTTTCTTGATATTTCTTCTTATACATTTATTTTGTCTTTATGGCAATTGTTGGGGCTGTATTTGTTGTTGTTTCATTTTCCTGTGTGGCATCTTCTATTCGCACCTGTTTTTGGAAATTCTTTGCAAGGTGAGTTTGGGATACTTTTTCAGGTTTGTTGTGTTCATGTGTGTTTATAAATTGCATCCTTAGACTGTTCAGCATTTCACATACTCAACCAGTCCTATACTTGTCGCTCCGTGCACCTGGTTGAGCTCCCTCCCTGTCGGCTTGGCAGGTACATTCTCGGGATGCACTGGTTTTTGTAAAACATTTTGTTGATGCTAAGGAGGTTTCTTGTTTTGATGTCTAACTTGTTGATTTCTGATTGGGCCCAGTTTATTATTCCAGAGCTAGATTGGAACACTGGTGCTGCGAGCTGGTTTATGGCTTTGATTTTGTTTATTGGGGAGAGGTGTGTTTTCAGGTTCAGCTTTGTGCTACGTAGGTATTCCTTGGCGATTGTTTTGCGCATTTGTTTGTGACAAATTTGGTGGCCCTCTTCTACTCTGAAGTATTTGTATGATGCTTCGTTTTCTAACTGCTGTATTGTTGTTTCAAGGTAAATTTTTATGTTGTCTGTTTTTGTTGGTTTACCTTGTACAAATGTGCACTTGGAGCACTTATCTAGTCCAAATTCCATTTGAATGTCCTCGTAAAACCATAAACCATTTTACTAGTTTTAGTTGTTCTGTCAATTTTTCATCTTTGTATAGCTTTAAATCATAGGTGGTGCGAAGTAGGTGCGAATCATAGGTGCGAATCATAGGTGCGAAGAGCTTTAAATCATCTATGTATAGTAGATGTTGTAATGAAAATGTATCCAAGTTGAACCCAGGTGTGATGCTCGCTTGAACCGCTGAGAGGCGTCTATAAGAACTCGGACGTCTGCGGCTCCGGGCCACTCCTGCGACATTTAATCTATGACATGTAGTCTCGGATGGTGTGTATATGCTGATGATCTAGGCTTGCTTGCATTGACCAATATTATTGATCCTTTCTATATGATGCCATGATCCTGATATATATATATATATATATATATATATATATATATATATATATATATATATATATATATATATATATATTGCATGATTGTATTCTACAGGATGTTGCCAGAGATCAGATTGTCATTAAACCTACCTACGGGACAAAGTTGTGGACTTGATTGATTTTCCACTACAGATGTGTCACCTTTCCTATTTCTTTGGATGTTCGTCTAGTGGTTGTTAGGGTGTATTCGTGTCCTTATTCATTGATGAGGTTACTGAGTGGGTCCAGAGCCAGACAAAACAGAAGGAGGGAAAGACTGTATTCCTGGAAGATCCCATGCCGTATCTTCACATCTGGTATTTCGGTTTTTCCTTCAGAGTGCTGTAATATCAATGTGGTATTCCAGAGCTCCATTGCTTTCTCAATCCGTTTGATTATTTGGGGATTCATTTTGTATATTTGCATGTATTTTATCATCCACCTATGTGGGACACTGCTTTCTTGTGGTCTATCCAGGTGGTGGACAATTTAGTTCTTCGCATTTTGCAATTTTTAAGTCTGGCCTTGTTCAGTAGTAGTTGGTCAATTGTTTCACAACACCCTCTCTTACATCCCTTTTGCTCTGCCTCTAAACCTCCATGCTGTGTTCGATGATGGTGCATCATTTCTGTGATGATTCCTGTCAGCAGTTTGTTTGTTGTTGGTAGGCATGTTTTCAGCCGGTATTTGTGGGGGAGTTGGGTTTCCTCCGATTTTGGGATAAGAAAGGTGTTCCCTTCTACGTCGACTCATCCACTGCCTTTTCCTCTTGGATCAGTTAATTAAATGTCCTGGCGTAGTGATTGTGAAGAGCATCCAGTTGTTTTAGCCAGAAATTTAGAATTCCATCTGGGCCTGGGCTTGTGAAGTTTTGGCATTTTTTGAAGTTGTTTTTTAAATTTTCTCTTCATCAATATAATCAATGGGGGCATTTCCTCGAGATGTTGCTTCTTCTTTTCCAAATTTGGGATCCATTCTGCTTCCTTGTTATGTTCTTCTTGATCTTCAATGATTCCGTTCCTGAATTTTTCCAGTTTTTCTTTTTAAGGGGGAGTTGACACATTCTGCTTTTGTTTCCCCAATTCATGGTAAAATCTCTTTGGGTTACTTTTAAACATGTGGTTTTGTTTTCTCCTGTTGTTTCCTTCTTCATAGTTTTTATCGTCCTTGCTATAATTTCTATTGTTTTTTAAATTCTTTGTATTCTCTTTTTTAGTTTTGGATGTCTGTTTCCTTTCCTGAACTGCTGTATTTGTCCTATTTCCTTCAACAGTTGCTTTCTTTGTGTTTCTAATCTCTGTCTCCAAGGTGGAATTTGGTTTCTATTTGTAGGGCCTGGCTTTTCTTCTGCTGGTGTTGATTGCCCATTACTTTTTCTTGAATAAGTAGTGCCGCTGCCAAACAGATGACAATGACTGGTTTCTTTCAAGGTGGATGATTTTGAAATCATTTTTCTAATTGAATGGTTGGTTCGACTCACTAAGATTTTTGTCTCTTTATTGTTTTATATGCGATACGGTTTTCGTCTTTCTCTGAGTTTTGTCAAGTCTGAGTGTGTGTGTGTGTGTGTTTGTGTGTGAGTGTGTGTGTATGTGTATGTATGTATGTGTGTGTGTGTGTGTGTGTGTGAGTGTGTATTGTTACGTGTTCCTCCCCGACCCCCTGGTCGCGATGTACCTCCGAGCCCCGAGAGGAGCCACGGCAGAAAAATATGTTATTCTGTGTCAGCAATCAATAGTGAAACCACACCAATGATTATAAACGAACAAATATTGTAGTGAAAATCACACAAGAATAACGGTACAACCAATGGCAATCAAAAGTACACTCAATATATCTTATGATGGTACCATCAGCTAAAGTAAGATAACTCACTGCGCTCCAAGTGAGTGAAAAAGAACACTCCTCAATGTCTCTATAACCCAAAGGTGATCCCCTCCAGCGAGTGTCAGAGCGAGATCGAATCGAGACACGAACCCCGTTGATGATGACGAGGCGTAAGCATAGACAAAGCGTAGAACATCACGTGGTCCAAAACCAAAGGCGCCCTCCAGATGTGCACGTTCACAGTTCAGTCAGAGAACCGCAACGTAATCTTCAAACGCAGCGATTGCGCACATACATCCCCGACAGACGACAGGATGGTGAGAAAAGCTGACGCGTAGCAAAACCTTTTTCGGTGAATGCAGCGCGAGGGTCAAAATGGCCGACGGCTCTTACTGGAGACAAAGCGACCGGCGAGGATTCTTCAGAATCTCAACGCCGAAACCTGACTACGCAGGTTTCTCAATCCTCCAGCGATAACACCTATCGCAGGAAATTCCTTTCAAGGAAACTCAAAGTTCACTCTCGACTTTCGTTCGATAACGCTCGCTATGGAGCTGGAAGCCATGCGTCTTGTCCGACTTTACTCGCCACACCTTCTTCTTCTTCTCCTTCTTTTTCCTCTTCCAGTTCCCGATCTGGCTTCCTGTCTCTTTTAAACATTAACGCTTTTAACCTTTGCAAATGATTCATGAACAATAAACCTTTTGAAGACAATAATAGTACATAATATCAGAAATATGCCAAGTGGATGAAAACCACAACAACGGAAGTGACGAATCCGTAACAGTATGTATGTGTGTGTATGTGTGTGTGTGTGTGTGTGTGTGTGTGTGTGTGTGTGTGTGTGTATCTGTGTGTGTGTGTGTTTGTGTGTTTGTGTGTGAGTGTGAGTGTATGTGTGTAAGTGTGAGTATGTGTGTGTATGTGTATGTGTGTGAGTGTATGTGTGTAAGTGTGAGTGTGTGTGTGTGTATGTGTATGTGTGTGAGTGTATGTGTGAGTATGTGTGTGTGTGTGTGTGTGTGTGTGTAAGTGTGAGTATGTGTATGTGTATGTGTGTGTGTTTGTGTGTGTGAGTGTGAGTGTGTGTGTGTGTGTGTGTGAGTGTGTGTGTTTGTGTGTAAGTGTGAGTGTGTGTGTGTGTGTGAGTGTGAGTGTATCTGTGTGTGTGAGTGTGTGTGTGTGTGTGTATGTGTATGTATGTGTGTGTGCGTATATGTATGTGTGAGTGTGAGTGTGTGTGTGTGTGTATACATGTTGTTATCAGGATGCATGGGTGCAATCTTTAGAAACACAGTGTGACTGTTTATGAACACAATGTATTTCTGATAAAAAGGTATTTCTTAGCACAATGATGTTCTCACGAAATATCCACGACCTTACTCATTATATATATAAATTATCAGAAAAACCCGTCAAAATGACGAATGACCCTTCTGTATTTTCACACTATGCAACCTTGAAAAGTCGGGATAAAATCAAAACTACGTTCAAAACCCTTAATTTATTTCGCTGGTGTACAGCATAAAGCCATCAAAATGATGGATTACATTTGTTTTCATAAAAACTTCAAATATATACATATATTTTTATACTTTATAGAATCAACATGCATTGCCTCCAAGACTATTTTCTTTCCTCTGCATGTGTTGTAATTAAAACGTACCTTTCTTTCACGATATCAGACGCGTTGTTCATTCCTCAAATGTACATAATGTCAGAAGTCCTCTTGAGTGTAATTTAAAGGGGTTACATTGTATTCCGTTCAAATGTTCAGTTACCCAGATAACATGCAGATACATGAAGCAAAACAATGCCTAATGCTTAGCATTGGTAACCCTTCTGTGTTTTCACACTATTTAGCCTAAAACCATAATTACGGACAGAAACCTTCATTTATTATCCAAATTGCTCATCCCTTTATTGGGCAGTGTATAAGCAACAGACTGCTGCCTAGATCCATCCTGAAAATAATAAAGAAATATCTTGGGTTTCGAAACATAAAGCAAAAACATGCCTACTGCTTATGTGCATATATAATACATCGTGGTTATACAGCTCGGATAATTCAAATTGCACGAATTCAACCTGATGACACCAAAAGCCTGAAGCTTGAGGCCAATGTGTTCTGTCGATTTCACAAAATGGCGGAGGTACGAGGAAAGACTATTTCAGGTTACAATTGTGGGAGGAGTTGGGCCAGCTGTCCAACCAATGGGGCAAAGGCAGCCTGTCAATGGTTCATCCATACATACATGCAGACATATACTCCACAAACGACGAGTATAATATATATATATATATATATATATATATATATATATATATATATATATATATATATTGTTATGGATCCGGGGGACGGCACTCCCGTTAGCAAGGGGAGGTTAATCCCCTTGTCCTGTAAGCTGGCCGTCCGACCGCTCCTGGGGGTATGACGCCACTTCCGGTCGATGGTAAGTAGGGTTGTAAGCCCAATTTGTCTTAATACCTAAGTACTACCACCGGCCGTAAGCGAGGAAATACTCCCACCCGGGCCGCAGCGTGGTTGGATTGAGCCGAGTGAAGCGAGCTGCGACTCGGGCCGTTACCAAGAGACTAAACCCGATTATAAAGCAGTTTGGCCAAAATCGCGCCACAGGTACTCAATGGAAAGAAGGGACTAAAGGGATCGGATGAGAATGAAACCAAAGAATAAGGAGGAACAGGTATTTATTAATTATTTACACAAAACCAAAGAAAGAAAAACGAAAGTAATTTACAGAAGAGAAAGCAGATACACAGGGCAAGTCTTAAACAGTCTTAATTATGGAACCCCAGACAACACAAAGGACAGACCACGGACTTACACGACAAAGGGGAATTGCAGGCAGGAATCACTGGAGGAGGGAGAAGGGTCCATGCGGGACAGCAGGGCTGGCAGGTTCGGCAGGGTACAGCAAGGAGGTCCGCTCCAGCTCCACGCTGGAAGCGAGCAGCCGGCGACTCCATGTATTCGGTTTCACACGGCAGGGCTTTTCTGAAGCAGCTCCGTGCAGCTCGTCTCTCATGCCTTCTCACCGGCCCTCGTACTTGTTCGTCCCACTCACTCAACTCTCTTCGGACCCTCTCACTCCAACTCCCTCACTCAACTCCAACTCTCCACCGACTCTGCACCGACTCTTTCGAAGCAGTCCCTTCCAGTCGCTTTTATTACTCCTGACCGTATAAAGCCGCGGGCTGCGAGGGCACGCCTACAGGTTCACTCACCGCGGTGCTGGTTGGTGGTTAGGACTGGCTGACTCCACCTCTGATGATGACGACGTGCCTCGCCCGTGATTTGACGGCTCCTCCCCCCTTCTTCTCCGAGATGGAGCACATGGGCAATGGCGTCTGGGGCGAGCGCTGAGGCGACTGCGGCTGGCAGAGGCGCGTACCACAATTGGGAGAGGGAGAGCAAATGGACCGAATGGGGCCTATTCTATTTGATTAATGCAACGTAGAGTCAAACTATTGGAAACACAGCCTTACCTGAAACAAATAATAATAATGAAATAACTATGAAGAGGGCCTATGGTTCACTACGTGTTGTTCATGGACTAACTATGCGACAACCTTTGATCTTACCAATGAAATGGAGGTATTTACAAAGAGAATTATTTACAAAGGGTATATTTACAACAATTTACACAGTGCACGGTTCTCAAAACCCCAACACAGCACCCTCAATCCTCCAGGCACGTCCCGGGCCGAAAAAACTTTAACTTAATGTGACACTCAGATGTAGTTACCCTCTACGATTAACCTCACCCTTGAGTGTGACAGTTTTAAAACACAATCAAGTATGCCCCCCTGCTACGTTGCATCCTACCTAACAGATTTACACCCACAGGATAACCGAATTGCAGAATTATTTTCAAACTAAACATTTACGGTGGGGAGCATTATTTACAAAACACTAATTTGTATTTACACTGCAACCCAGGACCTGTCATTTTGGGAGACAAAAAGAATCCTGCGGGAGGGAGGAAAAGCATGCACTGCACCGCACCGATACACCACCCTCACATGCCCGGGGATGCATAATTGATATTGCAATGCATC
The DNA here is from genome assembly GCF_964187855.1 of Myxine glutinosa. Lineage (NCBI taxonomy): Eukaryota > Metazoa > Chordata > Myxini > Myxiniformes > Myxinidae > Myxine > Myxine glutinosa. The sequence continues at coordinate 36,968,129 of NC_136267.1, forward strand.
CCCGAGCATGCAAGCACAAAAAACACCAAAACACCAATGACAAGCACCATCAAGTGCACAGTCATACATTTCAATGAAAACAACACAAACTGTTGCCCGGTTCTTCTTGCTGCTCCCTCTGCTGGCCGATGTTTCTTCCTGGTGTTGTCCTTCTTGTGGCTTGCTGCCTATTTGCACATAATAAAAAGGCACAAAACTCGTCCATTTTTGTTTGGGGCCCACAGGGGCCAACTATGGGTGGTCCACCTGTAGGGCAAAAGGGGCCACCTCACTGTGGTCCGCAAGCCAACTCTTCTCTGGCCATCATGGCCGGTCCCAGCAGAGGGGGCAGGCCCCAACATGTGGGGCCCATAAGGGTGTGGTGCTTGGCCACAAGTTGTGCGGTCCATAAAGTGGTGCATCGGTCCAGGCAGCTGGCAGCGGGAATGCGGGCACACAAATGCGGCGCCTGCACACTTTTCCCTCAGTGCGCAAGACCACGGTCCATGGGTGGGGAGGAAGACAAAGCAGAGTCAGCAATGGGTAAGGGCGCAAGAGTACACATTAAAACAAGGCAATGCAGAGTGAGGTGCGCATGAAGAGCGAGCGGAGAAGCCCGTTTCTAACGTACGTCACCCCCCCGCCCCCCCCCCCCGTCACCTACTCTACCCTTGCCCCTCACCTCATATTTACAAAATTTACAACTTTACAGATTCGTCACTACCCATCCTGTCTTCCCCATATCTCCCCTTAAAGCAAATTCGTCCCCACTCCCAATTTCTTATTACTCCCATCTAAAACAAATTTGCCACCACCCAATTCATCATCAATCCCTCTTAAGGAGGAAGAGATGGAATACCAGCACAATGTCACCCTCACGTCATGATGCGTCTTACATCCCAAAACATTTGCACAAAAAGGACCATGGCATGGTGTGGAGCACTGTCATCACCTCAGGTGAGTGGATGCAGATGGTGCGAGGAGAATTCAATTCTATCTACCTTCTAAATGACATTAACACACTTTTACACTACCCGGGGTCTTTCCCTGCCAAACCATTGGCCATCTTACTCCATGCGGTTCTAAAAACCAAACTCCCATTGACCATCTGTGGTGCTCACCAATTTGGGGTCTCACTCCCCCGATTCAACTCCCTGCGCCTTCGCACAATTTCAGGACTGGGTCGTGTGGCGCTCCCAGCAGGTCTGCTCACCTGCACACCTCTGCCACTGTAGTTGCCTCCGAGCTTACCTGCTCCTTACCCTAACCTATCTACCTGTGGAAGGCCCTCTGGCGCTCTCCTCACTCGGTGCCCTCTCTGGCACTGGGCTACCCGGGTCCGTCCTCCGGATCCTCGGGCCCCACTGAACAACTCTACCGGCTCCCAGAGCCCACCTGTGGCCTCACCTGGCCGACATCCTCACAGTGGTGGAGTGCCCATTCAATTACACTAACTAACAGGCCACACGCCCAGCCATTTCCACTTCACTAATGCACCCATCCAAACACCATTCTACCACACGCACCACAGATGCCAATATCCACCACAATTTACCTACACCCACTATCTAACTCTTAAACTACCCTCCCCGGGTATTCGTGAAGGGGGTCCACCTTTCCCCCATTCACACCTTCGCATCATGCACTTCCACTCCACATTTTCCACCATACTCACTCCACACCATCCATTCCATACTCCATTTACTCCAGACCAGTTATTCCATTAAACCATTCGCCATACACCTGTTCACTTGCACAGCCCCTGTTCCATCACACCTGGTGCTCCCTGCTCCCTCCTTCCTCCGGGACCATTCACTCCATACTCAATCACACCGTTTCACAATACTCTGCTCAATACGCTCTCGACACACACACACATCTCTCTCGAGCAATTCCTCATTTCATAACCAGCACTACCGTGCACTTTCATACCAATTCCTCATTTCATCACTCTCACCACAAACACAACTGCATCATCTAAACTACCTGGTGCCCTTCTAACTTAGTGCATCCCCAGTCATCCCTTACACTATTGCACATACCACGTCCTTATCATCCACTAATCTATTCTACGTCCCCACTACTTGTACAATGTCACTACTTAAATCTCAGTCACCTATGGTCATCTCTAGGTCCCTATACATTTATCCTAACCCGCCCTCGGCGAGCTTACACTGCCAAAACCCCATAACTATTGCTCATGTGCCCGGGCGGATGTGAGGGATGGTGGATTTGCCATCCCTCTACATCGGGCATCTCCCACTCTCAATTTTGCCCATCCAATTTTTGCCAATCAAAATTTGCCAATCTTTACTGCCAATCATCTTCGCCAATCAAATTTGCAAATCCTATTCACTATTCCCAATTTCGAATCACTAGTAATTCCAAGCCAGTCCCCTATCAATTTCAAACAATTACACTATCACTATCGCCATCACAGTCCATTAAACTTGAGCCTCTCGGTACGTCAATGCATTTTCAAAGTGCGGCTTCGCAAAGCCGCGCAATGCATACGGGTGGTTTGGTCGCCTGCAGGTTGGGTCCGTCCGGCATTCGGTTCAGGGGAGGAAGTTTGGTTGGGCCAAGGTTTAAAGCACCATCCCTACACAGGGCCTTTCGCTCCCATGCGTGGTGGGCCAACCTTGCCCGGGTGGGACGCCGTCACCACAAGGGGTTGCCGTTCCGATCCCTCCTACCTTCCCTCGAACCGGACCGGTCGCCTTGCCCGGCAAAGCCCGGACTCGACCGTGCGGGGCGGGGCCAGGCCCGGATCGTGCACGACGCTCCAAACAGAAGCGACATTGCACCGATCCCCGCCGGCTCCCGCAATACCCACAGCCCGGCATGGACCGAGAGCTCGCGTCGGTTAAACGTCGGTGTAACCGCTATCCCGTTTAACGTCGATGCTTTACTCGCATGCTCACACGCATACGCGACCCCTTTCACACTCACCAAGCCCGGCGTCTCAGCGCCTCTCGTACATCCCACACACTCCGTCCATTCCACCACCGCACTCCCTGTTACACACCACTCCTCTCGCGCACCTTCTTGCGCACACTCGTCATTCGCACACTTCCTTAACACACCTCCTCTCGCACCGTCTTGTGAACTCTCCCTCGGTACGTACTCCATACCACTCATGGGGGTGCACTCTTGCATCCACCCACTCACGCGCTCCGATGTGCCCTCCCGCACCCGCGCCACCACCAACTCAGGTGTGCCTCCTTGCACACGCTCAACCATTCCAAGTGTGCATTCTCGCACCCGCTCCACCACCAACTCACTTTCCGTGTCACACTCCGTATTCTCTGTTTCGCACATACCCTCCGACGTGCATTCGCTCTCGCACCCGGTATCACTCCCATACTCTGTCACACACTCACTCTCCGACGCACACTTTTTCCTCACACGCATGCCATTTTCTCTCACACAGCGCACCACGGACCTCCCACAAACGCCCGCAGTACGCTGGGATCCCAAGCGCGCGAAAATTCTTTTTGCGCCAAACATCCTCCCGCAAAACCTCTTAGCACCATATACCACCTTACTCACCTTTGGGATCCTCCTCTCCACGCGCACCTGCAAATCTTTATAAGGATTAACAAGTACGACATCAGGATGTGAATTCAGACTTTGTACATTATCCACCTCTCCCTTCAATTCCTGGGCTACCTCCATCGTCTTTTCAATTTCGATTTCGACTATTTGTTCTGTTTCCTTGCCAATTTGAATTAATTCTTTTCCTTTATCTTCTTTTCCCTCGACGACCGCTGGCTCTAATAAAATTTTCTCTCCCACCTCGGTGGTCGCCGGCTTCCCCATACCCCGGGTCGCGATTTCTACCCCGGTCCAGTTACCTGCGCTTTGCTCCACTTCGCTCAACCCGCGCTTCTCAACCCGTGTTGCCCCGTCGCGTACCCCCGCGACCTCTTCGCTCAACCTGCGGTTAACCTCCCTCTCCAATTCCTTTTCCTCATACGTGGCTTGCCCCCTCGCCAACCCCTCATTAATTTATTTGGCTTGGCCAATTATTCCCCCCAGTTTCTCCCCTAATCTGCTTCCGAATCCCTCCAATTTGCTTCCTAGCCCCCATAATTTGCTTACCAATTGATCCCCCAATCTGTTTTCCATTCCCTCTCTATCGGCCCTCATTTCGTCCCTTATTGCTCCAATTTGGTATCCCAATTGCTCAAGTTGGCTTCCCACACTCATTCTCAGCATCGCGGTGAATTGCGTCGCGAAGTCCTCCACATCGAAGCCCGCTGGTAGTGGTACAGCGGGCGTGGCTACCGCGGCCACGTGCGAGGCGCCATTTTGTGCTCCTCTAACCTCGTGCGAGGCGCCGCCATCTTGTGCGCCTGCAACCCCCTCTACCGCATCCTCATCGCTCTCCTCCTCCCTCTCTCTCAATTCCTCCCTGGGGTCCTGGGTTGCCTCTAACCCCCTCTTCTACCTCCCCTACCGGCATCCGACCGCCTTGACCATCCATGGCACGACTTTAATTTGGGATATTAAATACAATTTCGGCCGCTCCAAATTTTGACCAAATTTTTTGATGATCTTAAAAATTTGGTTCGGGTCCAAATCCCACTCCCGACACCAATTGTTAGGGCCAATAGCACAATTGGTGTCCAAAATTTGGGCTAAATAAATTTAGTCCCAGGTTCCAGATCCCACTCCTGACACCAATTGTTATGGATCCGGGGGACGGCACTCCCATTAGCAAGGGGGGGGGGGGGTAATCCCCTTGTCCTGTAAGCTGGCCGTCCGACCGGTCCTGGGGGTATAACGTCACTTCCGGTCGATGGTAAGTAGGGTTGTAAGCCCAATTTGTCTTAATACCTAAGTACTACCACCGGCCGTAAGCGAGGAAATACTCCCACCCGGGCCGCAGCGTGGTTGGTTTGCGCCGAGCGAAGCGAGCTGCGACTCGGGCCGTTACCAAGAGACTAAACCCGATTATAAAGCAGTTTGGCCAAAATCGCGCCACAGGTACTCAATCGAAAGAAGGGACTAAAGCGATCGGATGAGAATGAAACCAAAGAATAAGGAGGAACAGGTATTTATTAATTATTTACACAAAACCAAAGAAAGAGAAACAAAAGTAATTTACAGAAGAGAAAGCAGATACACAGGGCAAGTCTTAAACAGTCTTAATTATGGAATCCCAGACAACACAAAGGACAGACCACGGACTTACACGACAAAGGGGAATTGCAGGCAGGAATCACTGGAGGAGGGAGAAGGGTCCATGCGGGACAGCAGGGCTGGCAGGTTCGGCAGGGTACAGCAAGGAGGTCCGCTCCAGCTCCACGCTGGAAGCGAGCAGCCGACGACTCCACGTATTCGGTTTCACACGGCAGGGCTTTTCTGAAGCAGCTCCGCGCAGCTCGTCTCTCATGCCTTCTCACCGGCCCTCGTACTTGTTCGTCCCACTCACTCAACTCTCTTCGGACCCTCTCACTCCAACTCCCTCACTCAACTCCAACTCTCCACCGACTCTGCACCGACTCTCTCGAAGCAGTCCCTTCCAGTCGCTTTTATTACTCGTGGCTGTATCAAGCCGTGGGCTGCGAGGGCACGCCTACCGGTTTGCTCACCGCGGTGCTGGTTGGTGGTTATGGCTGGCTGACTCCACCTCCGATGATGACGACGTGCCACGCCCGTGATTTGGCGGCTCCTCCCCCCTTCTTCTCCGAGATGGAGCACATGGGCAATGGCGTCTGGGGCAAGCGCTGAGGCGACTGTGGCTGGCAGAGGCACATACCACAATTGGGAGAGGGAGAGCAAATGGACCGAATGGGGCATATCTTATTTGATTAATGCAACGTAGAGTCAAACTATTGGAAACACAGCCTTACCTGAAACACATAATAATGAAATAACTATGAAGAGGGCCTATGGTTCGCTACGTGTTGTTCATGGACTAACTAGGGGACGACCTTTGATCTTACCAATGAAATGGAGGTATTTACAAAGAGAATTATTTACAAAGGGTATATTTACAACAATTTACACAGTGCATGGTTCTCAAAACCCCAACAATATATATATATATATATATATATATATATATATATATATATATCTATATATCTATATATATATATATATATATATATATATATCTATATATATATATATATATATATATATATATATATATATATATATATATATATATATATCTATATATATATATATATATATATACAGTGAAACCTTGACTTATGAGTGCACCAACTTACGAGTTTTCCGAGATACGAGCCGTCGCTCGGGCGGTTTTTTGCTTTGTGATGCGAGCCGAGATCTGAGTTATGAGCTTACGCCACCCGCCACTAGGTGGCCCAACGAGCGTTCAGGTCACGTGGTTATCTTGCCGTGCAAGCATCTCTGCCGTATCGTTGCTACTGTAGCGGCTACCGCTGGGTTTTCACAATCGCCTTGCACCTATCAAGGACGCGGAGCGATCACCATGCCGGGCTCGTCCAGGACGCCCGGGCAGGCTCGCCCTCAACTTGCCAGGCCGCAGCCAGGACGCTGGGCCACGCCCCCTCTCGCCTTTCCTGGGCAAACGCTCCGGGATAATATCTATATTATAATAGCCGTAGATGATTCTGTCTGTCTGTCTGTCTGTCTATCTGTTGGGTGTCTGTCCGGGGTGTGGCTTACTCGGTTTGCAGAGTAGCTCCACCCATAGCTCCACCCATTCTGGGAGTGGCTATAAACAAATATCCACCATTTTATTAACTCGCATAGCTTTGAGTCCTGTTTTGTAGGCCCGTGGTGTCTTGCTCTCCCCCAGTTTTATTTCAAATCAAATTCGATAAATCATTTCATTTTTCACAGTCGCTAACATAGTTTTAGACTCGGTTGAAAAAAAACGGGAAGAAAATCCGATGAAAGTTGCCGTTTATAGAACGAAATGAATTCTCAAAGGCCTGTAACTTCAAGGCCATTGAGTCTCTCTCACGCCTTTATCTCCAATCTAACTCACCATATGATTTCATTTTTATCGATGGTTTTACTTTTAGACTCGGTGTCAGCAATAATTGAGAACAATCCACACACGCGGGAAAATGCAGAGATATATTTTTTAAAATCGCGTCATGGTGTATCATACACCGCCCAACATGACACCGCCGGCAATGTGTCGATATATATTAAAAATTCGCTTTTGCTTTTCCGTTATGATATATTACTATTTCGTTTGATGATAGTCGTCACAAAAACGTCAACAATGATGCCGACATATATTTCTTCGTTTTTATTTCATTCAACATATTAGCCGGAAGTAAAATATGTTTCAGGAAATTACCGAGAGATATTTCTTCGTTTTTTTTATTAGTTATGTGCGCATACACTTTAAATAGGTTTATTTGAAATCTTTAATTTTCCACAAACATTCCACACACGCGGGAAAATGCAGAGATATATTTTTTAAAATCGCGTCATGGTGTATCATACACCGCCCAACATGACACCGACGGCAATGTGTCGATATCTATTTTAAATTCGATATATCATTTCATTTTTCACAGTCGCTAACATAGTTTTAGACTCGGTTGAAAAAAAACGAGAAGAAAATCCGATGAAAGTTGCCGTTTATAGAACGAAATGAATTCTCAAATGCCTGTAACTTCAAGGCCATTGAGTCTCTCTCACGCCTTTATCTCCAATATAACTCACCATCATGGTTTTAGACTCGGTGTCAGCAACGCGGGAAAACGCAGAGATATATTTTTAAAAATACACCATATCACCGCCCAACAGCCAACAAGTATCATACACCGCCCAACATGACACAGACGTCAACATTTCGACATTATCGCTTTTTCTTTAAACCGAGCCGAACCGAATAAACCGAGTGAATTCACCGTTTACCTTTGCTGACAGTCGTCACAAAACGACATATATTTCTTCGTTTTTATTTCATTCAACATTTTTAGCCGGAAGTAAAATTACCGAGAAATTACCGAGTTCAGGAAATTACCGAGACATATTTCTTCGTTTTTTTATTTATTAGTTATTTGCGCATACACTTTAAATAGGTCTATTTGAAATATTAAATTTTCACAATGTAATTTACTTGCCATTTGTCATTTGATAATTATGAGACACTTCCTATTGAGGATCGTGACAATTCATGCGGTGCGTGGAAACTTCCATTTCCAAAATGGATGAAGAACGCAGACCTGAACAGGATGCAGCAAGAAAACGAATGAGAAGGGCGAACGAGTCCGTCGTCGAACGTCAATGCAGACTTGAACAGGATGCAGCCAGAAAACGAATGAGACGGGAGAACGAGTCCGTCGACGAACGTCAATGCAGACTTGAACAGGTTGCAGCAAGAAAACGAATGAGACAGGAGAACGAGACAGTTGAGGAACGTGAACACAGACTCGCACAGGATGCTGCTGCAACAACGATGAGGAGGGAGAACGAGACCCTCGACGAACGTGAACACAGACTCGCACAGGATGCTGCTGCAACAACGATGAGGAGGGAGAACGAGACCCTCGACGAACGTGAACACAGACTCGCACAGGATGCTGCTGCAACAACGATGAGGAGGGAGAACGAGACCCTCGACGAACGTGAACACAGACTCGCACAGGATGCTGCTGCAACAACGATGAGGAGGGAGAACGAGACCCTCGACGAACGTGAACACAGACTCGCACAGGATGCTGCTGCAACAACGATGAGGGAGAACGAGACCCTCGACGAACGTGAACACAGACTCGCACAGGATGCTGCTGCAACAACGATGAGGAGGGAGAACGAGACCCTCGACGAACGTGAACACAGACTCGCACAGGATGCTGCTGCAACAACGATGAGGTGCGAGAACGAGACCGTCGATGAACGCCAACACAGACTCGCACGGCATGCTGAGCAACAAAGACGTTGGAGTGCTCAGCAAACACTAGGGCATTGCCCGTACGTGGGTGCCCGTTCCTTGCCAAAAAAAAAAAAAACGACTGCCTGACTGACCAACGACTGCCTGATCGTATCTGTGTAGAAGACAACATGTCTTTAGCAGAGGCTGTTTTTGGTAATTTGAACGAAATCCATTCAAACTATGATGCGCTGGCACAACGAGCCGTGTTGTGTCCAAAGAATGAATCCACATTTGTGATCAACGAGGAGATACTGGATGCATTTCCTGGGGAAGAAAAGACGTACTTCAGCGCTGATTCCATTGTCTGTGATGACCCTGAAGAGGCACTAAATTATCCTATGGAATTCCTAAATCAATTAACTCCTTCTGGAATGCCATTGCACAAACTTCGTCTCAAAGATGGTGCTGTCATCATGTTACTCCGTAACTTTGATCCGAAACAGGGACTGTGCAATGGTGCAAGATTGGTTGTTAAAAGATTGTTGCCAAACATAATAGATGGAGAAATAATTTCTGGCAGTCACAAAGGAACACGCACATTTTTACCCAGGATTAGTATTGCACCTTCCGATACAACACTACCATTCGTACTCAAACGCCATCAATTTCCAGTTCGTGTGGCATTCTCTTTCTCAATAAACAAGAGTCAAGGTCAAACATTACACAAAGTTGGGATTTACCTACCAGAACCCGTCTTCAGCCATGGCCAATTATATGTTGCATTGTCGCGTGCTAAACGATTTGAGGATGTCAAGGTAAAGGTAGTCAGTAATGGCCAACAGGGAAAAATTGATGGCCGCAGTGGAATCTTCACCCGTAATGTTGTTTACCCGGAGGACGGAGGTCCTGCAGTGACACCATTCAGGCAACAAAAGGAGGTCACGAAGGAAAATAGTTAATTACTCCGACACATTTAGTTGCGGTGATTGAAAAATCACCGGACTATTGTTGCTGTTTTGATGCTTTTTACTGCTGTTTTGATGCTTTTTCACTGCTGTTTTGATGCTTTTTCAGTGCTGTTTTTTCACAGCTGTTCTGATGCTTTTTCACTGCTGTTTTGATGCTTTTTCACTGCTGTTTTGATGCTTTTTCAGCTGTTTTGATGCTTTTTCACTGCTGTTTTGACGCTTTCCACTGTTGTTTTGATGCTTTTTCACTGCTGTTTTGATGTTGTTTCACAGCTGTTCTGATGCTTTTTTGCCGTTTTGCCTAAAAATCTCATTTCAAAAAAAAAAATTCCAAAAAAATCTCACAATGATGACATATAATTCAACGAAAACGTTGAAGCAACCGCATAATATTACGGTGATGTTTAACTCTGAGTGAGAATAGTTCTAAATTTTTAAAACTTTCTTCTGATATTTGTGATTTCTTTCAAACAAACTGTATTTCCCATCTACACGGGCATGTATGTATTCCTATTAACGTTATGTAAAGTACATAAATTGTGTGGATTACATCATTTGTGGATGTGATCAATTATTGCCAGTAACCATTTTATATAACTGAATGTGCAGGTGCAGCATCTAACTCAATATGTCGAAATGTCACACACATCCATGCCCGTGGGATTCCCACGGGTGACCCCGCTAGTGTATATATATTGCTGCCCGATAAACGGGCTTTTTAGAGAGTGCCTGAGTGTTTGGTTTGATTAAACAACTCGGCTGAATTCCAGCTTTTTGTCGCGTCCATTCTTCCGATCGACGTGGGAGCCCCAGCTCCTTCATTGGTGACCTACCGACATGGACACGGCAGTCGCCCTTAAACTGCCTACCTTCTGGGAGGCTCACGCGGCGGTTTGGTTCGCACAGGCGGATTCCCTGTTCGCCCTGCGAGGCATCACGGTCGACGACACCCGCTTCCACCATGTGGTAGCAGCGCTCGGTTCGGCCACCGCGGCCCGCGCCCTGAGCCTCCTCGAGAGCCCGCCAGCCGCTGACAAATACGGCGCGATTAAGAAGCTTCTCCTCGACGCTTTCGTCCTCCCATCGGCGGAACGCGCACGGCGCCTGCTCGACCTGCCCGAGCTCGGCGACACGCGCCCTTCCGAGTGAATGGACTACATGCTTTCACTGCTCGGCGAGCACTCTCTGGCATTCCTGTTCCGGGAGCTGTTCCTCCATCAGCTGCCTAACCCGGTATGCCTCGCCCTGGCAAGCACGACGATCACAGATCCCCGGGCCCTTGCCAGAGAAGCCGACAAGATCTACGCCGCAGGACAGCGCATCGCAGCGGCGACATGGGACCCACCGCCGTCCGACGCAACACCCATGGCGCCCGAGCACCCGGCACGGTCGACGACCGAACTGCCGACGCAATTGGCGGCCGCTACACCGAGCCGACCACCTCCAGCACGACGACCGGGGCCTCCACCTGACCAAGCGTGGTGTTACTATCATGCCAGGTTCGGACAGAAGGCCCGGACATGCCGACCCCCGTGCACCTTCGGCAGGCCGGGAAACGGCCGGGCCGGCGTTCATTACCAGCCATGAGCGCCGGCCACACGGGCAACTTACTGTTCATCACGGATAAAGCGTCCGGACGGCGCTTCCTGTGCGACACCGGCGCCCAACTGAGCGTCATACCCGCCTCTGACCAGGACAGGCAATCCGCGGTTTGCGGCCCCTCCTTGGTTGCGGCCAACGGATCGACCATCTGCACCTTCGGCCCGCGCAACGTCACCCTCTGCTTCGGCGGCCAATGCTTTGCTTGGACGTTTGTAACCGCAAACGTGCCCATGGCTCTGCTAGGCGCCGACTTCCTCTGCGCACACGGACTGCTGGTGGACGTCCAACGGCGTCGTTTAATCAACGCCGAAACCTTCAGCTCCCTGGTATGCACATTGAGCAGCTCCGCGCCGACCGAGCTGGCATGCGCCGTCCCGGCGGCGAACGAGTTTGCTCGCCTGCTCACGGAGTTCCCGGCCCTCACGCAGCCGACGTTTTCGGCCGTCGCAGTACGGCATGGGATATCGAGCACCACATACCAACCACAGGCCCGCCGGTCTACGCCAGGGCCCGCCGCCTCGACCCAGCCAAGCTCGCCGTGGCGAAGGCCGAATTCGACGCGTTGGAGCACCTCGGCATCGTGCGGCGCTCCGATAGCGCGTGGGCCTCGCCACTGCACATCGTGCCAAAGCCGGGGGGTGGATGGCGCCCGTGTGGCGACTACCGCCGTCTCAATGACGCTACCACCCCCGACAGGTACCCGATCCCGCATATCCAAGACTTCTCCGCCCGTCTGGCGGGACGGGTCATTTTTTCGAAAATTGATCTCATACGGGGATATCACCAGGTACCTGTCAGGGCGGCCGACGTCCCTAAAACGGCAGTCATCACGCCGTTCGGCTTATTCGAATTCTTGCGGATGCCGTTTGGTCTCAAGAACGCGGCTCAGGCGTTCCAGCGCTTGATGGACGGCGTGCTGCGTGACCTGCCGTTCCTTTTCGTTTACCTGGACGACATCCTCGTCGCCAGCACGTCCCGGGCCGAGCACCTCCTCCACCTCCGAACACTGTTCGGGCGCCTCAGCGAGCATGGCCTCATCGTCAACCCGGCCAAATGCCACTTCGGCACGACGGCCGTTGATTTTTTGGGCCACCACATCACCAAGAACGGGGCCGTGCCGCTGCCAACCAAGGTCGAGGCCATCACCACGTTCCCGCGTCCCCGCACCATAAAGGCCCTGCAGGAATTCCTGGGAATGGTGAATTTTTATCACCGCTTCGTGCCACGCGCTGCTCAACTCATGCGGCCCCTCTAAGAAGCCCTCCGGGGCAAGCCGGCCATGCACGACATCGCCTGGTCCGCAGCAATGGATGCGGCCTTCCAAAGCTCAAAGCGGGCCCTCGCCGACGCAACACTGCTCGCTCACCCGGTGCTCAACGCTCCCATCGCCCTCACCACGGATGCCTCCGACTACGCGGTGGGCGCCGTACATGAGCAATGGGTGAACGGGGTTTGGCAGCCACTCGCTTTTTTCAGCCGGCCGCTCCGGCCGAATGAGCTCAAATACAGCATGTTTGACCGGGAGCTCCTCGGTCTACACCTGGCCGTCCGCCATTTCCGCCACCTCCTGGAGGGCCGACCTTTCAGGGCGTTCGTCGACCACAAGCCGTTGGTTTACGCCATGGCCAAGGTCACGGAGCCGTGGTCGGCCCGCCAACAGCGCCACCTCTCCGCCGTGTCGGAGTTTACCACGGACATCCGGCACGTCGCCGGCAAAAACAACGCCGTGGCCGACTGTCTTTCCCGGGCCAGCGCGAACGCGGTCCACCTGGGCGTGGACTTTGCGCTTATGGCGGCGGACTAAACCACCGACACCACGGTGCAAGCCCTCCGGGCGGCGGACACGGGCCTCCGCCTGGCCGACATCCCCTTCGCGGACACTGTCCTGCTCTGCGACGTCTCCCAAGGCCAGCCTCGCCCCATCGTGCCCGTCACCTGGCAACGCCGCATCTTCGCCTCCCTCCACGGCCTTTCCCACCCGGGCCGGAAAGCTTCCCAGAAGCTGGTGTCAGCGCGATTCGTCTGGCACGGCCTTCGTCGGGACGTCCACGATTGGACCAGCACCTGCACGGCCTGCCAACGGGCCAAGGTCCACCGACACACCCAGGCCCCGCTGGCACCTTTCACCGTGCCCGAACGACGTTTCGACCACGTCAACGTGGATCTGGTGGGCCCCCTCCCCCCGTCACGGGGGTTCACACACCTGCTCACCATGGTGGACAGGACCACCAGGTGGCCGGAGGCCGTTCCCCTCGTCTCCACCACCACCGCCGACGTGGCGCAGGCTTTCATCGCCACCTGGGTCGCCCGCTTCGGCGCACCGGCGGACATCTCGTCAGACCGCGGACCACAGTTCACCTCCGAGCTGTGGGGCGCGGTCGCCCGCAACCTGGGGGTCAAGCTCCACCGTACTACGGCCTACCACCCCCAAGCAAACGGGTTGTGCGAGCGATTCCACCGCTCCATGAAGGTCGCGCTCATGGCCGGCCTTCAAGACGGCGGTTGGGCCGACCGGCTGCCGTGGGTCCTTTTGGGCCTCCGCACGGCCCCCAAGGAGGACCTCCAGGCATCCACCACCGAGCTTGTCTATGGCCAGGCGCTACGCGTCCCGGGCGAATTCGTGCCCGACGCTACCAGTCCCTGGTCCGCAGCTCACCAGCACTCGGATCTCCAGGAGGCCGCCCGACGGTTTGCCCCCGTGCCAACATCCCACCACGGTGACCCCCAGTCCTACGTCCCCCCAGCACTTCGCACAGCGGAGTATGTTTTTGTGCGTCACGACGCACATCGGGGGCCACTTCGGCCGCCGTACGACGGGCCCTTCCGGGTGCTGCGACGGGACGACAAGTCGTTCATCATCGACATCGGCGGCAGGTCGGACCAGATTGCGGTGGACCGCCTCAATCCGGCGCACGTGGACGTCGACCACCCACCACGGGTGGCCCTTCCGCCGCGGCGAGGCCGCCCCCCGTCCACGGTGCCCCCCACTCGACCGCCCACCACCACACCAGACCCCCTCCCACGACCCGCCAGGGTTCGCTTCGGCCGGGTCATCAGGACCCCCCTCAAATTGACCCTGCCGGTGCAAGTCGATTCTGGGGGGACGTGTGTAGCGGCTACCGCTGGGTTTTCACAATCGCCTTGCACCTATCAAGGACGCGGAGCGATCACCATGCCGGGCTCGTCCAGGACGCCGGGGCAGGCTCGCCCTCAACTTGCCTGGCCGCAGCCAGGACGCTGGGCCACGCCCCCTCTCGCCTTTCCTGGGCAAACGCTCCGGGATAATATGTATATATATTGCTGCCCGATAAACGGGCTTTTTAGAGAGTGCCTGAGTGTTTGGTTTGATTAAAGCAACTCGGATGAATTCCAGCTTTTTGTCGCGTCCATTCTTCCGATCGACGTGGGAGCCCCAGCTCCTTCACTACTTTGTTTTCGCATTTTTGTTAATTTGGAAAATTTCTTAGTTTTAACCATGGGTCCTAAGAAATTGAGTGCCAAGCTGAGAAGAAGAAGAAGATGATGTGCTTGGATATAAAACACGCAATCGTCGAAAAACATGAGCGAGGTGTGCGTGTTGTCGACTTGGCGAGGCAGTACGATCGTAGTACTTCTACGATATGTACGATTTTGAAGCAGAAGGAGTCGATAAAGGCTATAACGCCAGCCAAGGGCGTTACGATTATTTCAAAGCTCCGGACCTCTGTCCATGAAGAGATGGAGAAGTTGTTGTTTGTGTGGTTGACGGAGAAGCAGCTCGCAGGAGATACCGTGACCGAGAGCATCATGTGTGAGAAGGCCCGAGACATTTACGGGGATTTGGTGCAGCAGACGGCGGGAACATCAACGGACGAGGCATCGGAAGTCATTCAAAGCCAGTCGGGGATGGTTTGATAATTTTAAGAAGAGGACCGGCATTCACTCCGTCGTCAGGCATGGTGAGGCAGCAAGCTCGGATGTGAAGGCAGCTGAAGATTTTATTATAACTTTTGCCGAACTGATAGAAGCTGAAGGATACATCCCCCAGCAAATCTTCAACTGTGACGAGACAGGGCTCTTCTGGAAAAAGATGCCGAGGAGGACGTATATAACGGCAGAGGAGAAGAGCATGCCAGGCCACAACTTGTTCAGAGTGCCGGCGATAGCTCGCCTTCTCTTTGTGGAAGACACGGTGAGATCCTTAACATCCAACAACTAATGGGACGCAAACGGGGCGCCCAGTTTAGCGGTACACACATTGATGAATCACCCTGCCTGTGAAACACCGACATGACAGGTTATAGCTGGGTCGGGATTCAAACCCAGGCTGGACAGTTTAGAGTCAAGTGTGCGTACAAGTCCAGGCCATCCTGCCAACTTGTATGCTGCATACAGGTGAAATATAAAGCGCGAGATATTTATATATATATATTTCAAAAAAAATTGGTGTGGTTTTTGGGGGGCTGGAATGGATTAATAGCATTTCAATTCATTTTAATGGGGAAATTTAATTTGAGAAACGAGCAAATTGAGTTACGAGCTCGGTCACAGAACGAATTAAACTCGTAAGTCAAGGTTTCACTGTATATATATATATATATATATATATATATATATATATATATATATATATATATATATATATATATATATATATATATATATATATATATATATATATATATATATATATATATATATATATATATATATACATATATATATATATATATATATATATACGTATATATATATATATATATATACTGAAACGCAAAAGAAACTTACCACCTTTGAAACCTTTAAATATCAACAATAACACTGCGTGTAGTAAATGTGTGAACTTATTTGTGGACAATAGTGTCCTCACTGTCAGACAAAACGGTCATGGATGGTCACTTGAACCTTCAATGGTCACTTCATAGCACAGCTGTTGAACAGCATTTTTGACTGTCAGTGATTAGCCAAGGGGTACGGGATGATTTTATTGAGCTGCACGTGATGTCTTGATATTGGCTTTAAAAAGGCCAGTGCAAAATGGGCATTTCAATCAACATGCCACGATTGTCAAGGGATCAACGGCAGCGTGCCCTGGGCATGCTGCAAGGCGGACTGAGCTAGCCTGAGGTGGCACGTCGCCTTGGCTGTTCACACCAGACGATATCGGCCCTGGTGGACAGAGACACCCTCCACAACTCTGCAGATGACAGACCTCGATCAGGGAGGCCAAGAGTCACCACTGCAAGGCAGGACAGGCAGATGGTCCGAAGTCACCTGCGGGATCGATTCCGTCCAGCATCCCACACTGCGGCAGAAACTCCTGGGCGTGCAAACCCACGGATCTCCAATGATACTGCACGAAGACGACTGTATGACTATGGCCTGACTGCCAGAAGACCATACAGAGGCCCCGTGATGACGGCTGCCCATCGCCGCAACTGACAGAGATGGTGCCAGCAGCATCAGCGGTGGACCTTGGCGCAGTGGAATGAGGTCGCTTTCAGCGATGAGTCAAGGTTCTGTGTGGACAGTCCTGATGGGCGTGAGCGTGTCTGGAGAAGAACTGGCGAGCGATATGCCGATTGTTGCGTGCGTCAAGCCAACAGGTGGGGTGGCCCAAGTGTGATGGTGTGGGCGCCATATCAGGCCGGTACAGGATGCCACTGGTGGTTGTGGATGAGAATCTTAACGCCCAGCGGTATGTGGATAACATCCTGCGACCTCATCTGCTGCCATTCCTGCTAGACCACCCAGAACTGAGAACCTTTCAGCATGACAACGCTCGTCCTCATGCTGCTCGCTTTACCACTGCATTTCTCCAAGGCGAGAACATCAACACCATGCAGTGGCCTGCGCTCTCCCCTGACCTGAATCCCATAGAGCACCTGTGAGATGAGCTTGGGAGACGCGTAGTTGGCAGGGCCAGGACACGGGCAGAGCTGCTTTAGACATTGAGGACTGAGTGGGACAGAATCCAGCAGCAATCCATCCAAAGACTGGTAGGCAGTATACGCCGATGATGCACTGCCTGTATCCAAAACAATGATGGCCACACACGCTATTGAAAGGGGACTGACATTGCACCCTGTGCTGTTCTGTACTGTAGAACAAACTGATGAGATGGTGTATCTTGGTCAAAAACTTGACATGTCATCAATAAAATGCCAATCTTTCAATTAGCAATTGTTGGTTTGTTTTATTTTTAACTGTTACAATTTTATTACATTTCAAACAAGTGGTAAGTTTCTTTTGTGTTTTCGGTCTTTTTGAAGTTGGTCAAAATGGTCAAAATGGTCAAACTTTTCGGTCAAAATGCCCATTTTGCACTGGCCTTTTTAAAGCCAATATCAAGACATCACGTGCAGCTCATTCAAATCATCCCGTACCCCTTGGCTAATCACTGACAGTCAAAACGGCTGTTCAACAGCTGTGCTATGAAGTGACCATTGAAGGTTCAAGTGACCATCCGTGACCGTTTTGTCTGACAGTGAGGACACTATTGTCCACAAATAAGTTCACACATTTACTACACGCAGTGTTATTGTTGATATTTAAAGGTTTCAAAGGTGGTAAGTTTCTTTTGCGTTTTCGGTCTTTTTGAAGTTGGTCAAAATGGTCAAATTTTTCGGTCAAAATGCCCATTTTGCACTGGCCTTTTTAAAGCCAATATCAAGACATCACGTGCAGCTCATTAAAATCATCCCGTACCCCTTGGCTAATCACTGACATTCAAAACGGCTGTTCAACAGCTGTGCTATGAAGTGACCATTGAAGGTTCAAGTGACCATCCGTGACCGTTTTGTCTGACAGTGAGGACACGATTGTCCGCAAATAAGTTCACACATTTACTACACGCTGTGTTATTGTTGATATTTAAAGGTTTCAAAGGTGGTAAGTTTCTTTTGCGTTTCAGTATATATATATATATATATATATATATATATATATATATATCTATATCTATATATATATATATATATATATATATATATATATATATATATATATATATATATATATATATATATTGTTACGGACCGCGGATAAGATGTTGATTTGCCGAGCGGATAGCGCCGCGGCCCTAACAGTTACCCCGACTAACCCGATTCCTGGACGTTGGCCGAATCGCGCCACAGATATTCAATAGGGAAAAGACAAAGGCGACACGGATGTGAAGAAGAAGAAAAAGAAGAAGACAAAAAGGTTTGAAATGCTACTAAATTTATTCCTACTATTTACACAATCAAAGAAACCAAGGAGAAGGAAGGATAATAAAACAATTTACAGAAGAAATCAGAGACACAGTGAAAATACTAGCTTATCTAACAGGCTTAACTTATTCCCTGGACAGAACAAACAAAGACAGACTCACACGGGGAATTGCAGAGTGGATTGGCTGGAAGGAGGTGGGTGGCTGGAGGGGGAGGAAGGCACGGAGCTGGCTGGAGCTTGATCCCGTACGGGACGTCGGGCTGGACCTCGACGGCAGCCGATGCCACCGATCCTGTCGTGTGCGCGGGATCACGGGCCGGAGCTGCTTGGTGGAGCCGACGCGCTGGTGGGGGGTCTGGCGTGACGGGTTCTCTCCTCTCTCTTTCTTAGTCCAACCCAGTCCAACAACTTCCTCTCTTGCTTAGTCCAACAACAACTTCCAGGCTTTTCGGTGCTCTGATCTCCTCCCTCCTCGACTCTCTCTGGGGGCCTCTGCCTCGGGTTATATAAGCCCCACCCTTGACCCTTTTGCGAACCGACCCCAAACGTTCTCTCTCCGCCCTCTAAAGCCAACCCCTCGTTCTGGGTTGGTCGGCAAGGGCTGGTTCATTCCTCCCCTCTATGACGAGGTGGAGACACGCCCTTCTTCCCCGACCTTGCTTCGTGGCCAATGGTGGTTTTGGGGGCGATTCGCGCTAGCCCCAGCCAAAGGGCAGCAATGGCAATGAAGAAAACCGCCCAAAATGCAGTTGGCAATTGCAGCAAAGTGGACGGCAGATGAAATGCAGCAAAGTGGCTAAACCTGGCACTTGGAAGATGCCATGTCGGAGGGATCTACTTTATTTAATGCAGTGCAATGGAGTGTCAAATTAATGGAAGACAAATCCTTAGCCTAATACACATAATAAGGATATAACTACTGAACATGGATATATGGTGTCCTTCGTGTATGCTTTATGGAATTAACTACGGGAACGCCCTTTGATCTTTATACAACTATTGCAGGAAGGAGGGTGACATTTTACCACAACCTTTTACAACAACATTTTACCACAACAATAAAAAAAAAACATTCTCATATCCACAACAATATATATATATATATATATATATATATATATATATATATATATATATATATATATATATTAGATGGTGTGCTCTTCCCTAAAAATGGAAACTACTTCGAATTAAGGATCGTGTGCAAGATGTACACCGAGTTATCGAAAATAGTGACTCTTTTGAGAACCTTTGAGATTAAAAAGTAAAGACCAACTAGAGCGAAGTCAATCGTGCGCCATCTCAAATCCCCATGCTGCCTACCGAAAGCAAGGTTGAAAGATCGCAAAAAGTTACATCAGAAATGGTGTCACCCAAATTTGGTGGCATTCTGACTGGTGGGTCTGGAGAAGAAGATATTTGAAGAAATGTACTAAGTCCGCCATTTTGACACACTGCCGGTGACCAGAACGAGCTTTGCAATCCCCAATACCAGTCAAGAGCGGCACCTTACTGCCAAATTTCAGGTGAATCGACACAGCGGCTTGGCCAGAAAAGTCGAAATAGACTACGAAGGGACGACAGACAGTGCACGATGACAATACTGTCGCGCAACCGCCGAAATTTATATCAGGCGGTCGCGGATTGCCGATCACGAAGGCTTTAACTCCGAGGCGGAAGCTCAATAGCGGATTCCAAAATCTAAAACACCTAGGCGCGCGGAATGGAGGGAAACAGCACAAGTCCCTGCAGCCTTAACTATCAATTCAATCAGGTGGTAAACTGGGTTCAGGTATGTACAGAAAATAATGCAAGGGTTTATTCAGGAAAAGAGCAAGGACAGGAAAAACACGCGCCGGTAATAAAATAAGGTACTAAATCGGGATCTGTCTCGGGCTTATCATCTCGTCGTCTTGTCCGTCCAACGCGGCTCCAAACTCTGGCACCGATGTACCCACGAGGCCTCGCTCCAAGCTCCGATCCTCTCGCCACCAACGAGGTCCTTGCACCAAGCTCCAAAGCACCACGTGGTCCCACAGCAGGACAGCGAGCTCCACTAAGGCTACACCTCAGCCCAACTCGGGTCGGGGTCTCTGAACTGCGCTGCCAGGAATCCAACTGCTTGGGATCAACTACTGAACTGCGCAATGGCGTTCGGCAACTGCTCAGGCTCAACTCTCGAACTGCGAACTGCCAACTCCGCTTGGGCTCTCTGCGCTCAACTCGGGATCAGATCTGCTCTCTGCGCTCAACTTGAACTCCCGTCTCATCTTCCCGAAATGGCGTCCGGCCTCCGCTAATATCTCCGGCCGATGACGTCAGCATTGGCGCACTCCTCAGCCAATCAGAGCCTTCCCCGGCTCTCCTGCTCGTCCAGGTCACGCCCACTGCGTCACTCCACTCCCGCTCCTGCTCCTCTGTCACAGCACGTGCTATGCGAGGTGGGTAGGCCTCTCGGAGGTGTAAATGGTGGCGGCCAATTGTGGCGGTGTTCTAGCCTGATTTCTTCCTAAGTCATGTCAGGGGGGAAAGCGTCATTTAGTGTTGTACTAAAGGTCCTAACTAATGTTTAAGTGGTGTGCAGTGCCAAAATGGACAAAGGTTTGACTACCAGGTGAGACATACAAGGGCTCTACTGATTAACCCCAACACTACCTATCACCCGAATCTCCTGGTAGATCCACAATCATACATCTTAACCCGACAAACGCCTACACATGACTTATTACAGGTAGATTCCCTATCGCGACATCTCGAAGCATGTTACCTACTCAGATCTACTCTGCTCTACATATTGCTCTACCAAATTCGTAACAATACCTTATCTGAAATTCCAATTCCAGATAAGCTAAAAATAATCTTCTGCTTTGACCCCGACGATGCTAAGTCGCCATATCCCAGTGCATGAACCCGGGGTAAAATTAAAAAAAATAGTTACATATTGTCGTGTGACTACCCTTGGTGAACACCGTAGGGTAACGCGGATGACCAAACTAGCTTTAACACTTTGAGGTGTTCAGTTAAATGGCAGATTTAATACGCGTGAGGAGCAAACGGGGGAGAGAAACCGGAGCCTTACCTTCGCCGATCCCCTTCGATGTCCTTGACCCTGCAATAAATAACCTCACACGAAACGGAATGAAAATGTACAAAAATAAACAGGTTTATTAAATAAAATGCTGGTAGCAAAGAAAATAAAACTAAATTCGAGCAATCAATCAATAAAACTAAATTCCGAAACGGGACGTCCCCACAAACAGACCCAAAGACAGATGAAAGGGAAAGATAACTGAAAATAAATATGCGTCTGTGTGCACCTAACTCTGAGCGTCTCCGAAATCTCGTCAGGATCATCCAGGTTCCCTCTCCCCCCCCCCCCCCCCCCGCCCCGAGCACGCAGTCCGGACGCGGCTCTGGTGTTGGCGGGAAAAAGGCCTCTCTCGCCCTCATTCACTAGGCCGCGCTCGTTGGTGCAAAACAGGCCTTATGTGCGAAGTGAACGGCAGGTGTGCAGCCCGCTCTTCCATGCCGTGCTCATCCACCCATCCTCTGCATGGAAAACCGCAGTTCCCAGGCCGCGGCTCTTCCTCCGCACAACCACCACCAAGATGTCCCGACACGGCCACTCACGACGAAGCCTTCACAACGAGAGAAGGCAAGTGTGAGCACGAGGGAGGGAAGAGAATACACAGCCGTCCACCACCAAAACCCAAAACCGAGAAGCAAAAATGCACAACCGTTCACTATGGCATCCAGAACGAGAAGGGCAAATGTCCGCCGCTCCAACTATCTTGTACACGCCGATCTGACATCATCTTTGGTGCTTCACCAATCAGCGAGCCGCTTCTTACCAGTCCTTTCTGTCAATCAAACCACAGACCAATCACGGCTCTTCGGGGTGTGGCTCTCGGCCTGCCTGTCCTTGTGGTGATGTAGCGGCTGCGTAGCCAGCGGCATTGTTCGATTCCTGATTTCCGGTTAGTTTTATTAACTCGTGGTGTTTAATGGACGATTTTGGCTAGTGTATAGTGCCGTGTCATAAGGAACAAAGGAACAACCTACAGAGGCCACGGCACACAGGGGATTAATTTACCCATAATCCCTAACTAATTAACACAAGAGCCACCCTCCATATGGCCACATGTAACACTTAATCCGAACACACGACCTACCGGATCCCTACTTATTACATGGGGTGGTTCTTCTTTTTCACGACAGTCGGAGCACACTAATCTATGCAATCTACCTGGTCTAAGGTAATCATTGTCTACCCCCTACAAACATAACAATATTTCATGTGCCCTCTAATTCTGATTGCATGCTCAAACTTTCTTTAAAACATGTTTTAAAATGTGCCCGCAATTGAGAGTCAAGCAAGAAAATAGCATTTTGATACTGCCTTTTTATAATAACTAGGGCATGCCCGTACTATATCTATATCTAAAATTATATCCCCCCCCTCTATTTACATGAAATGGTTTGGTCCAAAGCGAACGGCTTGCGAGTGGTGACAATCCCCCCCCCCTCTATTTACATGCAATGGTTTGGTCCAAAGCGAACGGCTTCCGGAGTTTGGTAAAGAAATCGCCATCGCGTGCACAAACGCGCAGGAAAGCGAATGAATCGCAAATTCGTTTTTATTAGTTGTAAAACATAGTTTAACGCCAACATAGTTTGCAAACGTGAAATAAATGAATACGCTCTCAAATGTGCCATCCGAGGCAGAGTGTGCCCGCCACGTTCGGCACACGCGATCGTTCGCTGCTCTCTGATTGGTTGAATCGTTTTTTGGACATAGCTCGGTAAGTAATTGTCCGATTAATATGAAACCTTGAAAAGGCACATCCTCGGGTCCCCAGCAATATACCTGGCAAGTTAAAAGTATATCGGACCCGTGGTTGTCGAGAAACAGCGGTCACAGACAAACGTACAGACAGAGATTACTGGAATTATAGATAGACTAGGGCATGCCCGTACTATATCTATATCTAAAATTATATCCCCCCCCTCTATTTACATGAAATGGTTTGGTCCAAAGCGAACGGCTTGCGAGTGGTGACAATCCCCCCCCTCTATTTACATGCAATGGTTTGGTCCAAAGCGAACGGCTTCCGGAGTTTGGTAAAGAAATCGCCATCGCGTGCACAAACGCGCAGGAAAGCGAATGAATCGCAAATTCGTTTTTATTAGTTGTAAAACATAGTTTAACGCCAACATAGTTTGCAAACGTGAAATAAATGAATACGCTCTCAAATGTGCCATCCGAGGCAGAGTGTGCCCGCCACGTTCGGCACACGCGATCGTTCGCTGCTCTCTGATTGGTTGAATCGTTTTTTGGACATAGCTCGGTAAGTAATTGTCCGATTAATATGAAACCTTGAAAAGGCACATCCTCGGGTCCCCAGCAATATACCTGGCAAGTTAAAAGTATATCGGACCCGTGGTTGTCGAGAAACAGCGGTCACAGACAAACGTACAGACGTACAGACAGACAGACAGAGATTACTGGAATTATAGATAGACTAGGGCATGCCCGTACTATATCTATATCTAAAATTATATCCCCCCCCCCCTCTATTTACATGAAATGGTTTGGTCCAAAGCGAACGGCTTGCGAGTGGTGACAATCCCCCCCCTCTATTTACATGCAATGGTTTGGTCCAAAGCGAACGGCTTCCGGAGTTTGGTAAAGAAATCGCCATCGCGTGCACAAACGCGCAGGAAAGCGAATGAATCGCAAATTCGTTTTTATTAGTTGTAAAACATAGTTTAACGCCAACATAGTTTGCAAACGTGAAATAAATGAATACGCTCTCAAATGTGCCATCCGAGGCAGAGTGTGCCCGCCACGTTCGGCACACGCGATCGTTCGCTGCTCTCTGATTGGTTGAATCGTTTTTTGGACATAGCTCGGTAAGTAATTGTCCGATTAATATGAAACCTTGAAAAGGCACATCCTCGGGTCCCCAGCAATATACCTGGCAAGTTAAAAGTATATCGGACCCGTGGTTGTCGAGAAACAGCGGTCACAGACAAACGTACAGACGTACAGACAGACAGAGATTACTGGAATTATAGATAGATGAAGATTTTTCAAGTATATTGGTTTGCTATTCTGTCTATTTGCATGTTTGTCACACGCCGACAGGTCACAATTCTGAACCGATCATCATGAAAACTTTACCAGGTTGTAGAGGTAGTCACCTATTGATTTTGAGGTCAAAGGTGATCTTGAGGTCAAACTTCTAAAACCGTTATTTTTCATCTGATTGACTTGAAAGTTGAACAGGATTAGCAAATTAGGTCACCAACTATTTTTGAGGTCAAAATGTCAAAGGTCAACTAAAGGTCAAACTTCTAAAATCATCAATTTTCATCTGAAAAATCATTAATTTTCATCCGGTTATCCTGAAGATTATAGAGCAATTGCAAATTGCATCAATTAATTGGGTAACCAACTATTTTTGAGGGCAAAAGGTCAAAGATCAACTAAAGGTCAAACTTCTAAAATCATCAATTTTCATCTGAAAAATCGTCAATTTTCATCCGGTTATCCTGAAGATTATAGAGCAATTGCATTGTGCATCAATGAATTGGGTAACCAACTATTTTTGAGGTCAAAAGGTCAAAGGTATACTCAAGGTCAAACGTCTAAAATCATTAATTTTTATCTGAAAAAGAATCAATTTTAATCCGATTAACCCGAGCTTTGATTAAGATCGTCAATTTTAATCTTTATGAAATGGACAATTTGATGTATCCATGGCAGCTATGTTTTTATTTGGGGTGGGGGAGTCGTGTGGATTTTTCAACTACGTCTTACTTGTTTCTTTGTTTGTGAGCAGGATATCTCAAAAAGTTATGGACAGATTCGGACAACACTTGGTCGACCATTTGGGTGTCTGACGAGGACGAAATGATTCGATTTTTGTGAAAATCCAAATCCAGTTCCAGTTGCGAGTATTTTATAAAGGAGATTCTTCACCATTGAGAGATGAAGCCAAAAACGCAAGTTAGCCCTGCACTCGGGACGCGGCGGCCGGTGATACACTTGCACTTGCAGGAGAAGAAGAATCTTTTGGATCGATACGAAATCCGAAATGGATGCCGTGTCGATGTCGTCCAAAAGATTTTGACGTCAGTTTAGTTTCCTTCGCAAAGTTATCAATTGTTTTTTCACAACCCGCCATAATATTTTAGTGCAACTTGTTCCAATCCCAGCGACCGGCGCTGCTGAGCGATTCTGAATTGGCGGTTCATAATTAACAAGGAAAAGTAAAAACAAAAAGGAAAAAAAAATATAAATTGTAACAATTGACTAGAGACAATACTCGTAATAATAATAATATAAAACATTCCTTCAAAAATCATGAATTCGATTTTTTTGCGCCTTATACACCGCAGATAGTTCAGTGGTGTGACGACAGTGGAGTTGATCATGCCGACTTGCGGATCCTCATCTTTGGGCATCCTGGTGTTGGCTTTCTGGGTAGGTGTTTGGCATTCCTGCCTTTGTACTCGATTTCGGGCTCATTACGGTGTTTACAGTTACACGGTTTACGGTGTCTACACGACGTGTGTGCGCAGGCGGCGGCCGTCGGTATTGGCTACTTGGGAGCGCAGGGACTCGTTTTGTTCGACAGGTACTCGAACTTCTTCCCTGACAGCTACACGGCGCTACCGGCGCTGCTGCTCATTAGCGTCGCCTCATGCCTCGCTCTCGTTGCTGTGATCGGTTGCTGTTCTACGGCCCGTGACAGCCGGTTCGGCCTTTCAACGGTAAATCCCAATTGTTTCTGTACCGTCAGTACCGATAATCTCCGATATCCATGGATGAAGGAAGTGAGCGCCTAAACGTGACCGATTGGTTCGTGTTAAATAAGGCAACCTATTTGAAAGCGCCATGACTATACACCGCCTATATTACTATTGCCTCGACTCGCGGAGGTCTTGTGACAAACCTGAGGGAAGTGAAGCCACCGGAAGTGCTCCGGCGGCCATATTGGCATGCCGATAATTTTGAAAACAAACTACAGGAAAACGAGTTGAACTGATTGTTTTCATGGAAAATTGTCGGCTCTCTTAAGTTATTTGCTCCCTAATTGTGAGAGACTGAGTGGGGATTCGTCCAGCATCAATACGTTTGCACTTGGGACCAGGTAAATCTGACGCTGGTAAAGGGGCAATCACATCCAACAGAACACAAAACCGACATGATTACATGTGAGTAGGCATGCCATTTAGCATGGTTTCACAATGGCACAATAGCTTTTTAAGTTTTCCATACTATATTCTTTTCAGAATCCAACTTTTAAGAATCAAATAGTTGTTTCTGTGGACAAGGGACAATATGTACTCGAATTTAGATCCGTCTCATTACCTCCGCCACCGAAGGTGGATGGATGGAGGTTATGTTTTCACCCCTGTCTGTTTGTTTGTGAACAAAATATCTCAAAAAGTTGTGAACGGATTCGGATCAAATTTGGCAGAGAGGCAGCGTATGTGACAAGGATGAAATGATTAGATTTTGGTGAAGATCCGGATTCGGATCTGGCTACTAGAATTTTAAAAGTGATTCTTCACCATTGGGAGATCGGGCCAAAAAAGATATATAGCAGGATATCTTATTTGTTTATTTAAAATATCTGTTAAATATATATTTTTTGATATTTGATCCGGATATCTGTTAAAAGTAAATTGACGGATTTGGACGAAACTTGGTGGACAGGTTGGGTGTCTTACACGGACGATTCGATTCGATTTTGGTGATCTGAATATGGATTTGGATACGAGAATTATTAAATTTTTAAGTCATTCTTCACCTGTCCACCGTCTACTAGACTCGGTGTAGCCGATACAAAACTACAGTGACGTTTCTTCATATTTTCTTATATGGCTGGATATGATTATGATTTTTTTTTAATATTATTTTTTGAAATGGCCACCTTAATGTCCTCTCTGAAGGAGTGCATAAATCCGTTTCTGCCAGAGATTGAAACCAACATTGTGCAGCCAGGTGGACAGCCTGCTAAAAAATATACGAGCTATTGCAAATTTTAAGCTTTTATAATAATGTTCATTCAGGAATAGGTCAGCTGTTGAACCAGTAAAGCGATCTATAAGTGATTGTTTTGAGTTATAGTTGCATTTGTAATGAATGAAAGATGGAGTTGTGTTCCCCAAATTGGCTGACCAATAATCTGTTATAGGATTATGCATTAGAAGAGTTCATCAAGATTCTGAATAGTGCATGAAAACGTCATCAAAATTTGTCCGTCGTGCCTGTCTGTCTCTCCATGGTGTTCTGCAACCACGGCAGGTTCGGTGCTGCCAAAGCGGCCTTACAGCAAGGGTGGTTTGCCTTTGCCTTTCTTTGGGCTGCTGGCGAAAACTTGCCTACTCTTCAGGAAGTACAACGTGGGATCTTTAACGTCCACCAACTATTGCTGGTATATGGGACACCTGGATTAACGTCCACCATTCTTAATCAGGGCCTGATGATTCATCACCGTCCATTTGTTTCATCAAACATACCGATGGAAAGACTGTTTCAAGCCGTTGCCAGAGGTGTTAATGCAACCGAACGCTGCACACTGAGGCATTGTGATTTGTTTTTTTTATAGGAAAATCTCATGCAATCGCAGTAGAAATGACGAAAGCAAAGATTTCAGGAATGAAACTTGAATCTACCGCGTCAGAAATATCGGCATGCAAAGATGGCCGCCAAAGCACTTCAAATTGGCTTCATTCGTGCTAATAGAGATGTGGTGCATAGCGCCTCCAGGTTTATTATAAGACCTTCGTGCCTTAACTCTTGATCGTGAGATTAAAGGGCTTAAGATGATGTTCAATAACACAAGGAAGATGAAACCTCAGCAACCAAGATGGCTGCACAACAAATGCCGACTAAATGGAAATCGTTTCCTTGTTTCCATATTTGAACGCAGGTGATGGATGTAGCATGGAACCACCTTTTAGAGGCCATTTGGATGTAGCATGGAACCACCTTTTAGAGGCCATTTTTCCCCGCAGAGCAGGGGTTGGCCTTTTTCGGGCACCGTGGTCCCCTTTTTGAAGCAATGTTTTACGGCCGGATGCCCTTCCTGCCACCAACCCTGTTAGTCGCCTCTTGCGACACACAGGGAATTACCAGTGAACTGGTACTCAATTTGCCGACCTCGGAAGGATGACAGGCTGAGTCAACGCCCCTGGCGTTAATTCAGCGATCGACCGGGATTCAAACCCAGGATCCTAGGGTCCCAAGCTGGCGCCCTAACCGCTAAGCCAACACCAGGCTCGATGGATGTAGCATGGAAAGGTTTTATATTAGGATTGATGGAGTTCTGCATGGTTTTATTAAGTGTTGTGAAATGTGCAATGACAGGTATATTAAAGGTAATTTACCCAATTACCCCGAAGGTTCATCGTATCGTTAGTTTGATGGCCTTTCTTTTCTTTCCCAGTTCTTGTTTTTTCTCATTGCCATCTTCTTCTTCGAGGTCGTGGCAGGAGTGCTGGCCTATGCCTACCGTGGTCAGGTGTGTTGTGGGTGTAAATCACACATAAGGTACAAGCATCAGGAGACACTTTATCTTTTCCTTTCCCATTAATTTTGAGGACTCGATTTGGAGACGGTCCATCAACACAATATATGGGATTTTAATCTGGTATAAATCACAAGCTCGGATGAGAAGACCAAATGGGCAAATGTTATCGCCGATTCATTCGTCAAGCTGGGAAGATGCTCGATGTTCTCCCAAGGCCTTACTTTATATGGTTTTGTGGGCATTGCAGGTCAATAGCAAAGTGTCCATGATGATCGACGATGTGTTCCAAGCGTATAATGGTTCCGATGCGAATACTGTCAGCCGAGCCGTGGACATGGTACAGAGCCAGGTGTGTGTAACGTGAAGCGTATTAAGTCATGGGAAGTTGCCTTGTCCTAATTAGTTTGAGGCTTTATCCTTCCTCCTTTCATCCCATTCCCAAGCTACACTGCTGTGGTATTCGAAACTACACTGACTGGCGATGGGAGCCGTGGTATAACCACAGTGGGTCTGCACCGTCAAGTTGCTGTGCGCATAACGTCTCCATCTGCAATGGATCATTGGAAGAACCCATGCTCCTCTACCACCAGGTCGTGCACCACATTTGGAGCCTCCCACAGTCGTGTTGCCCTTTTGCCGCCGTACCCGATGCCTTCACTTGGGCGTAGCTCAAGGACAAATTTTCGTGGGCATTTTTTAATGATTGTATTGTGTTTGATTTCTGAATACCTTTCAGGGTTGTCAGATCAAAATTGTGGGCACCTTGATGGACGCATTGACTTTGATTCTATGGTCTGCGGTAGCATTTGGCTGTTTTCAGGTAAGGCCTGTGGATTATCAGGTACGCGTGCGAGTAAGAAAAGGCATGTAATACCGCATGAAAAATGGCCAAGTGAGATTGTAATTTCATG
The DNA here is from genome assembly GCF_964187855.1 of Myxine glutinosa. Lineage (NCBI taxonomy): Eukaryota > Metazoa > Chordata > Myxini > Myxiniformes > Myxinidae > Myxine > Myxine glutinosa. The sequence continues at coordinate 36,998,172 of NC_136267.1, forward strand.
TCTTTTTTTTCTTTCTGACATGGCCTGGCCCTAATGGAATTGCGGAAGGTCTGGCTGTCGATTCGTAAAGAACCGTCTGTTCGGTAGAGGGCATCAAAATATGCGCTTCCATTTTCATCATCTTCATTCGCCTTGTTCATTTGCTAGCGATTTGTTTTTGTGTTACTGCAATAGATGGGTAGATAAAACAGGAAGTGACTGCAGATTGCTTGTTGCAATTGTTAAGGGAATCGCTATGGAGCCACACCGGCAGCATTCGAGGGCCGTGCCGCCATTTATAATTTATACATCAAAGATATTGCAAGAGGTTAACCATTTCTTGTTGATTTAAGGGGGTGATTTTGAATTTGCAAAATGTGGACATTTCACCAACTTCGAAGGTTAATCTTCAGGCCTAAGAATTGATATCCAGTCCCCCAACACCCAACCGCCTAAACCTTTTGTTGTGTTATCTAGACAGCCTCTAACCAACCTGACAATTTCTCTTTGGCCTTACTGTATCGGCTTTTATTATCGGTGTTGGTAGAAATGCTCTTTCTCATGCTTGTTTTGACCCAAGGCCTTGTTCAAATTGCCACCCCACGGCATAAAAAAGAGTTTTCAACTTTGATTAAGAAGTGGAATCTATTCTGCCATCAACAAACCTAAATATTGTTTTTGGGGGGGGGGGTTTCTTTACCCTTCTTGCCCCTCCAGCTTCTTGCAATGATTTTCACGTGTTTGGCCATGGACAGGCGAATCGGAGATCCAAACGGTTTTGAACCTCTGCTCTCAACTAACCTAGCCTAGCGTTCGGGCCTTCTCCCTGGTGACTTGGTCTGGTGGTCAATCTTCTTCTCATCCTCACATTCAAGCGTTTTATTTCATCTCGGCCCAGCGAGCAAACCCTGGGTCGTCGCTGCTAATTCTCATCAGGTCTGTCGCCTAACCGATGAAATGTGCATAACCTCTGCAGAAACGCCAGGTTTGAACTTCCTACTTTTGGCCAATTTTGCCTCTTCAACTTCCCGTTGTGTATGGAGAGACCGTCTCTTATCGATTTGAACCTCTTGTTTTGAAAGAATTGGGTGAGACGTCACCACGCCATCGTTGGGATTGGCCACCTCCTCTAGTTGGTGAACATTTATGAATGGAGTAAAAATGTCTAAGGTTCTTCTTCATCACAGTGAGATCATTGGATGAAATTTCAGAGTACTTGACCCCTTGTCATTGATATTATGCTCTTGTAATATTGTGCTGTATTTTGGGAATCTTGCAATTCCACCGTCGTGGTATCGAAATTAAAAGAACTTGAAATGCAAAGTTTTCTTTCTCCGATTAATGATGTAAATGGACAAACGTTCCAGCGTTTCATTCAACTCGTGATCATAATAATGTTGCAATAAATCCAAGTATAACATGTCTTCCATAATTTGTCTGTCCATCTTTCTGTGGGATAATAATTGTGCTAAACTACATCTGAAGCAAAAGTACACTTGGACAAACTAATAACCGGTTTTGATCATTTGTGGCATTTGATTGATTGAACTCTTGAATTATCTTCTTTTCTTTCTCTCCATTTGGGTTTTGTGGAATTGCTGGGATGGGGTATCCTTATTTTTTTTTAACGATGCCATTGTTAGACTATCGGTCTTGTTTTTCCATAGATAACCTTTCTTTGTCCTTCTGAGTTTCCCGAATAGACTGTAGTGCGAACAAGCATTAATCACGCGTAGATTAGACCAGGTGGAGCAGGCAGGTGACAAACCCTCTCTGAAGGTCAACAAGCTAGCTGGGTTTTACCGACACTCTCGCTGACTATACAAGTCCTTTACAATTGGGTTTGTAAGCGATTCCGAGTCTAGTGTTGGCTTAACTGTTAAGGTGTCTGGCTTGAGATCTTAGGGTCTCGAGTCCGAGCTCAGTGTCACCGGCTCAGCCGTGCTTCCAGAAATGATGCAACCAGCAGCCACAGGCTGCATACCAATGATTCCAATTTAGTGTGGACTTTTGCCGATAGCTTTGCTTGATAACGTTCCCAGGTGATTTTTGTTTCCAGGTCTTGATAACGTGATTTTTCAGTACACACGTCCAAGTGGGAAACTCAACACTAGAGACAAACCTCCTCTTGTATGATTCATTGATTCCTCTTCCTTTGATAACCAGGCCCGTGTCGAGCTTCAACCACCCTCGTGTGCAGGTTTTTTTTTTTTTGAACCCACCAAAGTTTACATTGTTCCCCCATGCCCGCGGAGCAAAACGCAAGGTTAAGCAATTGGTTCCCTTTGTTTGTCTGTCTGTCCATAAACATCACTTTATGATGGACAAACAACACAATTTCATTTGAATGTTATATTTTTAAAAAGCAATCAGAAAACAAACCTGTCGTTTAGCAGTACTTTGGCTTGGAATTTGTCCTGATCGTGCATGTGCATGGAGGAGCGAGATAAAAAATTAATCTGTCTTTTTTTTTTTTTTTTTTTTTTTTTTTTTTTTTTTTTTTTTTTTTTTTTTTTTTTTTTTTTTTTTTTTTTTTTTTTTTTTTTTTTTTTTTTTTGTTTTGTTTTGTTTTGTTTTGTATACAAGATCGAGGCTCGTGAAAGAGCGAACATTAATCACACAAAAAGACAGACACATAAAACAAATAACATCGGGAGCGGTAGACAAGATGGGGAGAGAGGGGGAAGGACACAAACACAACATTTGAGAGCAGGGACCGAGAGACATGGAGACATCGAGAGATGTGGGAGGGAGAGGGCTTTGGGGGGAGGCATGTGAAGGGGGGGAGGCATGTGAAGGGGGGGGGGGGGTGGGGATGCCAAAGAAGGGGGGGGAAGAAGGGGGGGGATTCTGCCAAACAAAATTGAAAATCATTTCAAACTTCAAACATACTGTTTTTAAGGATGTCATAAAGGACACAAAAAACAGGCCGAATAACTAATGTGACATGTTAATTAAGGTGACTGTAAAGGACGTGGAATCAATGGCGATAAACTTCCTAATTTGTTTTTTGGATAACCTTTAAAATATTTTTATTACCTCCACCGTCGAAGGTGGATGGAGGTTATGTTTTGCAGCCCTGTCTGTTTATCTGTGTTTGTGAACAAGATATCTCAAAAGGTTGTGGACGGATTCGGACGAAATTTGGCAGAGATGTAGCGTATGTGAGCAGGACGAAATTATTAGATTTTGGTGAAGATCCGGATTCGGATCCGGCTACTAGAATTTTTAAGGTGATTCTTCACCATTGGGAGATTGGGCTAAAACCAACAAATAGCAGGATATCTCAAAAAGTTGTGGACGGATTTGGACGAGACTTGGTGGACCGGTTGTGTGTGTGACAAAGACAAATCGATTCGATTTTGGTGAAGATCTGAATATGGATTCGGATATGACAATTATTTAATTTTTCAGTGATTCTTCACCATTGAGAGATTGGGTGAAAAGCGATATATATAACATATTTTAAAAAGTTATGGATGAGTTATGACTAAACTAAGTGGACGAGTTGGTCAGGTAACAAGAACAAGCCGATTAGATTTTGGTTCAGGTCCGAATCCAGATCCGGCCTATCATTGGGATACAAAACATAAAATGTTCACCAGGTGGAGGTATGCGCTCTACCGAGTGCCGTTCTAGTTTCAATTGAATTATATAGTTGAACACTGTAGAAGACAAATCTCCTTATTGACACTTTCAAAACACTTCAGTTTAGCAGTATTGCACAAAATATTACAGCATTTTCCATCATCTCGACCAATCACATTTTCCGCTCGCAGACCCCGCCCATTTCCTTGTTCCTCAAGACTCCGTGGGGTAAGATATTCTATGAACTCTCTAGTTTAAGTGAAGACAGTTTGTTTGTCTGAAGTACATTTAACGATGCATTTCCTATCCACAATAGAATTTGGACTGCACAGCTCGGCTTTGCATCGATCCTTTGCAATTAGGCCTCCCTGCACATTAGGAGTGTTGTCAGTTCATGGTTGGATGTTTCCTTCAGGAATCCCATCCATGCCACATCGTGCAGATAACACGGAGCAAATCCCAACTGCACTAAAATAGTTATAATTTAATAGGCATGGCATGAATTGAACAGAGACCTGTAATGGAGGCATTGGACAGCTTCATTTTAATGTTTATAAAAATCGACACATCTTGTGTGTATATACATATACATATACATATACACATGCACAAGCAACATGCACTTTACAGGAATCACAGTTACCTCGTAATGCCATCAGCCGGTTACAAACAGATGCAACTTGTGCAATTGTTTGTCGTGTCCTGCAGCCCCGACAAATGGAGGAATGTGTTCCGCCAGTCTGATGCGAACCGTGTTCGTGTGTTTTGTAACATATCAGGGCTTCAACGATGATTTTCATGCTTCTCACATACAACAGGCTGTACAGGGAGATATTGAAGATTTTCACACATAGATGCCTGCCATGATATATTCTGCACGTCGGACTAATGATTGCAAATCTTCTGGCCAGATATTGATCGATGTAAAGCTTTGGGTTTTTGCATCTGACATTGTTGCATCAGCGTTCTCACACACACACAATTCAAAATGGCTCTGCTGGTGTTGCCAGCTTGTGGATCACAACAACAGGAAAAAGCCAACGCTTAGAACTGCTCGACGACATAACGTTCAGACATGGGACTTTTGGGTACACGGACTCGTATTACACGACTGTGTGTGCGAGCTCTTTAGTTCAGCGTAACGTCTCGCAGAGCAGGTAATTCCTGATGAGATGGCTTTGGCGGGTCCCCGGCTCCGTACTTGGCATCTGGCCTGCTCCCGGCTGCTGGTCTGCACCACCGTAGGACATGTTATATCAACGGGTATGCAATTCAAGCGATTCAACTGTGAGGGTGCATGTGTGGTTCCAGCCAGCGTAGAATCGCAGGTACCTGAAGTTTCAGATTTGAATACAGCGAAGAAGGCGGTGAAAGATCAGCTGTTGTCTGCGCAGCAAAAGCCCAGGGTGTTCTGCTTGCGGTGTTGTGGAGTTGGGAATGAGGGTAGAGGCCCAAGTGGGTTTGAATCGTCTGGATACGTGCAGTGGGACATAAGCAAGCAGATCACCAGGTTGGGGTTGCTAAAGGGTGACCGTCGAGAAGCTGCCACCTTATGTGGACCGTTCAATTTTCAAAAAAAAAGAAAGACACTACCCAACTTTGACAAGCAGTCATCACCATAGTTACTGCCAAAAATCTTTAAATCATGATGGCCTTGATGTTTTTGTCGACCAGAATTCGAATTATTTCCTTATCCACCCTCTGTTCTCTCGCCCACCATCTTGGATTCTACGTGCGTGCATTAAAGCATGAAGCAAGTGATTATGGGTACTGGTTACCAATGCAGTAAAGACTACTTCTGTGAAAAACATCTAGATTCGTCACTGATTTCCAATATATATATTTTAAGGTCATCGTACAAATAGTATGGCAGGTAGGTGCAGGAATTGTGCCTTTGATGTTACAAGCATGGCATTTGGCACACAAAGTATGTCCTAAGAAAGATATTTGGCTATAGGGCCATTGCAGATTTGTCCTTTTTTGAAAAATGGCCGCCATTGTTGTCACAGGACAAATCAGCGATGGCCCGATATCCAAATATCTTCCTTAGGGTGTACTCTAACTGTGTGCCAAATGCCATGCTTGTATCATCAAAAGCACAATTCCCCCAAATATTTCACCTATCTGCCATACTAAAAATTTGGCGCCATTTTTATTGGACACATCTGTGATGACGCTTATAGTCAGAATATTTAACTGTGTACCAAATACCATGATTGTATGATTCAAACAACAGTTTATACAAATTAATATACCATATACCATATACCATATACCATTTTTTTTTTTTTTTTTTTGTATACCATATACCATACTAGCCGAATGCACCCGGCGTTGCCCGGGTTCTTTTTGAATGAATTTACTACTATAATTCAGCTTTTACTCGTAGCCATAGAAGATTGACGACTATAATTCAGCTCAGCTTTTAATTGCGAAATGGGCCCAGCCTGGCTGAGGCGGCCTCAACCGGCCTCACCACCTAGCCTATAACCTTCCCGGGGCCCGCCCTGACATTTTTAGTTCTTTTGAATGAATTTACTACCATAATTCAGCTTTTACTCGCAGCCATAGAAGATTGACGACTATAATTCAGCTCAGCTTTTAATTGCGAAATGGGCCCAGTCCGGCCAAAGCGGCCTCGCCACCTAGCCTATAACCCACCTGGGGCCCGTCCCGACATTTTTTGTCAGAGGTTTCCTCCTATCTTTCACCGTTCAGGAGATTGGCGCGTGCAGACAAACAAACAAATAAACAAACAAAAACTTTCTTTTATACAGTCACATGAAAAAGTAAATACACCCCATGTAAAGTTTTGACTTTTTCAACATATTTCAACATACAGCTATATGATCTTCATTTCAACAATATTGACAGATAAAGGTGATATTAAAAAAACAAAAAAAACACCTTTAGAGGCCATTTTTCCCCGCAAGGCGGGGGTTGGCCTTTTTTCGGGGACCGTGGTTGTTGTTGTTTTTTTGGTCCCCTTTTTGAAGCAATGTTTTACGGCCGGATGCCCTTCCTGCCGCCAACCCTTTTTGTCACCTTTTTACGACAAACAGGGAATTACCAGTGAACATGTACTCAATTAGCCGACCTCGGAAGGATGACAGGCTGAGTCAACCCCCCTGGCGTTAATTCATCGATCGACCGGGATTCGAACCCAGGATCCTAGGATCCTAAGCTGGCGCCCTAGCTGCTAGCCCAACACCAGGCTGTTGATGTATAAAGGTGATATAATATAACAAATATCATGAAACATTTACATTTTGTAGTCCATTGTATAATTTAAATAAATATAAATGCAAATTTCGCATGTCGAAAAAGTAAGTACTAATAGGTGGGTATTGCCCCCTTTGGCAGAAACAGCCTCAAGTAGGCATTTCTTATAACTGTCTACCAGTCTCTGACATCGACTGGGAGAAATTTTTGCAAACTCCTCCATGCAGAATTCCTTCAGCAGTGCGATGTTTGAGGGGTTTCTTGCATGCACAGCTCGTTTCAAATCCCCCCACAACATCTCAATGGGATTTAGATCCAGGCTTTGACTTGGCCATTCCAGAACCCTCCATTTCTTTCTTTTCAGCCATTCCTTGGTGGATTTACTGGTATGTTTATGGTCATTGTCATGATGCAAGGTCCACCTTCGGTTGAGCTTCAACTTTCCGACAGATGGCCTCACATTATCCTCAAGCACCCTCTGGTACAATGAATAATTCATAGTGGATTATATGATGGTGAGCTTCCCAGGCCCTGATGCAGCAAAGCTGCCCCAAACCATAATATTTCCACCACCATGCTTTACAGTTGGTATCAGGTTCTTGTGGTCAAATGCTGTCTGGTTTTCGCCAAACATGTCTTCTGGTACTGTGGCCAAATAGCTCTACCTTTGACTCATCTATCCAGAGCACATTGTTCCATAAGTGCCGGTCTTTGCCTAGGTGTTCATTGGCAAACTTTAGTCTTACCCTGATGTTCTTTCTGGACAGCAAAGGTTTCCCCCTGGCACACCTCCCATGTAGATCAAATTTGTGCAGCCTCTTTCTAATGGTAGACTCATGCACTTTGACATCAACAGTGGAAAGAGCTACCTGTAGGTCCCGTGATGACATTCTGGGGTTCTTAGAGACTTCTTTCAGCATCTTGCGGTCTGCTCTCGTGCTGAACTTGCTGGGGCGGCCTGGCCTGAACAAGTTGGCAGTTGTTTCGAATCTTCTCCACTTGTAGATGATCTTCCGGACAGTGGAATGATTGACTTCAAATTGTTTGGAGATCTTTTTAAATCCCTTCCCAGACTCGTATGCATCTATCTTTCTGAAGGCCTCAGAGAGCTCTTTTGATCTAGGCATGGTGATGCCGCACACTTCAACAACAAAGAGCAAACCAAACTAAATGTCTGAGGTTTAAATGAGACAGGCTCCTCCAAGATCCTCTCTAACGATGTTCCAATCGTTTGCACCTGAGCTGGTGCACCTGATTGTAATTTTAGGTGTTTGAAGTAGTGATAAATGTAGGGGTGTACTTACTTTTTCCACATGCGAAATTTGCATTTATGTTTATTTAAATTATACAATGGACTACAAAATGTAAATGTTTCATGATATTTGTTATATTATATCACCTTTATCGATAAATATTGTTGAAATGAAGATCAAATAGCTGTATGTTGAAATATGTTGAAAAAGTCAAAACTTTACATGGGGTGTACTTACCTTTTCACGTGACTGTATATATTGTTGCGGATATGAGGATTGCATTTTTTTGATTGTGTTGTATTGTATTGGAAATGGTGATGAACATTGTTTGGATATGGCCCCTCCTGCCTCCAGAGTCGTGTAAAGGTAAAAAGGGCGTCCCGGTAGTTATTCCATGAAACACCACATTGCAGGACCCGATAAAACCCTTGTTCAGTAGCTTATATCTTATTATGTGTTTTAGAGTAAGGCCTTGTCTTCCATTAGAATAATACTCCATTGCACCGAATCAATTAAGAATAGCTCCCCTTCAATACTTCCATTTCCCAGCCAAACTCTCCATCTGCGGGTAAAGCAGTTCACAAGCGTGGGGTGCACGCCCTCTCATTTCGCTGCTATAGTGAATATGTGCTCCGTGCTCTGTTTGAACAGGAGGGGCGGGGTCGCCCGGGAGAGGCAAGCCCAGGGCGCGCCACGAAGGGCGAGGCTGTTCAGCCCCATGCCCAAATAAGGAAACAAGCCCGTGGCTCGCCACGATGGGCGTGCCGTCGGCGCCATGCCCAAATAAGGAGACAACAAGCCCGTGGGATTACCATACAAGGTCACGAAACAGAGCACGGGGGAGGAGGGCGGTACCGAAACCGAAGGGGGCGTGTCAGTCCCGCGCTGGAGAGAAGTGAGAGGAAGGAATACGAGCTGAGCTGCGTGGAGAGGTACACGACAAAGAAAGGGTCCAAGAGAAAGCAGAGGAACTTTTACGAACGAGTTGCAAAGAGATACGGCAGATGAGTCCAGCCCCGTTTCAACCAGCCGCGTGAAGCCCTGACGGGGCAGCGAGTAACCCTGCCGGCGTGCGCTGTAAAGCCGAATACCAGGAGTTGCCGGCGTGCGCTGTAAAGCGGAATACAAGGAGCTGCCGGCTCCCCGCTTCCCGCCCGGAGTGGACCTGCTCGCTGTGCCCTGTGATCCCACCTGCTCATCCTTTCCAGCCATTCCTGCCTGCAAGTTCCCCATTTGCGTACGTGAGTTTGTTTTGTTCGTGCTGTCCTGGGTAGTAACTAAGTCTGTATAAGCTAGTAATTTTCACTGTGTCACCTGCGTTTTCATGTCCGCTGTAAATACCCGTGACTGCTCTTTTTGCTTACTAATAATAATATAATAATAAACTGTAAACGTAAATAATAATAAACCCCGTTACTCTTCTGTACGTCTTCTTCTTCCTCTTTGCATTCGTCGTCTTAGTCTTTTCCCGATTGAATAGCGGTGGCGCGATACGGCCAACGTTTGGGTGAATCGGGTTTAGTCGGGGAACAACTGTTCGGTCGCGGAGCCTCCGCTCGGCAAACAACATCCATAACCGCGTACCGTAACAATATAATTAAAAATATAATATAATATAATATCTATATTATAATAGCCGTAGATGATTCTGTCTGTCTGTCTGTCTATCTGTTGGGTGTCTGTCCAGGGTGTGGCTTACTCAGTTTGCAGAGTAGCTCCACCCATTCTGGGAGAGCCTTCGCTTCATAAAAACAAATATCCACCATTTTATTAACTCGCATAGCTTTGAGGCCTGTTTTGTCGGCCCGTGGTGTCTTGCTCTATCTCCCAGTTTTATTTCAAATCAAATTCGATATATCATTTCATTTTTCACAGTCGCTAACATAGTTTTAGACTTAGTTGAAAAAAAACGGGAAGAAAATCCGATGAAAATTGCCGTTTATAGAACGAAATGAATTCTCAAACGCCTGTAACTTCAAGGCCATTGAGTCTCTCTCACGCCTTTATCTCCAATCTAACTCACCATATGATTTCATTTTTATCGATGGTTTTGGACTCGGTGTCAGCAACGCGGGAAAATGCAGAGATATATTTTTTAAAATACACCATGTCACCGCCCACCGCCCAACCGCCAACAACCGCCCAATATGTATCATACACCGCCCAACATGTATCATACACCGCCCAACATGTATCATACACCGCCAAACATGACAGACGTCAACTTGTCGACATTATCGCTTTTTCTTTAAACCGAGTGAACCGAGCCGAACCGAATAAACCGAGTGAATTCACCGTTTACTTTTGATGACAGTCGTCACAAAACGACATATATTTCTTCGTTTTTATTTCATTCAACATTATTAGCCGGAAGTAAAATATGGTTCAGGAAATTACCGAGAGATATTTCTTCGTTTCTTTATTTATTAGTTATTTGCGCATACACTTTAAATAGGTTTATTTGAAATCTTTAATTTTCACAATGTAATATATTTGTCATTTGATGACGACGAGACACTTCCTCTTGACTCGTGACAATTCATGCGTTGCGTGGAAACTTCCATTTCCAAAATGAATGACACAGTCGATGAAGATCGACTCGGTGTCAGCAACGCGGGAAAATGCAGAGATATATCTATCTATAATTCCAGTAATCTCTGTCTGTCTGTCTGTACGTCTGTACGTTTGTCTGTGACCGCTGTTTCTCGACAACCACGGGTCCGATATACTTTTAACTTGCCAGGTATATTGCTGGGGACCCGAGGATGTGCCTTTTCAAGGTTTCATATTAATCGGACAATTACTTACCGAGCTATGTCCAAAAAACGATTCAACCAATCAGAGAGCAGCGAACGATCGCGTGTGCCGAACGTGGCGGGCACACTCTGCCTCGGATGGCACATTTGAGAGCGTATTCATTTATTTCACGTTTGCAAACTATGTTGGCGTTAAACTATGTTTTACAACTAATAAAAACGAATTTGCGATTCATTCGCTTTCCTGCGCGTTTGTGCACGCGATGGCGATTTCTTTACCAAACTCCGGAAGCCGTTCGCTTTGGACCAAACCATTGCATGTAAATAGAGGGGGGGGATTGTCACCACTCGCAAGCCGTTCGCTTTGGACCAAACCATTTCATGTAAATAGAGGGGAGGGATATAATTTTAGATATAGATATAGTACGGGCATGCCCTAGTATTTTAAAATACACCATATCACCGCCCAACAGCCAACAAGTATCATACACCGCCCAACATGACACAGACAGCAACATGTCGACATTATCGCTTTTTCTTTAAACCGAGTGAACCGAGCCGAACCGAATACACCGAGTGAATTCACCGAGCGAATGTCATCCAATTCCACCGAGTTTCATGAAATTACCGAGAGATATTTCTTCGTTTTTATTTTATTCATTACCAGCAGAAGTACCCAGCGTTGCCGGGCGGGGGAGGGGGGAAGGGCACGTACACTTTAAACATGTATATACATGTGGGATGTGGGATATATACATGTGGGACATGTGTACGTGTGTGTGTGTGTGTACGTGTGTGTGTGTGTGTGTGTGTGTGTGTGTGTGTGTGTGTGTGTGTGTGTGTGTGTGTGTGTGTGCGCGTGTGTGTGCGCGTGCATATGTGTGTGTGTGTGTATATATGTGTGTGTATGTGTATGTAGGCTAACCCCCGCTCTAGCAGGGAAAATGGCCTTAAAATGCATGTTGTTGTTGTTGTACGTGTATAACTGTATATATACATATGTCTGTGTGTGTGTATATGTGTCTGTACGTGTGTGTGTGTCTGCTTTTGTGTGTGTGTGTGTGTGTGTGTGTGTGTGTGTGTGTGTGTGTGTGTGTGTGTGTGTGTGTGTGTGGAGATGTATATATGTGTATAAAAAAAAAAATATATATATATATATATACATGTGGGATGTGGGATATATACATGTGGGACATGTGTACGTGTACGTGTGTGTGTGTGTGTGCGTGTGTGCGCGTGCATATGTGTGTGTGTGTATATATGTGTGTGTATGTGTATGTAGGCTAACCCTCGCTCTAGCAGGGAAAATGGCCTGCACTGCATGAATACATGCAAATGTATTCACTGCACATTCAGTGTATTCAGTGCGACATATTGAGTTAGATGTATATATGTGTATAATGTGCATATATGTGTATATGTGTATACATATTTGCATATGTGTATATGTGTCTGTACGTGTGTGTGTGTGTGTGTCGATGTACGTGTGTGTGTATATGTGTGTGGGTGTATGTGTGTGTGTGTGTGTGTGTGTGTGTGTGTGTGTGTGTGTGTGTGTGTGTGTGTGTGTGTGTGTGTATGTAAACATGGGCCGGTGTGTGTGTAAAGTGTGAGGAGGTATTGGAGAGGAAAATGCAGAGATATATTTTTTAAAATCGCGCCATGATAATAAACGAAAATACACCGCCTAAAATAACAGTCGACATATATTTAAAATTCGTCACACACATCCATGCCCGTGGGATTCCCACGGGTGGGAATCCCACGGGCATGGATGTGTGTGACATTTCGACATATTGAGTTAGATGCTGCGCCTGCACATTCAGTTATATAAAATGGTTACTGGCAATTGATCACATCCACAAATGATGTAATCCACACAATTTATGTACTTTACATAACGTTAATAGGAATACATGCCCGTGTATATGGGAATGACATATAATTCACCGAAAACGTTGAAGCAACCGCATAATATTACGGTGATGTTTAATTCTGAGTGAGAATAGTTCTAAATTTTAAAAACTTTCTTCTGATATTTGTGATTTATATCAAACAAACTGTATTTCCCATCTACACGGGCATGTATTCCTATTAACGTTATGTAAAGTACATAAATTGTGTGGATTACATCATTTGTGGATGTGATCAATTATTGCCAGTAACCATTTTATATAACTGAATGTGCAGGTGCAGCATCTAACTCAATATGTCGAAATGTCACACACATCCATGCCCGTGGGATTCCCACGGGTGACCCCGCTAGTAATATATAATATCTTACTATAATTCACCAAATGTCTGTCCGTCTGTTCGAAGGTACCGCAAAAACGGCTCGACCGATCGAAACGATATTTTGTGTGGGTAATCCTGGGATCTCCAGGAGTAAAATAGGCTATTTAGTTTTTCCAATTTCAGCTTTGGTCTCCAGTATTCTCAGGTTTGGACTCCCGCATAACATTCACGTTCGCATAACGTCCATTGTTCTCATTGTGACGATGTTGTTTTCCCGGATGCTGCACAAACGGCTGCACAGCTGCACCTATCGAACTCGGTGACCTCGGACAAAGACCTTTTATTATTCCTTGAAAGCTTTTATTAAATTTAAATATTCCTTTAAACCTTTTATTAATCTTCCTATAATTCACCAAATGTCCGTCTGTCTGTTCGAAGGTACCGTTAAAACTGCTGAACCGATTGCAAAGATATTTTTGGGTGGGTAATCCTGGGATCTCCAGGAGTAAAATAGGCTATTTAGTTTTCCCAATTTCAGCTTTGGTCTCCAGCATTCTCAGGTTTGGACTCCCGCATAACATTCATGTTCGCATAACGTTCATTGTGACGATGTTCTTATTGTGACGATGTATGTGTTCACGGTAGTGTTTGACGTGACGGTGTGAACGTAATTTCGTAATGTTTTTCGTTTCGTAATCCTTTAAATGTTTAGTGAACGTTTAATTTTTAATGAACGTTTAATGCCCTTCGATGTCCAGGGCCGCATGCGCGCTACACTGGACGGGCCAGCATGTACCTTGCCCTTCGCCGTCAGGCTCGGGTAAACCGCTGAGCCCCATCCGTGATGGGGACTGCGGCTTGAGACAGTGTCCTTCATTAAAAGTACAATAAACGGTGTCTCCATCGATCTTGCCAAGGCCGTAACAGCTATCGGCTCAAAATCCTTTTAATTGTTGATTTGGTACAGTTACACGTATCGGGAATTTGGTACACATATCGGGAGTACATACGACATAGCGATTGTGAACACGATTATCGATCACGATTCACGATCACGATCATAGTGTATCGATCACGATTAGAAACACGATGGAATAATATTTACCGATATGAACAGTGATGTGGCTTTTATTGAAATTCTAAAGATACTGTTTAGATTTTGATGATGTGCGTGTGATATGATTCAACGGATGTTTATATGAATCGTTTAAAATAAAAAAAGCCTTCAATTTCTGATATTTTGCCTTTTCTTTTTGGCCTCCCAATTGAAGCCCCGCCCGTAGGGCAGGTACCGTTGCTAGTATAATATAATATAGAAGATAGATAAATGGCGGCCATTTAAAAAACATTGTTGTCACAGGACAAATATATGATAACCCTATAGTTCGGGGTCTTTAATTATGTGCCAAATGTCAAGCTTGTATGACCACAACAGTTTATACACAGTAATGTACCAAATATATGTAAAATAACAAGTAATGGAGGCAATTTTGAAAAAATGGCCGCCATTGTTGTCACATAACAAATCTGCGATGGCCCTATAGCCAAATATCTTCCTTAGGGCATATTCTAACTGTGTGCCAACTCTCGTGCTTGTATCATCAAAGGCACAATTCTCCCAAATATTTCACCTGTCTGCCATACTAAAACCGCATCGTGAGGCCAAAACCAGTTTACGGGTAGGCCTACACCACATCGTCATAAGCGATGGTGCTTTTTTTTAAATCCAGGAATCGATTCACATCCGGGACATAGCGCAGGTATCACGCATCGCCTTTGGGATTAAAGACTTTGGAACCCTTTCCGTGATCATTCGAGTTTAGTAAATAAACGGCATCGTCGCGAGAGGTGCGGGGGCAAGGCGGCCATGTTGGCTTTAACTTGATGGGCGCCGTAACTCGCGAGGCGGCAGACGTGCCCGGCACCTTGAAGGGCAGCTCAACGACACCATTCATCACGGTGAGGCTAAATTAATACATGCGGCCACAAGCGTCTCGTTAATTCGCTGGGGTTTTGAGACGATAAATTGAAGGCAAACGGTGGAATTTGCGGTGATAATAAATTGGTATATTTAGAGGATTTGCAAACTGACCGCATGTCGGAATGATGCACAAGTGTGTGGCGGAGCTCCAGTGTAATGGGTAACGACGACCACCTTCGGGTCAAGAACGTGGCGATTGTGTTGCATGGTCGTGGGTCAAGAACGCGGCGATTGTGTTGCATGGTCGTGGGTCAAGAACGTGGCGATTGTGCTGCATGGTCGTGGGTCAAGAACGTGGCGATTGTGTTGCATGGTCGTGGGTCAAGAACGTGGCGATTGTGTTGCATGGTCGTGG
Source organism: Myxine glutinosa (assembly GCF_964187855.1). Lineage (NCBI taxonomy): Eukaryota > Metazoa > Chordata > Myxini > Myxiniformes > Myxinidae > Myxine > Myxine glutinosa. Next base: position 37,013,541 of record NC_136267.1, read on the forward strand.
GTCAAGAACGTGGCGATTGTGTTGCATGGTCGTGGGTCAAGAACGTGGCGATTGTGTTGCATGGTCGTGGGTCAAGAACGCGGCGATTGTGTTGCATGGTCGTGGGTCAAGAACGTGGCGATTGTGCTGCATGGTCGTCGGTCAAGAACGTGGCGATTGTGCTGCATGGTCGTGGGTCAAGAACGTGGCGATTGTGCTGCATGGTCGTGGGTCAAGAACGTGGCGATTGTGTTGCATGGTCGTGGGTCAAGAACGTGGCGATTGTGTTGCATGGTCGTGGGTCAAGAACGTGGCGATTGTGCTGCATGGTCGTGGGTCAAGAACGTGGCGATTGTGCTGCATGGTCGTGGGTCAAGAACGTGGCGATTGTGCTGCATGGTCGTGGGTCAAGAACGTGGCGATTGTGTTGCATGGTCGTGGGTCAAGAACGTGGCGATTGTGTTGCATGGTCGTGGGTCAAGAACGTGGCGATTGTGCTGCATGGTCGTGGGTCAAGAACGTGGCGATTGTGTTGCATGGTCGTGGGTCAAGAACGTGGCGATTGTGTTGCATGGTCGTGGGTCAAGAACGCGGCGATTGTGTTGCATGGTCGTGGGTCAAGAACGCGGCGATTGTGTTGCATGGTCGTGGGTCAAGAACGTGGCGATTGTGCTGCATGGTCGTCGGTCAAGAACGTGGCGATTGTGTTGCATGGTCGTGGGTCAAGAACGTGGCGATTGTGCTGCATGGTCGTCGGTCAAGAACGCGGCGATTGTGTTGCATGGTCGTGGGTCAAGAACGTGGCGATTGTGTTGCATGGTCGTGGGTCAAGAACGTGGCGATTGTGCTGCATGGTCGTCGGTCAAGAACGTGGCAATTGTGTTGCATGGTCGTGGGTCAAGAACGCTGCGATTGTGTTGCATGGTCGTGGGTCAAGAACGTGGCGATTGTGCTGCATGGTCGTCGGTCAAGAACGTGGCAATTGTGTTGCATGGTCGTGGGTCAAGAACGTGGCGATTGTGTTGCATGGTCGTGGGTCAAGAACGTGGCGATTGTGTTGCATGGTCGTGGGTCAAGAACGCAGCGATTGTGTTGCATGGTCATGGGTCAAGAACGTGGCGATTGTGTTGCATGGTCGTGGGTCAAGAACGTGGCGATTGTGTTGCATGGTCGTGGGTCAAGAACGTGGCGATTGTGCTGCATGGTCGTCGGTGAAGAACGTGGCGATTGTGTTGCATGGTCGTGGGTCAAGAACGCTGCGATTGTGTTGCATGGTCGTGGGTCAAGAACGTGGCGATTGTGCTGCCTGGTCGTCGGTCAAGAACGTGGCGATTGTGTTGCATGGTCGTGGGTCAAGAACGTGGCGATTGTGTTGCATGGTCGTGGGTCAAGAACGTGGCGATTGTGTTGCATGGTCGTGGGTCAAGAACGCGGCGATTGTGTTGCATGGTCGTGGGTCAAGAACGTGGCGATTGTGTTGCATGGTCGTGGGTCAAGAACGTGGCGATTGTGCTGCATGGTCGTGGGTCAAGAACGTGGCGATTGTGTTGCATGGTCGTGGGTCAAGAACGTGGCGATTGTGCTGCATGGTCGTGGGTCAAGAACGTGGCGATTGTGCTGCATGGTCGTGGGTCAAGAACGTGGCGATTGTGTTGCATGGTCGTTTCGCTGATTTTGATGAAGGGCCATCTTTCCGCACATGTGATCTCAAGCGCATCATTGCTCCAGCTGTCAAGTCAAGTGATTCCGAGATGATCGGTGCACAACATAACCGAGTACGTTTTTATGTTTATTGTATATTTTCCCCTTTATCAGCATATTTCCATTCTCAAGTGGGCCTCGTCTATTTATTTCCCTCTCTACAATGAGATATCTTTTGCTGAGTCGGTGAAACCAAAAAACATTAATTATTGTCTGGGGATATTGCCAAATGGTAAATGGTCCCTTTGTGCACAGTTTTCTATATTATGGATTTTCCCTTCAAGCTCCATGCTTTTATTTTTAACATTTGTTCCTTTGCTTTGATTCCACTGCCTTTCGGCCACCATTCCTCATGGCGGAGATGTTCTTGTCGAATGAAGAATTTTACCTTTCTTCCCCTCTCAAAATATTCGGGCTGGTAGGATAGTCTAGAGGTTTGTGTACAGGCCTTTGAGCCGTCCAGCCTGGGTTTGAATTCAATCCGAGCTATAAACGACCGTCCTGGTGTTCCGCAGGCTGTGCGGGGCATCGACGCATGCTCCGTCCGTTGGGTGGACGCTAAACTGGGTGTCCCGTCTGCTATCATTAGTTGGTGGGCATTGAAGAGCCCATGGTGTTCCTCGTGAAGAGTAGGCGAGTTATCGCCGGCACCGTGGCCAATTTACAAATGCATACTCCAATGTGCAGGGGCACTGCATTAACCTGCGCTTCAGTAATGATGCAACTAACGGGCTGAATTTTGAATTCCCGTCCAAAATGCATTCGCTAACAAAAGCCTAGATCGTCTAAGCCTAAATAGCTGGGCGGCTTAGCTAAAAAATTCGGATCGATTGTGCCTTTTCCCTTAAAAGCATGAAACTTGGCACATGGCTAGAATACCCGAAAAGAAAGATTTTTAGTCCAGGGGGCATCCCCAATTTCACCCCATATGGCGGCCATCTTGAAATCCAAGATGGCCGTCATACAAGACCTATTTTGATGAATATCTCCATAATTAGAACAGATATCAAAATGGTTGAAGTGCCTATACCTACATTTTTAGGGTCTAGGAATCCAATGGCAACATAAAATGGCAACATAATCCAATGGCAACATAAGTCATCTGGAAAAGACCAGCTTCATGATGTTTCCACATTCAAGACTGACAGACGTGTTCGGGAGTGTGCTGCACTTGTAGAAGACGATGACTTGCTAAGACGTCTCAGCGGTGGAGATATGATTGCACTGGAATCAAAATACCATGCGAAGTGCCGAGCATCTCTATATTATCGTGCATCCACCATTCAAACAGAGCAAAACAGAGCAATTCCTGGACAGTGGCAGAACTTTCTTCGAGTTGATATGGTTACAATTTGGGACAGGCAAGAACATGCGATTTATCTCTGCACATGATATAGCCACAGCTCTTGGCCCTGAGAAATCTAAAGCCCTCCCCATGTTTCATGCACTAACAGGGTGTGACACTTCTTCAGCGTTTAATGGGCGTGGAAAGGTAACTGCATGGAATGTGTGGGAATCATTCCCTGAGCTCACAGAGGTACTAGCAGAAATTTGCCACCAGAGCACAGAGATAACTGAAACCTGCATGAACGTCATTGAGAGATTTGTTATTCTGTTGTATGATCGCACAAGTACTGCTACTGACATTAACATTGTATGAAAGAAACTGTTTGCAAAGAAGGGCAGACCTGTGGAATCAATTCCACCAACACATGATGCCCTTGTGCAGCACGTAAAGCGGGCAGTATACCAAGGCGCGCTATGCTGGGGACGAGCATTGCATGCTAAGCCTGATCTACCAAGCCCCACTGAATGGGGTTGGCAAAAAACGTCTGCTGGCCAGTTCAAACCAATATGGACAGCACTTCCAGAGGCTGCAAAGATCTGCAATGAACTTGTTAAGTGTGGGTGCAAAAAAGGATGTACTGGTTGTTGCCGGTGTAAGAAAGCTGCACTTCCCTGTACTTCTCTCTGCGCATGTGATGGAGAATGCAGCAAAGACTAGAAAACCACAAGATGGCACAGTTACAGTCTGCGATGTCATAGACACTTTTAATCACTGAAGAATGCCAACCTGTTAAGAGTATTTATATGCATTCCCAGTATGCATGATACTATGCAAAATTAATATTTTCATATGACTGCTTAATATTTTATGTTACCATTGGATTCCTAGACCCTAAAAATGTAGGTATAGGCACTTCAACCATTTAGATAGCTGTTCTAATTATGGAGATATTCATCAAAACAGGTCTGTTATGGCGGCCATCTTGGATTTCAAGATGGCTGCCATATACTATTGAATATTTTATGTTGCCATTGGATTCCTAGACCCTAAAAATGTAGGTATAGGCACTTCAACCATTTTGATATCTGTTCTAATTATGGAGATATTCATCAAAACAGGTCTTGTATGACGGCCATCTTGAATTTCAAGATGGCCGCCATATGGGGTGAAATTGGAGATGCCCCCTGGACTAAAAATCTTTCTTTTGGGGTATTCTAGCCATGTGCCAAGTTTCATGCTTTTAAGGGAAAAGGCACAATTCATCAGTTAAGCAGCCCCACTAAAAGGAAATACCCTTGTTACAAAAAGTGCTTATTTTTGTTATTAACGTTCAGTTACTATCTTCCGTCTTCTGTAGCTTTATTTGCACACAAGGAAGAGTACCCATCCTAAGTGACAGGAAAAGCTTGCAAAAGCATCTCCCTCCTCTCTCTCTCCCTCTCCCCCACTCCCTGTCCCTCCCTCCCACCCTGCTCCTTCCCCTCACATCCCGCTCCCTCCTGCACTCCCTGTTTATCTCCCAATCCCCTCTCCCGCCCTTCACATCCCACTCCCTCCCCTACTCCCCTCTCCCTCCCCACCCCATTCTCCTGTCTCTCCCCCACTCCCCTCTCCCTCCCCACCCCATTCTCCTGTCTCTCCCCCACTCCCCTCTCCCTGCCATACTCCCCTCTTCCTCCTCCATTCCTCTGTCTCCCTCACTCCCTTCTCACCCCACTCCCTTCTCACCCCACTCCCTTCTCACCCCACTCCCCACTCGCCCCCACTCCCCTCTCGCCCACACTCCCGTCGCCCACACTCCCCTCTCACCCCCACTGCCCTCTCGCCCCCACTCCCTTGTTGCCCACACTCCCCGGTCGCCCCCACTCCCCTGTCGCCCACACTCCCCTGTCGCCCACACTCCCCTGTCGCCCACACTCCCCTGTCGCCCACACTCCCCTGTCGCCCACACTCCCCTGTCGCCCCCACTCCCCTCTCACCCCACTCCCCTCTCGCCCACACTCCCCTCTCGCCCACACTCCCCTCTCGCCCACACTCCCCTCTCGCCCACACTCCCCTCTCGCCCACACTCCCCTCTCGCCCACACTCCCCTGTCGCCCACACTCTCCTCTCGCCCACACTCTCCTCTCGCCCACACTCCCCTCTCGCCCACACTCTCCTGTCGCCCACACTCCCCTCTCGCCGCCACTCCCCTCTCGCTCCCACTCCCCTCTCGCTCCCACTCCCCTCTCGCCCACACTCTCCTCTCGCCCACACTCCCCTCTCGCCCACACTCCCTTCTGGCCCCCACTCCCTTCTCGCCCCCACTCCCCTCTCGCCCCCACTCCCCTCTCGCACCCACTCCCCTCTCGCTCACACTCCCCTCTCGCTCACACTCCCCTCTCGCCCCCACTCCCCTCTCGCCCCCACTCCCCTCTCGCCCACACTCCCATGTCGCCCGCACTCTCCTCTCGCCCACACTCCGTTCTCGCCCCCACTCCCTTCTCCTCTCTAAATGTCCTTGCTCCATCCTTTTTAAATGGCTTTAATCTCCTTTTCAGTTTTTTTCTCTTTCACTATTTAGTTGGCTCTTATATTTGATATCTGATGTACCATACTCGTTACAGAGCGTCTGTGCTGCCAAAAGAGCTTCCTGAGCAAGCGTTATACTGGGTGGTTTGCCATTGCCTTCCCAGCAGTAGTTCGGGAAGGAATTTGTAATTTGTTCAGGGTGCCGGCGATATCTCGCCTACTCTTTGTGAAAGACACCGTGGGGATATTTAACGTCCATCAACTAATGTCGGAAGACAGGACGCCAGTTTAACATCCATCGGAGGGACGGCACACATTGATGATTTACCGAGTTTGTGAAGAACTGGGATGATAATTTATAGCTGGTCGGGATTCAAACCCAGACTGGACAGCTTAGAGGAGAGTGTGGGTACCTCGAGGTCATCCTGTCTTGCCAAAGTCTTACCTTCACGCACTGTCAATAAACAAACTGTGATTACATGTTGTACCGGTATGTATTACTATACATTGTGGCGGACACATTGTCAGTGGGCAATAATTCCACGCACCAGTGGGTGGCGCGAGCATCCGGGTGTGGAAGCGCAGCTCGGGCCACGCCCGGAGCAAAGGCGTCACGAGGCGCAGGGTGGAACTGAGATACATGCCCCGCCTTTCGGCCGACCGGCCACGCCCGGGGGCAACGCGTGGCCTCGGGACATATGATATATGCGGGCTCGACTTTCGAGCCCGCCCAGTGCTTACGTGCGAGCTGTTAATAAACTGTTTCAGTTTGTACAACGCGTTGTGGCCTACCTTCTTGGCAAACGAATTGTGTGTGCACAGCACCACACTGGTGACCCCGACTGGTTCAGCCGTAGCTGACCCCTGAACGCGCCATGGCTACCTACGCTGTCGCCGGCAAACTCCCGGAGTTCTGGGAAGCGCAAGCCGACATTTGGTTTGTGCAGGCCGAAGCTCAATTCCAGCTCCGGGGCATCACGGCGGATGACACCATGTACTACCACGTGGTCGCCGCCCTCGGGCCCGGCACTGCCGCCCACGTCGTGTCCATCCTTCGGCGCCCGCCGGGCGCCCACAAGTACGTGGTGCTCAAACGTCTTCTCCTCGCCACGTTCGGGCTCACGGAGGCCGAATGCGCCGACCGCCTCCTGGACCTTCTCGCCCTCGGCGACACACGACCGTCCGTTCGGATGGATTTTATGTTGTCCCTGCTTGGAGACCAGCGCCCGGATTTCCTTTTCCGCGCGCTTTTCCTCCGCCAGCTACCTGCGCAGGTACGGCTTGCGCTGGCTGGTTCAAACTTAACGGAACCTCGCGTCCTGGCTGGAGAGGCGGACAAATTTTTTGCGGCCTGCGACACGTGGTCGGTGTATGGTGCTGCCGTAGTGGATCCCGGTGCGGAGGCTACAGCGCCCCCTGATTCCCTCGTGGCCGCTGCTACACCCCGCCCACCACCGCCGCCGCCACCACCGCCGGCACGGCCACCGCGGCAGCCACCACCACAAACCTGGTGCTACTATCATGCCAGGTTCGGCCGCAAGGCTAGAGCGTGCCGCCCACCGTGTTCTTTCGACGGGTCGGGAAACGACCGGGCCGGCGCTCACTTGCAGCCATGAGCGTCGGCCATTCCGGCAGCCTCCTGTTCATCACAGACACCTCGTCTGGTCGTCGTTTTCTGTGCGACACGGGAGCGCAGGTAAGCGTCCTCCCTGCCTCCGCGTCCGACAAGCAAGCCGCGGGCCGGGGCCCCGCCTTGCTCGCTGCCAACGGAACACCCATCCACACATTCGGGAAGCGTTGCCTCTCGCTGCGTTTCAGAGGGCAGCGCTTCAAATGGTCTTTCGTCACCGCCAGCGTGCCAATGGCCCTGCTCGGTGCGGACTTCCTTTGTGAGAATGGGCTGTTGGTGGACGTTAAGCGTCGACGCCTCGTGCAGGCAGAAACCTTCAGCTCGCTCGCTTGTTCGCTGAGCGGCTCATTGAGCAGCTCGCTGAGCAGCTCACCGAGCGGCTTACCAAGCGGCTTGCTGAGCGGTTTCCTCCCGGCGAAGTTAGTCTGTACGCTTCCGGCAGCGGACGAGTTTACCCGCCTCCTCGCCAGTTTCCCGGCACTCACGCGGCCCACCTTTTCAGCAGTGGCCGTCAAACACGGGGTGGAGCACCATATCCCCACCGTCGGACCACCGGTCTACGCCCGGGTGCGCCGCCTCGACCCCACGAAGCTCGCCGTGGCGAAAGCGGAGTTCGCCACGCTGGAGCGGCTGGGCATCGTACGGCGCTCCAACAGCGCATGGGCCTCTCCTCTGCACATTGTGCCCAGGCCCAGCGGCGGATGGCGGCCGTGCAGTGACTACCGCCGGCTCAACGACACCACCACCCCCGACCGCTACCCGGTCCCGCATATTCAGGACTTTTCCGCCCGGTTGGCGAAAACGACCATTTTCTCCAAGGTGGACCTCATCCGGGGCTACCACCAGGTCCCCGTACAACCGGACGATGTACCGAAGACGGCCATCATCACACCTTTCGGCCTCTTCGAGTTCTTGCGGATGCCTTTTGGGTTGAAAAATGTGGCCCAGGCGTTCCAGCGGCTCATGGACAGTGTCTTGCGCGACTTGTCCTTCATCTACGTCTACCTGGACGACATCCTAGTCGCGAGCGCGTCCCGGGAGGAGCACCTGCTCCATCTCCGCACAGTCTTCGAACGCCTGGGCCAGCATGGCCTGATAAATCAACCCCGCGAAGTGTCGTTTCGGCGTCGCCGCCATCGACTTCTTGGGGCACCGCATCACCAGGCACGGGGCCATTCCTTTACCGGCCAAGGTGGAGGCGGTCAGGAGTTTCCCGCACCCCCGCACGATCAAGGGGCTCCAGGAATTCCTGGGCATGGTGAATTTTTATCACCACTTCGTGCCCCGCGTCGCCCAGCTCCTGCGCCCCCTGTACGAGGCCCTCCGGGGGAAGCCGGGCAAAGGTGACATCGCCTGGACAGAGCCGATGGCCGCGGCATTTGCGGGCGCAATGCTGGCCTTGGCCAACGCCACCATGCTGGCGCACCCGGCGCCCGATGCACCAATCGCCCTCACCACCGACGCGTAGGACTATGCGGTGGGCGCAGTGCACGAGCAGTGGGTGAGTGGTGCTTGGCAGCCGCTGGCGTTTTTTAGCCGGAAGCTCCGCCCGCACGAATGCCGGTACAGCACCTTCGATCGCGAGCTGCTCGGGCTCCACCTGGCGGTCCGACACTTCCGCCATCTTCTCGAGGGCCGCCCGTTCACGGCCTTCGTCGATCACAAGCCCCTTGTTTTCGCGATGGCCAAGGTCGCCGAGCCATGGTCGGCCCGGCAGCAACGTCACCTCTCTGCCGTGTCCGAGTACACGACGGACATCCGTCACGTCGCGGGTAAGGACAACCCGGTGGCGGATTGCCTTTCCCGGTCCGTCGCACACGCGGTCCACCTCGGGATCGACTATGCCCGGATGGCGGCGGACCAGACCGCCGACCCCGACGTCCAGGCCTTGCGGACCGCCGTCACGGGCCTCCACGTCACCGATGTGCCATTCGACGTCGCGGGCACTGCCCTCTTGTGCGACGTCTCCCTCGCCCGGCCTCGCCCCATCGTGCCCGCTGGCTGGCAGCGCCCGGTTTTTGACGCCATCCACGGCCTGTCCCACCCGGGCACGAAGGCCTCCCAGAAGCTCGTCGCGGCGAAGTTCGTCTGGCATGGCCTCAGAAAGAACGTCCGCGACTGGGCCAGGACGTGCCTCGCGTGCCAGCGCGCGAAAGTCCACCGCCACACCCAAGCCCCGTTGGCCCCGTTTACGGTGCCCGAACGTCGGTTCGACCACGTCCACGTCGACTTGGTGAGACCTCGGCCCCCCTCGCGGGGTTTCACCCACCTCACCATGGTGAACCGCACAACCCGGTGGCCGGAGGCCGTGCTATTGGCGGCGATGGCTGCGGCTGACGTCGCGCAAGCCTTCATCGCCACGTGGGTTGCCCGGTTCGGCGCCCCTTCGGACATCTCGTCCGACCGCAGCCCCCAGTTCACCTCGGAGCTCTGGGGAGCAGTGGCGCAAGGGCTCGGCGTCAAGCTGCACCGCACCACGGCCTACCACCCCCAGGCCAACGGCCTGTGCGAGCGCTTCCATCGCTCAATGAAGGCCGCGCTCCGGGCCAGCCTCCGCGACGGCAGCTGGGCCGACAGGCTCCCCTGGGTCCTGCTGGGCCTCAGGACGGCGCCCAAGGACGACCTGCGTGCGTCCTCGGCAGAGCTGGTCTTCGGACAACCACTGCGGGTACCGGGTGAATTTATCCCCGACTCCACGGCCCCTTGGTCCGCGGCGCAACAGCGCTCCGCCCTTCAGGAGACCGCCAGGAGGTTCGCCCCGGTGCCGACGGCACACCACGGTTGCCCGTCCTCCCACGTCGCCCCCGAGCTTCGCACGGCGGAGTACGTTTTTGTCCGGCACGACGCCCACCGGGCACCACTGCAGCCCCCGTACGACGGGCCCTTCCGCGTGCTGGAGACCGTGGACAAGCATTTCACCGTGAACATCGGCAGTACTCCAGATCGTATCTCCGTGGACCGCCTCAAGCCGGCCCACCTCGACCTGGACCACCCCCCGCAAGCAGCTCTGCCTCCGTGTTGAGGCCGCCCCCCGGCGGGCAGACCCCCGGCACCCCCCAGCCCCGCCGTCCCGCTACCCCCCAGCCCTGCACGCATCGCCAAAGGGCGTTTCGGCTGGGTCATCCGGCTTCCCCGCAAGCTCACCCTTCAGGTGCACGGGAATTCTGGGGGGGTGCGTGTGGCGGACACATTGTCAGTGGGCAATAATTCCACGCACCAGTGGGTGGCGCGAGCGTCCGGGCGTGGAAGCGCAGCTCGGGCCACGCCCGGAGCAAAGGCGTCACGAGGCGCAGGGTGGTACTGAGATACATGCCCCGCCTTTCGGCTGACCGGCCACGCCCGGGGGCAAGGCGTGGCCTCGGGACATATATGCGGGCTCGATAGTCGAGCCCGCCCAGTGCTTACATGCGAGCTGTTAATAAAGTGTTTCAGTTTGTACAACGCGTTGTGGCCTACCTTCTTGGCAAACGAATTGTGTGTGCACAGCACCACAACATCAAAAATGTATAATAAAAGTAGAACCCGAATTCAAAATCATCGTGACCGATGTCCTTGGACGGTGTAAAGTAAAATCAGACGTACAATAATTACCATTAAGAATGGAAAAAAGAAAGAAATTTGAAGCCATTTTAACTCTTGTCTCACGGAACCAATTAAAAATTATAATTATTTTGAAAATTAAAAATTATAATTTTTATTAATTAAAAGATATAATTATTATTTTAAAAATTGCTATTAAAAAAGATAGTTCTGTCTCATGAAACCTATTAAAAATTATAATTATTCTGAAAATAAAAAATTATAATTTTTATTAATTAAAATATATAATTATTATTTTAAAAATTGCTATTAAAAAAGATAGTTCTGTCTCACGGAACCAATTAAAAATTATAATTATTTTGAAAATTAAAAATTATAATTTTTATTAATTAAAATATATAATTATTATTTTTAAAATTGCTATTAAAAAAGATACTTCTGTCTCACGGAACCTATTAAAAATTATAATTATTTTGAAAATTAAAAATTAAAATTTTTATTAATTAAAATATATAATTATTATTTAAAAATATATTCCTCTTAAAAAAGATAGTTCTGTCTCACAGAACCTATTACAAATTTTTTTTGAATACTGTATTGTTTATTTAAAAATCACCTTTTCAAATTTTTTTCACGATTTCACTAGATTTCGACATAACTATCTCGGCCATCAGCTCCGATCATGAAATATGTAATAAAATTTTGAATATCAGCTTTTAACTAGAACGGTACTCGGTAGAGCGCATACCTCCACCTGGCTGAACAGTTTACATTTTGTATCCCACTGATAGGCCGGATCTGGATTCGGACCTTAACCAAAATCGAATGGGCTTGTTCTTGTCACCGAACCAACCCATCCACCAATTTTAGTCATAACTCGTCCATAACTTTTTCAAATATCATGTTATATATCGCTTTTCACCCGATCTCTCAATGGTGAAGAATCACTTAAAAATTAAATAATTCTCGTATCCGAATACATATTCAGATCTTCACCAAAATCGAACCGATTAGTCCTTGTCACACACACAACATTTCCACCAAGTTTCATCCAAATCTGTCCATAGCTTTTTGAGATATCCTGCTATATATTTTTTTTGGCCCCATCTCCCAATGGTGAAGAATCACTTAAAAAATTCGAGTATCCGAATCCAGATCTTCACCAAAATCTAATCATTTCGTCCTTGTCACATACGCTACATCTCTGCCAAATTTCGTCCGAATCCGTCCACAAATTTTTCAGATACCTTGTGCACAAAGACAGACAGGGGTGAAAACATAACATCCTTCCACCTTCGGTAACATTATTCAATCTTGCCACGAGCCAATCACATTGCGCCTAGCCGCACACCAGCCAATCAGCATAACGCGGAATGGACGAACGGACAGCCATCTCTATTATATCTATATATATCATTGTCATCATGTCAAATATCATATCAAAAGAGCCTGGTGTTGGCTTAGCGGTTAGGGTACCGGCTTGGGATCCTAGGATCCTGGGTTCGAATCCCGGTCAATCCGTTGAATTAACGCCAGGGGGGTCGCCTCAGCCTGTCATCCTTCCGAGGTCGGCAAATTGAGTACCAGCTTGCTGGGATGAATGATCACGGTGTGTACCCCGATTTAGAATAGGTACACCGTATCCCTGCGCATCGTAAGAGGCGACTAAGGGTTGAATAGGTACACCGTATCCCTGCGCATCGTAAGAGGCGACTAAGGGTTGGCGTCAGGAAGGGCATCCGGCCATAAAAACATTGCCTCAAACAGGGAACCATGATTGTCATGGGGCCCGCAAGGCTAACCCCCGCTCTAGCGGGGAAAATGGCCTTAAAACGATCATTCATTCATTCATTCATTCATTCATATCATTGTCATCATGAAAGGTTTCCCCTTTCCACGTTGACCTGGATTATTAGCCCGATGTGATGTTAAGGAGACGGATGACACGAGAGACTGTCGAATACTAGTGTAGCAATGCCTCGACCGCTGATGGTTAAACAACGAGAAGGTTTTGCCAGTCGATCCAATTATCAAATAAATTATTTTTCTTTTTAACATTCCTCGACGCAACGCAAACAGTTAAAATCATTTCAAACAGTATGTCGAGCAATATTCCGCCGGTCGAGGCAGAAATGAGAAAAATCTCATTTTCATATAAAATACATAGCGATTGTTATTGCAAGAACCTTGGGATTAAATGCAATGTTTGAGTTGCATCTGCTCTGCTGTTTTTCCACCTGTTGTAATAGCAAAAACCTTCCTCTCTCTCACTTCTCACAAGTCAATATCTGGGTATACCCTGGACTAGCCCCCACTATTTCTCAGGTCTATTATGCATGTTAATAACCCGAATCCAGACTGGGTTTGGGGGGCAGTAGGGATGGGGTTCAACGTCTTTGATGGAGAGAGACGAGGTCGTTTATTCCAATAAATATTGGAAATGTGAAGTCGTATTATCTGGAGATTGAGAGTATTTTGCTTGAATCCTGCTGCCTTCGCTCTATAGCTACATAAATTGTGGGGATTTGAGCATGCTCATGACGTCACACGCGTGCAGCGGGAGATAAAATGTCACCTTGGTTTTTCAACGACGTTGGCATTCCTTCGGAGAGCTTGTCCAGCAGCGCCTTCATCTCGGAAATGTCTCTGGTGATCGGGAACAGAGACGGGAAACATTGTCGAGTTAGGATCCTCATGTTGCAAATCCAATTTGGAGTGTAAACATTCCGAGTACGAATCCGGGCGAGGTGGTGACGGTCACGTCACAAATTACGTCTTAACCGCGTGTTTACCGACTCGGTACTCGCACTCCCCAAGGAAATCACAGTGGAAATTGAAGGACATTGTTTTAGAGCTGGGAACGGCGACAACAGCTGTGCCGCCATAACGCTCAACGGTCGTTTTGTGATGTGAAAAGGTGTACAGCCATCTCCGATGGATTAGAAGTGGCAACAAGAAATAGTAGGAGGAATAAGTACACATTTATCAAAATGATATGACGTTTGCAGTAAAGACCGGGCGTTTAAAATCTGGAGTGGTAAGAGTTCTGAAAGGCAAATGGTTGGTGTGTACGGTTTGGCAATTGGACAATATGCCGTCTGATTGGGAGACTCTGTGGTTAGAAAGATCTATCACAGCTGAACAAGTGTTTCTCGAAATACAATCCATTATTACCTGAACTCTTAGATGCAGGCGTCAAAAATCCTACATAAACGCAGCCATTGGGCCTCGACCTGGACGTGGCCGCCTCGGAGGCCCAACGGATGTATTTTGTGTTTTTTTTGGTTTGTTTTTTTTTATAGATTTTTTTTTCTTTCATATCCTTTTTTAATCCAAGTCGATGCTCATGGATGTGTATTTGCTCAGAAAATGTGAATCATTGATCCTATTATTTTTAAGAATCCCTTACAAGCAATGAATCTTTTAATATTTTTTGCAATTTTTTTTTTTGTTCTTGGTTTTCAACTTTTTTTTCTCTAAAAAGTTGAGGCTCATGGAGGAGTATCTGCTCAAAATATATGATTCACTAATCCTTTTATTTAGAATGTATATGTCCACAACTGCCAAAAATCCTACACCTATGCAGCCATTGGGCCTCGGAGGCCCCACAAATGTATTCGTGTAAAGTTTTTAAATTTTCATATTTTTGTCACTGAATTATTTGTAACCAAGTTATAGGAGCATATAATGAGGCTCATATCAAGAAAATAATGATATAACATAGTAGTACAATAACATTTATGCGGGGCCTCAAATGTCCCAGGCCCACATTCGTGTCGGATTTTCGGGTTATAAGTGGAGAATGAAGATTTTCCCGCAAGCCTGAATGTATTTTTTATTTATTTATGTCACTGAATTTTGTGTAACAACATGAAAGTCGGTGAAAATGAGGCTCATTCCAAAAAAAATAATCGTACAGCATCGTTTTTGCAACAAAAAAACCTTGTGGGCCTCTGAGGCCCAATCACTGCATTCAAGGTTTAATTTAAAGCATAAAGGTATGAAATTAGGAAGACGTTTTCCACTCGCCACCTTGATATGCAACTCCGAGAAAGGTAGGAAATAGAACCGAGGCATTTAAACGGTGTTGAGGTCATTAAACGTCTTAACAAATTAGTAATTGTCCTTTCGTGAAGTATTTAATGTTTGGATCACAATATTGAGAAGAAACAAATAATCCAATGATTTTGAGGGCTTTGGACTTCACCGCATTAAGATGTGAAATGTGTGATGCAGGGGCTCCAGCCCAAAAGCGAGAGCTACACTGCATGTGGAGCTGGAGATGAGTGGTACTCCATATAACATTTGATTATGCTTGCATTTCTCATTCTTGCTCGTTTTTTTTCGTCTTTCCACAGGTAGTAAATTGAATCGTGATCGCTAACGATACGAAGAACTGGCATTTCTTCATTATCCCTGTCACTGAAGGTGGACGGAAGTTAGTTTTCACCCCTGTATGTCTGTGTGTCTGTCTGTGAGCACAATATCTCAAAACATTATGGCGATTCAGAGGAAACTTGGTGGACAGGTTGGGTGTGCGGCGAGGACAAACCGGATCGATTTTGGTTCAGGTCCGGATACAGATCTGGATACGAGATTTTTGTGATTCTTCAGCATTGAGAGACGGGGCCAAAAAACAACATAAACATATGTCAAAAAGTTGCGGACCAGTTATAACTAAACTTGGGGGATGAGCTGGTTCGGTGACGAGAACAAGCCGATTCGATTTTGGTTCAGGTCCGGATACAGATTGGGCCTATCAGTGAGATACAAAACATAAACCGTTCAGCCTGGCGGAGGTATGTGCTCTACCGAGTGTCGCTCTAGTTTGCTTTAAAAGTTGCGGCCTGGTTTCGAGAGACTCACTCGGTAATATGGTTGTTCCTCCGTGCTGTTTTCAGGCAGGAATGTGGCAGGAATGTTCCGCTGAGGCAAAGTCTTGATCCAAGCATCATCAGTCTTTCCTTCACTATTCTGAATTCTTAATGCAGATAATAACCAATATCTACAGGAGCTATTTCAACCATCAAGCAATTCCATTACGTCTACCTCTTTAAAAGTCTGAACTCCCCGACTTATTCCCCTCTTTCAAAACCCACTGACGCCCTTATCGTGCTTGTGTCAGTACGGGCAAAGTATTTCAACTTAGCCATCAAAATCCATTCCTGGTTTTCCCCTGAAAATTCATCTTCTGCTAACCCATAATGTTGTTTTACATAACATTTTTTTGCCTGCAACGTACTTGTTGTGGTTCTTGGTGGGGGTCAATTTTTGAAATGTGCATCCATTGGTCAGACGGCTGTCGAACCCCACCCACATTTGTCGCTCGACTCCACCCACCATGACACCAGATTAAATAATATGGCCACCATCTTGGTTTTCTGGTGGGGCCGAAGACATCATGCCTGTAGGCCTCTGCTGATTTATACATTAGCCGGGTTTGTTTTTTTCGCGCCGCAGGTTGTGACCACAGTGTGGTCAGTTCTCACTTGTTGCATGAAGTTGAGAAAGCATCTGGGTGGCTGGAGATGCATTTATGTACGAATATACTTCATGCCACCAAATTAAACTTTGTCAAGATATTCACCTCCTTTATATATATCTCTTACTCACCAAGAGTGGGGTTTCTTTCTGGGCTGGTAGTATGGCCTAGAAGTATGCAGATTTGCCTCAAAGCTGTCTAGCCTGAAATGAATCCCGTCCCAGCTGGAGTTTCCTCCTGGTGTTTGACAGGCAGGGTGATTCATCAATGTGGGTGCTGTCCCTTCGATAGATGTTAAACTGTGTTTTCCATCTGCCAGCATTAGTTGCTGAACGTTCCAGACCCCACGATATACAGGGTGTTTCAAAAAGATTGATACAACTTTGACTTCCTGCCATTTCTTTGTTTTTTGACCTATACCGTTTTCCTTTTCAGGGTTTGGTGGTGTTATCATGATATTTATTCCATGGGATTTCTAGCTCCGTAGCTCAACTATGCCATTTACAGTGGAGCAGAACACAAAAGTGGTGGCTCTGTGGTATGAGACCAAATCATATGGAGACACCCACCAGAGGTTCAGCCGTTAATATGACCTCAGAACACGTGATGGACCTACAAATTGTGCCATTCAATGTATTGTGAAACATTTTGAGCACAAGGGTCCAGTCCACAACCAGAGCAAGGGCAACAGTGGCAGGCCAGTATCAGCAACCAAGAGCCAAGACGCAGTGCGGGATTCTACAGTGGATAGTCCCAAGAAGTCCCACTGCCGGCGCTTCCAGGAGCTGGGCATCAAACCATCATCAGTCTGGCGTATCCTCACGAAGGAACTGAAGCTTTTCCCATACATCATCTTTATTAGGTATAAACTGAGTCAAGATGACATGAGAAGGAGACTTGATATGCGCAATTGGCTCAGTGACAGGATGGAGCGGTACCCAAACTGGATCAACCTGATGCAGTTCAGTGATGAAGCCCATTTCCACTTGAACGGTGCCATCAACAACCACATTTTCTGGGGGGCAGAACCACATGAGACCTACAGGAAGGTTGGACAGAACTTTGGAGTCAGGATCAATGCCTGTCTGAACCGCGGAGGGCGCATTGACAATTGACATCGAGAACGTCAATTACAAGGATTTTGTGTAAATGCCAATTTCAGACCTTGGCCTCTCACTAACTCTAGCAGTGATTTACTGCAATAGCAATCGGTGATAGAAAAGACCATGTCATAAGCTTTCAATAAATGTTTGGTTCACGTTCCTGAGGTTTCTGTTTCTTTGTAAATAAACGTTTAAAGTTGTATCACTCTTTTTGAAACGCCCTAAATTCGTGGAGTCGGCGAGCTGTCTTCGGCACCCTAAACAAATTCCAAATTATTGCTCTAACCTAAGGGGGACACTCCATCAGTGGGACTCTAACGCTTCCCAGCCAATAATGCAACCCACAGCCATGTGCTGCATACAAAAGACGAAGAAAAAGAAGGGATTATATCTAAGTCAATAGGAAATTGCAATTTTTGAGCTGGTTTTCGATTGCAATCACAAAAAGTCTCCAAAAACGAAAGGTACCCGTCGACGGCAAGATTATGGAAACAGTAATGATCATTTCTCTAAATACACTGTCATGGATAATTCACTGTGTTTTTGACACATTTATATCAGCCTGAGAATCTTTCTCCACTTGAGAATCCTCCTGACAATAACACCTTTCTTCATTATAAATGGTGTTTCACAGAATAGTGTCCCTGTCTATGGATGCACGACAATGATCTGCTGATTACTCGGGACAACCCTCTTTATGATGTGGCAGATAACCTCACTCTCATCTTTCTTCTTCCACCCTTGCCACAGGTGTTAACGAGAATGACACTCGGTAGAGAGCATACCTCCGCCAGGCTGAACAGTTTACGTTTTGTATCCACTGATGGGTCGGATCTGGATCCGGACGTGAACCAAAATCGAATCGGCTTGTTCTTGTCACTTACCCAACTCGTCCACCTAGTTGTGGCATAAGTCGTCCACAACTTTTTGAAATATCATGCTATGGTATATACTGTGTATAGTTTTTGGTCCCATCACTCAATGGTGAAGAATCACCTTAAAATTCTCAGATCCGGATTTGAATCTTCACCAAAACAAGTTTTGGCCATATCACTCAATGGTGAAGAATCACTTTAAAATTCTCAGATCCGGATTTGAATCTTCACCAAAATCAAGTTTTGGCCATATCACTCAATGGTGAAGAATCACTTTAAAATTCTCAGATCCGGATTTGAATCTTCACCAAAACAAGTTTTGGCCATATCACTCAATGGTGAAGAATCACTTTAAAATTCTCAGATCCGGATTTGAATCTTCACCAAAATCAAGTTTTGGCCATATCACTCAATGGTGAAGAATCACTTTAAAATTCTCAGATCCGGATTTGAATCTTCACCAAAATCAAGTTTTGGCCATATCACTCAATGGTGAAGAATCACCTTAAAATTCTCAGATCCGGATTTGAATCTTCACCAAAATCAAGTTTTGGCCATATCACTCAATGGTGAAGAATCACTTTAAAATTCTCAGATCCGGATTTGAATCTTCACCAAAATCTAATCATTTCGTCCTCGTCACATATCCAACCTCTCCATCAAATTTTGTCCGTATCCATCCATAACTTTGAGATATCCTGTTCACAGACAGACTAGACAAACAGAGGTAAAAACATAACCTCCTTCGGTGGCAGAGGTAATTCAGAGTCACCGCTTACATAACATAGATGATATGTTCAGTGGTTGTAATGTTGAACACTAAACCCAAATGTTTATCCCCCTACAATTATCACACCCCATTCATTATCTATTTCCTCGTCTTAGCTTCTCATGTTATTTATCAGTTGTCCAGCTCATATCCTTACGTAGGCCGGATTCCCAATATCCGATTGTCGGACTATTGAGTTGCCAACTTAGTATGGCAGATAGGTGCAGGAATTGTGCCTTTGATGATACAAGCATGGCATTTGGCACACAGTCAGAGTATGTCCTAAGAAAGATTTGGCTATAGGGCCATCGCAGATTTGTCCTTTTTTGAAAAAATGGCCGCCATTGTTGTCACAGGACAAATCTGCGATGGCCCTATAGCCAAATATCTTCCTTAGGGCGTACTCTAACTGTGTGCCAACTCTCGTGCTTGTATCATCAAAGGCACAATTCTCCCAAATATTTCACCTATCTGCCGTACTAACTCTTATGGGGTTTCACATCCACGATCAGCACAGAAGCAAACTCCTCCACACCAAGCAGTGTCGCATGTGAGGGCAGGGAAACTCATCTGGTCAAAACTTTTCACGTAGATCAAAATAAGGTCAACTAGAACGGGCACTCGGTAGAGCGCATACCTTCGCCGCAGCTATGGTAAAAATACGATTTTGACCTTTTCGTGACCTTGACCTTGACCTTTGACCCGATTGCTCCCAAAATCTAATCAAATGTGTCCCGTATAATAACCAATCATCCCACCAAATTTCATGCAATTCGGTTGAATACTTTTTGAGTTATGCGAATAACATACACACACACACACAGACATACAAATAAATACACAGCGATCAAAACATAACCTTCCGCTTTTGCGAAGGTAAAGATTAAATACGCGACCCACGGACGCAAAACTTGTGCAATCTACTGACGATACATCAAGCAGTTGAAGAAGGTTTTCGCCAAATTGTTGGCATTAGTAGATTTTAAAGTGGAAATGCAATTGCCACGGCCTCAAGCAGTATCACCGACCCCTTGTGCTTCCCAAGAAGGAGTCCTTCAGATGTCCGTTGGCCATCATTTCCCAGCCTGCCCTCGACCTTTATCCTTCAGGGCCACCAGTTTTATTACCTTTCCGAATGGCGAAGAAAAATCCCATGAAGAAGTCCTTCCACAGGTTCAAACTGCCCCTTACTGTGTATCGGATTCTGTCCGAGCGATTACTTGATTAAATACTCCTCACGGCTCCTTCTGCTGATGGTGGAATTTGAAAACCTTTCGGATTTCAGGGGAAATCTTCACTTTCAGATGGAGAGCGATTAAGGCCTGAACCCATTTCGCAGGATTAAGCATGGTTGCTGCGCTCAGTTTCCTGTGACAGTCTATTCCCACTCGGGCCGGTGCGACTACAAGATCGAATGTAACAGAAGATGACTTTGACAGCTCTGCCAGGAAGAGATGATCGAAGCTTGATCATTATTCCATCTTCTTTCTCAGCGGTATTAGACTGGGAACCATAAAAATAGTGTTATTGCTTTCTTAGATCATCTGACTACTTTCCGTGGTGTCATGCCCCACATTTCATGGCTCGGCTTATAGCCAAGGATAGTCTCGATCACAATAATTGCTTCGCAGGTACCAATATACTGTGTCTGACACTGGTGGCCCAGTTGCTCAGCCAGTTTTTATGACGTGTCAATGCTGTGGTCATCATGAGCAGAAGTTAAGGTGTTAGTAACGTGCCCTCCTGCACATCCATTTTCGAGGCTTTATGCCCTTGGGCATAAACCGGTGGTGTTGGAGAAACCGGAAGGAAACTGTCGTGTCTTTGTTGTAAAGATGCGGACACGCAGAGAGGATCAAGCACCATCTTTATTCCAGGCAACACAGGCCTCACTCGGCCCCACCCACAGAGATGGAGAGGAAGCCAATCACATGTGGATGCAGCAAACATACCACCCTGGGTGATATCAGACTAGGGGCCTTAATCTCATGTTCACCATTCTGTGGGCACAGGAAGAATGGTACGAATCGAGACAGGTGAGTGGAGGATTTCCATTGTAATCTTTCATGTTGGTGTTAAACCTTCTGCTCGTATTGGAACACGAGGGACCCTGACGTAGCGAGCCAATGACTAGATGTGAAGTTAAGTGTTCGATTCATTGTGCAGTAAACGAGGCAGCAGTGTGGCCTCGGGTGGCAACGATGATGGCAACAAGAAGCATACCATTAGCATCTCGGTTAATGTCAATAACAATGGAAGCAATATTCAATAAATTCCAGATAAGTGGCAACCTTTGTTCTTCCCCAAAGTCCAACGTGCCCAACACTAAACACAGCAACATGCAACTCGGCTCCACATCCATCCAAATATAATATACTGTGCTCGGAATGAAATTCCCTTGTACATACAATCTATATTCCCTCGGAATTGTACGAGAGGATACGATATGTTTGTTAATGGAATCACCACACAGACTCACCGACTGAAGATAACATTGTGGGTATTCATGTTGAACAACTCATTTATAGGTGGTAGGAAGTCCCAGCCGTCTGGGTCGGTACCAACACCTGTTCCTAAGGAGCTTTTAGAGAGTGTGGGGGGAATCTGTAGGTTTTTGGAGATTGTTTCTGCCTTACAGAGTGCGTTCTAGGTTCCGCAGTGCCTGCTAGAAGGTACCGTGAGAGTTGGTGTTCCCATAGACTTGCAGCTGCAGACCCAAACCCGAGTGGAGCTTCCCTTCGCCTCAACCCCGGTGCCTGATCACCTGCCGCATAATCTCGGATCCCCTCTGCCAGTTCGAGATTGGAGCCGCATCAAGAACGGAATTCCGGGAGGCCCTCCCGAGCCCAAGAGCTGGAACTGTTCGTGCCATCTGGAGTGCTCCTTGTTTATCAGCAAAGTTTCATGAAGCCCCCTGCTCCCTCTTTATTTTACGGTGGACCAATCATCTGCGGCACCCCCATCCTGATTATGTTTTCCTATCTTCTTTCTTTACCTTTCCCCCTTCCCCTTGCCCCATTGAGGGGGCCCTCTTGGTTTTTGTTGGACTGCACTCAATGCCACAATGGTGTAAAAAAACAAAGATAAGCGAGTAAATTACATGCAGCACTGAGATGATTTGTGCTGCACAGAGACAATGAAAGTCAAAGGCCTTGCGACACAACGAGACAGGACAGGGCACGTGCCATGCTGCGCCACGGAATGGGACGATGCAAGTCATGGGCCTTGCAGCCCGACAGGCCAACATACGTCACAGGCTTTACGATGCAATGAGATGGGACCGTGCAAGTCTCGGGCCTTGCAGTGCGACAGGACAACACAAGTCACGGGCCTTGTAAGGTGACAGGACAACCCAAGTCACGGGCCTTGCAAGGTGACAGGACAACACAAGTCACGGGCCTTGCGAGGTGACAGGACAACCCAAGTCACGGGCCTTGCAAGGTGACAGGACAACACAAGTCACGGGCCTTGCAAGGTGACAGGACAACACAAGTCATGGGCCTTGCAAGGTGACAGGACAACCCAAGTCACGGGCCTTGCAAGGTGACAGGACAACACAAGCCATGGGCCTTGCAAGGTGACAGGACAACACAAGTCACGGGCCTTGCAAGGTGACAGGACAACACAAGTCATGGGCCTTGCAAGGTGACAGGACAACACAGGTCATGGGCCTTGCAAGGTGACAGGACAACACAAGTCATGGGCCTTGCAAGGTGACAGGACAACCCAAGTCACGGGCCTTGCAAGGTGACAGGACAACACAAGCCATGGGCCTTGCAAGGTGACAGGACAACACAAGTCACGGGCCTTGCAAGGTGACAGGACAACACAAGTCATGGGCCTTGCAAGGTGACAGGACAACACAGGTCATGGGCCTTGCAAGGTGACAGGACAACACAAGTCATGGGCCTTGCAAGGTGACAGGACAACACAAGTCATGGGCCTTGCAAGATGACAGGACAACACAAGTCATGGGCCTTGCAAGGTGACAGGACAACACAAGCCATGGGCCTTGCAAGGTGACAGGACAACACAAGTCATGGGCCTTGCAAGGTGACAGGACAACACAAGTCATGGGCCTTGCAAGGTGACAGGACAACACAGGTCACGGGCCTTGCAAGGTGATGGGACAACACAAGTCACGGGCCTTGCAAGGTGACAGGACAACACAAGTCATGGGCCTTGCAAGGTGACAGGACAACACAAGTCACAGGCCTTGCAATGTGACAGGACAACACAAGTCATGGGCCTTGCAAGGTGACAGGACAACACAAGTCACAGGCCTTGCAAGGTGACAGGACAACACAAGTCATGGGCCTTGCAAGGTGACAGGACAATACAAGCCATGGGCCTTGCAAGGTGACAGGACAACACAAGTCACAGGCCTTGCAAGGTGACAGGACAACACAAGTCACGGGCCTTTCAAGGTGACAGGACAACACAAGTCGTGGGCCTTGCAACATGATGGGACAACACAAGTTACGGGCCTTGTGGTGCATTGAGACGGGACAACGCAAATCACAGGCTTTGCGGCAAGATGGGATGAGACAACGTAAGTCATTGGGCCTTGTTGCATGACGGCCAAGGGTTAATTCAAGCCACGGCACCTTGTGGCACGACGAAGATCGCAACATAGGGTCACGTGGTACCCATAATGCAATTCGAAGTGTACAAATAAATAAGATGCCTGAACATGGAAATATAAATTGCCGAAATCCACAGCAGTGAAACAAAGATGAAATATCATCGAACTCTCTGATTAGCGTTTTCATTTAAATGATAGTTGTAGTGTGGTGACGAAATATCACAACCAAGCTAGATCACGGCGGATGCTGAAATAATTCACCAAAAAAGAATTGTGAATATGTAACGTTCACCTCACCAAAGTACAACAACGATTGCCTATTGCATGACATTTTATAGTTTATTTGTTTTGTGTGCTCTCCATTGTACAAGTTTTAGCAATTTCAGCAATAGCTCATATTATAACTACGGTACGTGTACTTCACAGGGGCCTAGCAGGACAGCCTAGCTATCTAGTCTGGGTTGAAATCTTGGCCTAGCTACAAACTGTCACCCTGGTGTTTCGCAAGCGGGACGATACATCAATGTGCGTGCCATCGGATGACGTTAAACTGGGCGTCCCGTCCCGTCCTTCGCGAAGAGCAGGCGAGCCATCGCCGGCACCATGGACGAATTTCAAATTTGAGCCTGGTGTTGCCTTAGCGGTTAGGGTGCCGGCTTGGGATCCTAGAATCCTAGGTTCGAATCCTGGGTGATTGCTGAATTCATGCCAGGGGGGTTGACTCAGCCTGTCATCCTTCCGAGGTCGGCAAAGTGAGTACCAGTTCACTGGTAATTCCCTGTGTGTCGCAAAAGGCGACCAACAGGGTTGGCGGCAGGAAGGGCATCCGGCCATAAAACATTGCTTCAAAAAAGGGGACCACGGTGCCCGAAAAAGGCCAACTCTGCGGGGAAAAATGGCCTCTAAAGGTGGTTCCTTTCCAGTGCCTGCTGAGAAGGCAACGGCAAACCACCCAGTATAACTCATACTAATAAAACTGCTTTAACAGCACCAATGCTCTGTAAAAAAAAGGGTTATCGTCTCATCGCATAATCATACTTAAGGTTTCCAGTATTCCTAAAACCGGTTCAATACTTAGTGTGCCTCTCCCATTTTTCATCCCTGTGAAAGCTTGACCTTTCTTTGGACATTTGTATTGCTGGAATAAAGAGGATTTCATGCTTCAAAACTGTATTGACAACTTTTGTCCATTCGACTGTTATTTCATGCCCTTGCTACTCAAAGGCAGTCGACTACTACTACCAATCTGCATTGCCCAGCTGAAGGGTGTAGCAGCCTGCATGGAGCGGTAGGGGTTGACCCTTTTGCACTTCGCTCCCTAAGGAGAATGCGAAGTTCATCAGGAATATCCTCGGTGGTCCTGGGCCATGTGTAGGCGTGTTAAGCTTGAGATAAGCTAAAAACTGCAGGTGTTTAGAGAACAAATGGTTCGTTCTCACGTTATGTATCGTTTCGGTTGTGAAAAGAAGGGAGAGTGATGCGATAGCTTCGTTGTATAATGGTGATAAGTATGTTTAAGTGTCCCATGTGTTAAATATCATTTCAGTTGTGGGAAAGACGAGCACCTTTATTGTTTTTTTAGATCTTTGAGTTACACCTGGTTCAGCGTTATTCAGCCTGGAAATTCTTCACACAGAAATCTGCTCTCTTATGTACAGATTCACCCCAAAACCAGAGCACCCGAACTTGACAAATTGAGGCCTGTCTCACTCACAAAACATTTCGCCAAACTCGAGGAGTTCTTCATGTACAGATGGCTGTTATCAAACATTCGACCTAATGTGGACCCACAACAATTCAGAATTCGTGAAGGTGTCTCAACTGCCCACTACTTAGTAGATCTTTTGAACAATCTTCAAATGCAAGGAGACAAACCAAGATTGATGTGGACCCTTACATTCACAGATTTTTCGAAGGCCCCTGACCTTGTCGATGATAATACGATATGATATGATAGACCCGAGCCTCGTCCTGGTGGCGGAGTTGCTCTCTTTATAAAAACTCTCTTCCTTACTGTCCCTGCACTGCCCTCACTCCAATCACATCCCCAGGAGCACCTCTGGCTTCCCCTTCGCTCCCACCTTTTGATCATATGTGTGTTGTACCGTCCACCAAACAGTGATGACTCCATCTACATTTCGCTGTCAGACAACATGGACCAACTTCTATCAACTCATCCCAACTCTCTCTTCCTCATATGTGGTGATTTCAATTGTCACCATGCCAGCTGGCTGGGTGTGGGTACCTCTCTCACCAGCCAAGGCACCTCAGCAAAGGACTTCTGCGACTCACTGGGACTGACACAATCTGTCAATTTCCCGACCCGGATCTCAGTCAACGGAGCATCTTCTCTTCTGGAATTGGTTATGACTAACTTCCCTGAAAATGTCTGCTGCTCTTCTGCTCCAATCGGCTCTTCTGATCATGTGCTTGTTAAAGTGGACATCTCTCTGACCATTCTCAGAGAGCCTCCTCAGCGCCGACGAGTCTGGCATTTCACTCAGGCTGACTGGCACGGTCTTCAAGCAGCCATCAATCATCTGGACTGGTCTCCCATCTCTACTCTTCCACAGATCTCCTGATGTCCCTGTTCCCCACAGTTGTTGTGTTTCCCTCTCTCACCCCTCTTGTCTCCCACTCCCTTTATTATATGTTCTGTGTTAGCTCTTATACGAGCCTCGACTGTCAACCAAGCAGTCCACCCCAGGAGAGGAAACACCAACTGCTTTGTGCCCCTCCAGTGTCACACGAAGGCAAACCTAAATAGATACATACCGAATACCATAAAGAGACTAGAATAACCCCCCCCCCCCCCCCCCCCCCAGAAACAACAACTCAAACACCTCACAGCAATTGAAAATACACTGACATAAGGAACACCAGAAGTAACATCGAACAGAGTAGGAACCACAGGCAGCACAGAAGTCAACCACCCCTGGACAATCAACCACCCCTGGACAATCAACCACCCCTGGACAATCTGGACAACCCCTGGACATCGAACAGAGTAGGAACCACAGGCAGCGCAGAAATCAACCACCTCTGGACAATGATGCTGCATAGCGATGTCTGGATACCGCTCTGAGATTCCCGATGAAAAGTACATTGTTATTTATGAACCACAGCGGGTGCCATGTCTTTCTAGCTCGAAAGGAAAGGGAAGTGACAAATAGGGCAGGTGACAAATAACACCATTTCCCCTCTCTCCCATCTAGAGGTGTTGGCTCGAAGAGAGGATGTGCCACCATTTTCCCCATGTCTCCCATGAATCAACCTGACAAGTGAAAGACCTGACAGGCATTGGTGATGCTCCCAGACATGCCTGGGTCTGGGGGAGCACTGATGGTT
Source organism: Myxine glutinosa (assembly GCF_964187855.1). NCBI lineage: Eukaryota > Metazoa > Chordata > Myxini > Myxiniformes > Myxinidae > Myxine > Myxine glutinosa. Next base: position 37,040,352 of record NC_136267.1, read on the forward strand.
GGAGTCAAGAGGAGACCATGAAACTGCAAGTCAGGCCTGAACCACATTTCTCTTTTTCATTTACCTTATTTCTGGTGATTTTTAATGTCATTTTAAGCGCCTCACTCCCACCCCTCAGCTAGATGTCTAAACGTGTCAACGTTTAGGCCTTCGTTGAATTAGTTCTGTGACCTCTGTGTGTGTTAAGGGGATATGGTCATTCCAGTAAAATGTCATGTGCATTTAGTTTGCCTACGCTGCTAGTGAATGATTTCATTAAAGCTTGTATAAGGAAGCCATTATGGCCCCTGAATTCATACCCGGAATAAACCTGCCCGTAAGAAAATGGCCTGATACTATAAAAAGGGTTACGTCGCCAGCTACCAAATGGTGTCTTTGCCCTCCTCCCTCTTACTTCCTTGTGCAAGCTTCCAAAAACTACTCGGCTAGCTTGAGGGCTTCCGCCCGGCGGCCTGGGAGCAAGACCTAGGGTTGCTGACGTCATCACCTAGAACACTCGGAGGCAGGAGTGACATTTGGGATCGTGGTTCGAATCCCCTCACCCATAACAATTGGGTGTCACGATTAGGATGCGAACCCTGACCCTCCTCATGCCCCATAACGCTGGTGTGGTTGGACCTGAGGTAAGAGTGATCATGCCTCAAAGCGAAATTGTGGAGCGTGATAAGCGAAAAAATTATTAGCGGTTTGCCGCCATGTTGGGTCGAGATGGACGGGACCCAGGGCTCTGGTAAACAGTCATAGGGAGGGTTCAATACCAGGTAGTGGGGGCCAGTTACTAAAGACCTTTGTGAACTGTACAAAGAGGTAGAAGGTGCCGTCCTGGTCATCATTCCCTTCCCCAAATGTGTAAGGTTTATCCGGGTGTAGAGATACAAGTACGTGCGTTGTGAGGGAATGAGTAGACTTATACGCAACACATCTTTAGCATAACAAGCATTCTGAGTATTGCGCTGCAATACGTGTCCCCGACCAAAGTTCAAAGTGCCATAACTTTGTCAAAAATGATCAACAACAACAACATGCATTTTAAGGCCATTTTCCCTGCTAGAGCGGGGGTTAGCCTTGCGGTCCCCATGACAATCTTCTCCATTTTGCCCTATTTTCTGCATCTCTCCTTGTTAACCCCCTTGCCCACATTTCTTCTTCCACCATCTTTAGCCAAGTCTTTCTCGGTCTTCCCCATCCTCTACTTCCTTCTACATTAATTTCCATCACTCTTCTCAACCAGTCACTTTCATCCTTCATCAACACATGACCAAACCATCTCAACCTGTTCCTCTTCACAGCATCAATCACAGGCTCTATTCCCATCATCTTTCGCAATTCATCATTTGTCTTCCTCTCTCTCAACGATACTCCGCACATCCATCGAACCATTCGCATTTCCACCCTTTCCAGCCTTCGTTGCTGCTCTACGTTCATTACCCATGTCTCGCTCCCATAAATCATAACACTTCTCACACATGCAGCATACACCTTTCCCTTCAGCTTCAGCGACACTCTCCTCCTCATCAGCACGCCACTCAGTTCCCGAAACTTCTTCCATGCACATCTCACTCGAGCAACCGTTGCCGAGTCTGATCCACCTTCTCCATTCAGCATGTCTCCGAGGTAGCAAAATGTTTTCACACCTTCCAGCTTCACGCCGTCTCCAAGATCCAACTCAAAAATGATCGAATATGCAAATTTATGCACGGTTGATGCTGGTTTTCAAACTTGATCTGAGGTATGCTGAGACACATGTGTGTCACGCCTCGCCTCATTGATAAGCCCGCAAGGTCGCTCCGTGGAGCAGCCTGCACGTATTGCACTGTGTGAATTATATAATTACCAACTCACGGTCTGAGGTACTAGCGATTCAGGAGATATCCATTTAAAAAAAAACATTTTCGTTTAATTAACGATATCTGCCAAACCATGTGACCTATCACAAATTCCAAAATGACATTTTATTGGATTGACATGCTGAACAGATCTGTGAAGTTTCCCCTCGATTGGATCAAAAATGAGGGAGGAGCTCGGTTTTAAAGGTTCATGCTTAAAAACGTCATAACTCTGAAACCATGTGATGCATGACGTCATGCTCGCTGACCTTTTTGTTCGTCATGGGTATGCGATTCTGCCTGCAAAGTTTGGCCTCGACCTGTTCCGCCGTTGCAGAGAAAAAGGGGTTTTCGTGTTTTCACGAAAAACAATATGGCGGCCGAACCACGTGACCCGTGACGTCATAATTACCATTAAAATATTCTGCAGACCGAGTCCCCCCCCCCCCCCCCCCCCATGGTGAAAATTTGATCTCAATCGGTCCAATTATTGCAGAGAAAATGTTTTTTAAAGGAAATTAAAACTTAAAATGGCACTGAGTTAAGGATCATCAGAATTATCAGAATTCCCAAAGTTCAAAGTGCCATAACTTTGTCAAAAATGATCGAAACGTCGTGAAGTTCGAACTTGATCTGTAACTTATCACGAGGAAACCATGTGCCAAGTTTGAAATCATTAGCATTAAGCGTTTAGAAAACAAGTCCGGAAAACTGTTCTTTGCGTGACGGAATGACGTACTGACAGACTGACGGACTGACAGACTGACGGACTGACGGACGGAGGGACGGCGTGCAAACCTATATTCCCCTCCGGTGTACACCGGTAGGGGACTAATACCATGAACTGGCGTTTTGATATTCTCTTGTACATGCAAGTTTAGATTAGGTCGAGGTTGGTTGTCTTGTTGGTTAAATGGAGTCAGCCATTTCCTCTGAGCGCAACCTCAGGAGACGATGAAGGGGATGTGGGGGAAGAGTTGTGGTTTTGACTTCTAGGGGTAAAATAATCAACCTTTAGTATAAGCGATAGTTATTTCGTTGTATCTGTTTAGTTAAGTATGTTTTATTGCATGTGAGTAGATACGTGTGTTGCGAGTGTTCAGATTGACGAATGAGTGTGACCATCCCTCATTTATCTAACTCCTTTTCCTTCTCCTTTTCCTTCTCTGTCTCTGTCTCAATGCATACACAAACACAAAGGATGACCCTTCAGTGCTGACACTGATGGATTGCAAGTGATACAAGTCTCGTCGCAGTCCGACCAATCCACGAGGAAAGGTGGGGGGTAAAGGACTCGTTATGAGCAAGAGCGGGGAACGATTCACAAAGAGAGGAACTCCTTAGGACTCCCGAAGGTGCCGACCAATGAGGACAAAGCTCGCACTTTTTGAGGGTCATAAAAGCACGAGTTAGAGGAACTTGAGTGGTGTTTGGAGTGGATCTCAGAGCAGTTTTTTCAGTTGAGTTAGAACTGTGAGAGCAGTTCTTTGGGAGCCTCGAGTCCGCTGGAGTGATGCCGGTGCTAGAGTGACGCCGGTGCTAGAGTGACGCTGGCGCTAGAGTGATGCCGGAGCTGGAGTGATGCCGGAGCTGGAGTGACGCCGGAGCTGGAGTGACGCCGGTGCTGGAGTGACGCCGGTGCTGGAGTGACACTGATCGGGAGTGGCATGCCGCACACGAGACCTGGGACCTGAGAGGAGCCATGATGGGTTCAGGCCAGGGAAGTTGCGCCAGCTCTCCAGGGCTGCCACAAGGCACGTGAGATTCGTCACTTCCACCCTATCTAACTCTTTCTATCTCCATCTTCCTCTCTCACTTGTTGATCGGATGCATTCAGCTGGCTTGTTGCACGGTGTTAAGTTGATGTGTAGGAATCTCAGGGTGGGAATGCCGTGTAGGGGATAAGAGGGAATGCCATTGATTGCACATATATGCTTGTTGTAATGTAACGACAAATTGCTCCTGTAAATACGTGTGAAAGTTTAAAACATGCTTCACACTCTTTCGTGTCCCGACTCATCGCGTCTGTCCCGACGGTGGCGCACAGCAACTTTATGATTGGTTAATCAAGAAATTTGAGCTCTAGATGAGAGTGCAGCACCCACTTGGTTCCGCTTGGCCAATCGATTAAGATCTGTTACCGTATGTGACTGCCGGCACGATTCTCCGATCGCAACGATGGCCTCATTAGTGACGGTAACACGGCTTTGGACCCGAAGCCAACTGGCAATAACTACCAAAAATATCTGGTTTCATAATTATCATCCTCAATGGATCATATTCTGTATAGTGTCGGTGTAGTTCTTGGGCAAGTTCCTGGGCATAGGTGGTTTGCCTTTGCGTTTGCCTTCCCAGCAGATACTAACGGGAGGAATTTTGCAATTTGTTCAGGGTGCCGGGAGTAATCCGCCCTCTTCTTCATGAAGGGCACAGAGGGATCTTTGATGTCGACTGACTTATGCTAGCAGATGGGACACCCAGTTCAACATCCACCTGAGGATGACACCAGCATGAGTTTATAGCTGGGTCAGGATTCAAACACAGGCCAGACAGCTCACAGGCGTGTTTGTATACCTTTCGGCTCACCTGTCAGGCCTGTGGCACAATACGTCTGATCGAATTCCCTTCCATATTCACACAAGGTTGCACCAACCGCTGTGTGCGAAACGCAAGAAGCCCAGTGGACTCAGAGATAATAGTCAGAAGAATATCAAGGCACATAAACTGCAACATGTCAGACAGAATGGCTTTTTTTTATTTTTTTATTTTTTTTATTTTTTATTTTTTATTTTTTTTATTTTTTTTTGTATACAATATCGAGGCTCGTGAAAGAGCGAACATTAATCACATGAACACACAGAAAGACAAACCGACACATAAAACATATAACATAGGGAGCGGTAGACAAGATGGGGAGAGAGGGGGAAGGACACAAACACAACATTTGAGAGCAGGGACCGAGAGACATGGAGACATCGAGAGATCTGAGAGAGGGCGAGGGCTTTGGGGGGGGGGGGGGGGGCGTGGGAAGGGGGCAGTGGGAGAGGTATAAAACATATGGACACTGCCAGGACTTCCAGGAAAGAAGTTGGAATTTCAAACAAGGTGGATCTGGGGTGAATTAGCGGGGGTAGAAAAGATCAAGGTTTTGGATGGGGGAAGATAAGAGATGGTGGTGAACAGCTGTTTTAAAGACCTGGAGGGAGGAGTGGGATTGAAGGGAGTGAGGGAGTTTGTTCCAGAGGCGGGAGAAAAGAGGAATGAAAGAGTGAAGGTGAGCGGAGAGCCGAGATTTCGGCAGTTTAACCATCAGAGGGTTGCTGGCAGATCTTGTGCGACCTGTAGGAATATTTGGGGGACAGAGCACAGAGAGAGCTGGGGGAGCAAGGCCGGAGAGGAGTCGGTAGAAGACAGAAAGACCACCTACCTGCCTGCGGTGAGTGAGTGAAAGGCCCTCAGAGATAGCTTCATCGCGGGAGATTCCAATAATTCTGAAAGCTTTGGTTTCAACAGCGTGAAGCCGAGCTAGGTGTGAGGCAGGAGCACCGGCCCATAGGGGAGAACAGTATTCCATTGAGCTGCGGATGAAAGCCTTGTATGTGGTGAGGAGCTCAGGTGTGCCGAGGAAGGACTTCGCACGACGGAGGATGCCCAGTCGGCGACTGGCTTTGGAGGCCAGCTTGGAAATGTGGTTTTCCCAAGAAAGATCATGGCAGATAGTGAGACCCAAAATCTTGAGCGACAGAACTTCTTGGAGAGGATTGTTGAGAAAGTAGATGGGAGGGTTGTCCAGTCGATCTTTTCGGAGAGACATAGTAAGAGTGTGAGATTTGTCAGGATTGAAAGACATGTTCCACTTGTTTGACCAGTCTGTGATTTTGTCCAGGTCTTCAGAGAGTGAGGAGGCAGCAGACTGCCGATCTGAGGGAAGAGGAATGGAGCGGCAGAGAGTGGAGTCATCAGCAAAGAGATAGAGAGGATTTTCGAGAGAGTCAGAGAGATCATTGATGAAGACCAGAAAAAGCACGGGGCCCAGAACACTGCCTTGGGGAACTCCAGCCTGAACAGGAAGAGGAGATGAGAGAAACCCATTCAGGGCCACACGTTGACGACGACTAGAGAGGAAGTCCGCCAGCCATGCGTGGAGATTTCCATGGATACCAAAGGAGGAGAGTTTGGTGAGCAGAGCGGGGTGCCAGACCGTGTCGAAGGCACGTGATATGTCGAGGGAGACAGCTCTAATTTCCTGTTTGGCATTGAGGACCTCCATCCATTGTTGAGACAGCAGAAGCAGCATGTCCAGAGTAGAGTGACCTGGTCTGAAACCAAATTGATGATCAGAGATCAAGCCATTGGAGAAGAGGAAAGATTTCATATCAGAAGCAATGATGGATTCCATGACTTTGCTGATAATTGGGAGAAGGCTGATTGGTCTGTAGTTGCTAGGATCTGTTTTTGCACCTTTTTTGTGCAAAGCGGTGATGTTGGCTGATTTCCAAGCAGATGGCAGTTGACCTTGAGCAAAAGAGAGGGTGAAGAGAACAGAGAGAGGGTGAGATAGAGCAGCAGAGCAGGATTTTAGGACCCGTGGGCTGATGCCGTCGGGTCCAGTTGCAGAATCAGAGTCGAGGGTTGACAGAAACTTTTCCACCTTGTCAGGAGGAAAGGACACGGAGTCCAGGAGCAGCAGGGTACGACTGGGTATGGTGGGTACAGAGAGGGATGGGTTTGGGACACAAGATTTAGAGGCAAACACAGAGTTGAGGCATTCAGCTTTTTCACGTGCGGAGTCAGCTGTGTAGCCATTTGAGGTAAGGGAGGGGATGGAGGGGGAACAAACACCAGAAACGGATTTGACCAGACGCCACCAGGATTTGGAAGAGGGAGACAGATAAGAGAGTTCGGTCTTGAGAACGGAGAGATATTGTTTCCTGGCTCTCCTGAGGGTGGACACACACTTGTTTCGGGCTTTGTGAAAGGAAATGAGATTTCCTTCCGTTGGATTTGCTTTCCAGGAGACGAAGGCAAGTTGTTTCTGGGCAACAGCCTCACCACAAGATTCCGTGTACCATGGACGGGAGGAAGGGTATGACAACTGAAGACGAGATGGGATAAATCTGTGCATGAGAGAGAGCAATTTACTTTGGAAGAATTCCCAGGATGAGTTGATGTCAGAGGTGGTAGAGATGGGAGACCAGTCCAGATGATTGATGGCTGCTTGAAGACCGTGCCAGTTGGCCTGAGTGAAATGCCAGACTCGTCGACGCTGAGCAGGCTCCCTGAGGATGGTCAGAGAGATGTCCACTTTAACAAGGACATGATCAGATGATCCGATCGGAGCAGAAGAAGAGCAGCAGACATTTTCAGGGAAGTTAGTCATAACCAAGTCCAGAAGAGAAGATGTTCCGTTGACTGAGATCCGGGTCGGGAAATTGACAGATTGTGTCAGTCCCAGTGAGTCGCAGAAGTCCTTTGCTGAGGAGCCATGGCTGGTGAGAGAGGTACCCACACCCAGCCAACTGGCATGATGACAGTTGAAATCACCACATATGAGGAAGAGAGAGTTGGGATGAGTAGATAGAACCAAACCACAGATCACAACCACACCACCCAGCACAACCAAACCACAGATCACAACCACACCACCCAGCACAACCAAGGATATGTGATTTCATCAGGGATATGTGAGCTTACGTGTGGATACCTCCACTTGCCTTCAGGAGAGCTGGAGCAACACCATCAGGGAATGATGAGTCATTTGGGTTACACTTTTATTGTCTCCACATTTGACCTTACACCTCTTTTGGCTGGCAGTATACATTGGAGGTATGCCCACACCCCTTTGAGCTGTCTAACCTCCTGGGTTTGAATATCGACCCAGGTATATAAACTCTCTCATTGGTGTTTTGCATGCAGAGCGAGATATCAATCAATGTGTGTGCTGTCGCTTGGATGGACGTTAAGCCAGAGGCCCCACCTGCCAGTATTTCTCGTTGGTGGACGTTAAACACCCCACGGTGTCTTTATCAAAGTGTAGTGAAGTGAGTTATCATTGACACCATGAATTTTTTTTTACAATTTCCTGCCCCGACTGACTTTGGGGAAGACAACGGTAAACCACCCAGCACAACCAAACCACAGATCACAACCACACCACCCAGCACAACCAAACCACAGATCACAACCACACCACCCAGCACAACCAAACCACAGATCACAACCACACCACCCAGCACAACCAAACCACAGATCACAACCACACCACCCAGCACAACCAAACCACAGATCACAACCACACCACCCAGCACAACCAAACCACAGATCACAACCACACCACCCAGCACAACCAAACCACAGATCACAACCACACCACCCAGCACAACCAAACCACAGATCACAACCACACCACCCAGCACAACCAAACCACAGATCACAACCACACCACCCAGCACAACCAAACCACAGATCACAACCACACCACATAGCACAACCAAACCACAGATCACAACCACACCACATAGCACAACCAAACCACAGATCACAACCACACCACCCACCACAACCAAACCACAGATCACAACCACACCATCCATCACAACCACACCATCCATCATAACCACACCACAGATCACAACCACACCATCCATCAGAACCACACCATCCATCAGAACCACACCATCCATCACAACCACACCATCCATCACAACCACACCATCCATCACAACCACACCATCCATCACAACCACACCATCCATCACAACCACACCATCCATCACAACCACACCATCCATCACAACCACACCATCCATCACAACCACACCATCCATCACAACCACACCATCCATCACAACCACACCATCCATCATAACCACACCATCCATCATAACCACACCATCCATCATAACCACACCATCCATCATAACCACACCATCCATCATAACCACATCATCCATCATAACCACATCATCCATCATAACCACATCATCCATCATAACCACACCATCCATCACAACCACACCATCCATCACAATCACACCGTCCATCACAACCACATCATCCATTATAACCACACCATCCATCATAACCACACCATCCATCATAACCACACCATCCATCATAACCACATCATCCATCATAACCACATCATCCATCATAACCACATCATCCATCACAACCACACCATCCATCACAACCACACCATCCATCACAACCACACCATCCATCACAACCACATCATCCATCACAACCACACCATCCATCACAACCACACCATCCATCACAACCACACCATCCATCACAACCACATCATCCATCATAACAACACCATCCATCATAACCACACCATCCATCGTAACCACATCATCCATCATAACCACATCATCCATCATAACCACATCATCCATCATAACCACACCATCCATCATAACCACACCATCCATCATAACCACACCATCCATCATAACCACACCACCCATCATAACCACACCATCCATCATAACCACACCACCCATCATAACCACACCATCAATCATAACCACATCATCCATCATAACCACACCATCCATCATAACCACACCATCCATCATAACCACACCACCCATCATAACCACATCATCCATCATAACCACACCATCCATCATAACCACACCATCCATCATAACCACACCACCCATCATAACCACACCATCCATCATAACCACACCATCCATCATAACCACACCATCCATCATAACCACACCACCCATCATAACCACACCACCCATCATAACCACACCATCCATCATAACCACACCATCCATCATAATCACATCATCCATCATAACCACACCATCCATCATAACCACACCATCCATCATAACCACACCACCCATCATAACCACATCATCCATCATAACCACACCATCCATCATAACCACACCATCCATCATAACCACACCACCCATCATAACCACACCATCCATCATAACCACACCATCCATCATAACCACACCATCCATCATAACCACACCACCCATCATAACCACACCACCCATCATAACCACACCATCCATCATAACCACATCATCCATCATAACCACATCATCCATCATAACCACACCATCCATCATAACCACACCATCCATCATAACCACACCATCCATCATAACCACATCATCCATCATAACCACACCACCCATCATAACCACATCATCCATCATAACCACATCATCCATCACAACCACACCATCCATCACAACCACACCACCCATCATAACCACATCATCCATCATAACCACATCATCCATCACAACCACACCATCCATCACAACCACACCATCCATCATAACCACATCATCCATCATAACCACATCATCCATCATAACCACACCATCCATCATAACCACACCATCCATCATAACCACACCATCCATCATAACCACACCATCCATCATAACCACATCATCCATCATAACCACACCATCCATCATAACCACACCATCCATCATAACCACACCACCCATCATAACCACATCATCCATCATAACCACACCATCCATCATAACCACACCACCCATCATAACCACACCACCCATCATAACCACACCATCCATCATAACCACACCATCCATCATAACCACACCATCCATCATAACCACACCATCCATCATAACCACACCATCCATCATAACCACACCATCCATCATAACCACACCATCCATCATAACCACACCATCCATCATAACCACACCATCCATCATAACCACACCATCCATCATAACCACACCATCCATCATAACCACACCATCCATCATAACCACACCATCCATCATAATCCGCACCACGCCACCGTTTGGCAGAATAGACCCCTTTATATGGCCTATGGGGTACATTACATTGATGATCATTGTACCCATTTCAGGTGTGTTTAACCACACACGATTTTTTAAATTTAAATCATTAAAACATGAATAAAATTGTCTATTTATATAAACAGAGATCAGACCTCTGTCACATCTTGCAATTACAAATCACATTCATTTTGTGTAGATATTTGCAATACAAAATAGTAAAGCGCGGCGTTACGCGCGCTGCTTGTGAGCAAGGAGGAAGCGGACAAGCGGTAACATATAAACGTCTTTATTGTAAGACTACACTGTAACACTGAACTTCTCCGGGCTGGTCGCCCGGGGTATATCATGAGGCTACGCCTACCCCTCGGGCGTGGCCACCGCCCACTTGGTGCGTGGAATGATGTCACCACGCCAGTGGGCTTTTGTGTCCGCCACACGCGCCCCCCCCCAGAATTCCCGCGCACCTGGAGGGCCAGTTTGCGGGGCAGACGAATGACCCGGCCGAAGCGCCCCCTGGCGATCGGCGGCGTCCGGGGTGCAGGGATACCAGGTGGGATGCCCCTGGCTGCCCCTGGGATGGGTGCAGGACCGGGGGGCGCCGTGGCGGCGGGGCTGGGCGGTGCCGGAGGTCCGCCCGCAGGAGGGCGGCCCCGACGTGGGGGTCGGGCCACTGGCGGTGGATGGTCCACATCGAGGTGGGCCGGCTTGAGGCGGTCTACCGAAACGCGGTCAGGAGTACCGCCGATGTCCAGGGTGAAGTGCTTCGCCCCGGTCTCCAGCACGCGGAAAGGCCCGTCGTACGGGGGCCGCAGTGGTGTCCGATGGGCATCGTGGCGGACGAAGACGTACTCCGCCGTGCGAAGCTCCGGGGCGACGTGCGTCGGTGGGTGCCCGTGGCATGCCGTTGGCACCGGGGCGAACCTCTGGGCGGTCTCTTGCAGAGCGGAGCGCTGCTGTGCCGCGGACCATGGTGCCGTGGATTCGGGGAGGAACTCGCCCGGCACCCGCAGCGGTTGCCCGAAGACCAATTCCGCCGCGGATGCGCGCAGGTCCTCCTTGGGCGCCGTCCGGAGGCCCAGCAGGACCCAGGGGAGCCTGTCGACCCAGCCGCCGTCGCGGAGGGTGGCCCGGAGCGCGGCCTTCAATGAGCGGTGAAATCGCTCACACAGGCCGTTAGCCTGGGGGTGGTAGGCCGTGGTTCGGTGCAGCCGGACCCCGAGCCCCTGCGCAACCGCCCCCCAGAGCTCCGAGGTGAACTGGGGGCCGCGGTCGGATGAGATGTCTGAGGGGGCGCCGAACCGGGCGACCCAGGTGGCGATGAAAGCCTGCGCGACATCGGCCGCCGTTGTCGACGCCAAGGGCACGGCCTCCGGCCACCGGGTGGTGCGGTCCACCATGGTGAGGACGTAGGTGAAACCCCGCGAGGGGGGCAGAGGTCCCACCAGGTCCACGTGGACGTGGTCAAACCGGCGTTCCGGCACCGTGAACGGGGCCAACGGGGCCTGGGTGTGCCGGTGCACCTTGGCGCGCTGGCACGCGAGGCACGTCCTGGCCCAGCCGCGGACGGCCTTCCGGAGGCCATGCCAGACGAACTTGTCGGCGATCAGCCTTTGGGAGGCCCTCGCGCCCGGGTGGGACAGGCCGTGGATGGCGTCAAACACCTGGCGCTGCCAGCCCGCGGGCACAATGGGGCGAGGACGCCCGAGGGAGACGTCGCACAAGAGGGCCGCGCCCGCGCCGTCGAACGGCACCTCGGTGACGCGGAGGCCCGTGACGGCGGTCCGCAAGGCCTGGACGTCGGGGTCAGCGGCCTGGTCCGCTGCCATCCAGGCATAGTCGATGCCGAGGTGGACTGCGTGGGCGACGGCCCGGGAAAGGCAATCCGCCACCGGGTTGTCCTTCCCCGCGACGTGCTGGATGTCCGTCGTGTACTCGGACACGGCCGAGAGGTGACGCTGCTGCCGGGCCGACCACGGCTCGGTGACCTTGCCCATCGCGAAGATCAGCGGCTTGTGGTCGACGAAGGCAGTGAACGCCCGGCCCTCGAGCAGATGGCGGAAGTGCCTGACCGCCAAGTGAAGTCCGAGCAACTCGCGGTCGAAGGTACTGTAACGGCGTTCGGGCGGGCGAAGCTGCCGGCTAAAGAACGCCAGCGGTTGCCAAGCTCCACGCACCCATTGCTCGTGCACCGCGCCCACCGCGTAGTCCGAGGCATCGGTGGTGAGGGCGATCGGTGCATCGGGCGCCGGGTGCGCGAGCATGGTGGCGTTAGCCAAGGCGAGCTTCGCGCCCGTGAACGCCGTGTCCATCTGCTCGGTCCAGGTAACGTCGCCTTTGCCCGGCTTACCTCGGAGAGCTTCGTGCAGGGGGCGCAGGAGCTGGGCGATACGGGGCAGGAACCGATGGTAAAAGTTCACCATGCCCAGGAACTCCTGCAGCCCTCTGATCGTGCGGGGGCGCGGAAACCCCTTCACCGCCTCCACCTTGGCCGGCAGGGGGACGGCTCCGTGCCTGGTGACACGGTGCCCCAGAAAATCGATTGTGGCGGCGCCGAACCGGCACTTTGCGGGGTTCACAATCAGGCCATGCTGGCCCAGGCGTTCGAAGAGCGTGCGGAGGTGGCGTAGGTGCTCTTCGCGGGACGCGCTGGCGACGAGGATATCGTCCAGGTAGACGTAGACAAAATCCAAGTCGCGCAGGACGCTGTCCATCAGTCGCTGGAACGCCTGAGCCGCATTCTTCAGACCGAAGGGCATGCGCAGGAACTCGAAGAGTCCGAATGGCGTGATGACCGCCGTCTTCGGGACGTCCTCCGGCCTGACGGGGACCTGATGGTAGCCGCGTATGAGGTCCACCTTCGAGAAGAAGGACCTGCCCGCCAAACGGGCGGAAAAGTCCTGAATGTGGGGGACGGGGTAGCGGTCGGGAGTCGTGGCGTCATTGAGACGGCGATAGTCCCCGCACGGTCGCCATCCCCCGCCGGGCTTCGGCACGATGTGCAGCGGCGACGCCCAAGCGCTCTCTGAGCGCCGAACGATGCCGAGTCGCTCCAGGGTAGCGAACTCCGCTTTTGCCACCGCCAGCTTCGTCGGCTCGAGGCGGCGTGCCCGGGCGTAGACCGGTGGCCCGACGGTGGGGATGTGATGGGCCACCCCGTGCTTGACGGCCCCCGCCGAGAAGGTGGGCCGCGTGAGGGCCGGGAAGCCGGCGAGGAGGCGGGTGAATGCGTCCGCTGCCGGAAGCGTACAGACCAACGTGGCCGGAACCGAATCGTTCGGCAAGCCGCTTGGCAAGCCGCTCGTTGAGCTGGGCAACGCACATGCGAGCGAGCTGAACGTCTCGGCCTGGACAAGCCGTCTGCGCTTGACGTCGACCAGGAGCCCATTAGCGCACAGGAAGTCCGCGCCAAGCAGTGCCATGGGCACGTCGGCGGTGACGAACGTCCATCGGAAAACCTGCCCTCCAAACCGCAGAGAGAGGCAGCGTTTTCCGTACGTACGGATGGGCGTCCCATTCGCGGCAAGCAGCGCGGGGCCCCCACCCGCGGCGTGCTTGTCTGACGTGCCGGCGGGAATGACACTCACCTGTGCTCCCGTGTCGCACAGGTAACGGCGCCCGGAGAAGGTGTCCGTTATGAACAGCAGGCTGCTCGAACGGCCGGCGCTCATCGCCACAATTGAGCGCCGGCCCGGGCGTTTCCCGACCCGTTGAAGGAGCACGGCGGATGACACCGCCGAGCTTCGTGGCCGAACTTGGCGTGGAACCAGCACCAGGTGGTGGAGCTGGAGGAGCGCGGCTGGCTCCGCCAGGCCGGTGGAGTCGACGGGTTTCCCCGCGGTGGCGGGCGGGGCGTGGCGGCGTTCACGAGGTGCGTATCAGCATGCTGCTGAAACTCAGCGTGCTGTAGAAGATGATGCTGTGGAACAGCAGCGTCGAAGGCCGTGACGGCCACGCCAACGCTCGCCCGCGTGTCCGAAGCGGCGAAGTACTTGTCCGCCTCGGCCGCCAATGCTCGGGGTTCCGTTAGCCCGGTCCCGGCCAACGCGAGGCGAACCTGCGCTGGAAGTTGGCGACGGAAAAGCGCCCGGAATAGCGAACCGGGGGCTTCGTCGCCCAACAGTGACAGCATATGGTCCATTCGGACCGACGGGCACGTCTCACCGAGCTCGGGGAGATCCAGGAGGCGGTCGGCCCGTGCGTCGTCCGTGAGGCTGAACGTGGCTAGGAGTAGCCGCTTGAGTGCCTCGTACTTGTGGCCGTCCGGTGGGTGGCGAAGGACGGACACAACTCGAGCGGCCGTGCCGGGCCCGAGGGAGGCGACGACATGGCAGTAGCGCAGGTCGTCGTTGGTGAGGCGCCGAAGCTGAAATTGGGCTTCGGCTTGAACGAACCAGACCTCGGCCTGGGCCTCCCAAAATTCGGGAAGTTTAATCGCCATTGACTTGTCGTTGGCCATTGCAATGGCGTCGCGTGTGGAAGGATCGCTACGGCAGATCCAACGTCGAGGGTCACCAGTAAAGCGCGGCGTTACGCGCGCTGCTTGTGAGTAAGGAGGAAGCGGACAAGCGGTAACATATAAACGTCTTTATTGTAAGACTACACTGTAACACTGAACTTCTCCGGGCTGGTCGCCCGGGGTATATCATGAGGCCACGCCTACCCCTCGGGCGTGGCCACCGCCCACTTGGTGCGTGGAATGATGTCACCACGCCAGTGGGCTTTTGTGTCCGCCACAATAGCGACATAACCTGATTATGGTTCGAAGAGACAGATTGATTAAACAAAATGATTTTACCAATAAATCATGTTCTTGGCAAAATTCCAAACGTTTCTGTGATCCCACCATATAATGTACTCTGCCATAACGCGGGTCTCATGACGTCATAGCATGTCATGTGGTTGCAATGCTGTTGAAGGTTAATGAGCTAATTGGAGCGATGATGGGGTTAAATATGGTTCCAGCATCTGAGAGATGCACAAGGTGTTACACCGTTAATCACACTTTAATGTTACCCTGCATGCACGTGTTCAGGTTTGTACAAGTAGCAATCAAGACTTCGTTGGGAACATCACGTGTATGTGGATCTGTCGTCATCTATGTCGGTTTGAAACACAATTAAATAATTCCCTCGTGTTTATGACAGCTCCTCCTACCCCCCACACCTTTCCACCCCCACCGCTCAATCCCTCTCTCCTCCACAAACTCCCTCTCCCCCACACGCTCATACAATCATTCGAAAAAATAATTGGACCTATACGTCATTGGAGAGGGATGTATGCTGTCGCATGAATAGTATCATCATCATGGCTTACATGAACAATGATAACTGTGTGTGTGTCTGTGTATATGCATGTGTATATGTATTATGTGTTTGTATATATATATATATATATATATATATATATACAGTCACGTGAAAAAGTAAGTACACCCCATGTAAAGTTTTGACTTTTTCAACATATTTCAACATACAGTTATTTGATCTTCATTTCAACAATATTGATAGATAAAGGTGATATAATATAACAAATATCGTGAAACATTTACATTTTGTAGTCCATTGTATAATTTAAATAAACATAAATGGAACCTGTCTTGGACGAACCTGTCTTATTTAAACCTCAGACATTTAGTTTGGTTTGCTCTTTGTTGTTGAAGTGTGCGGCGTCACCATGCCTAGATCAAAAGAGGTCTCTGAGGCCTTCAGAAAGAAGGTTATAGATGCCTACGAGTCTGGGGAGGGATTTAAAAAGATCTCCAAACAATTTGAAATCAATCATTCGACTGTCCGGAAGATCATCTACAAGTGGACAAGATTCCAAACAACTGCCAACTTGTTCAGGCCAGGCCGCCCCAGCAAGTTTAGCCCGAGAGCAGACCGCAAGATGCTGAAAGAAGTCTCTAAGAACCCCAGAATGTCATCACGGGACCTACAGGTAGCTCTTGCCACTGTTGATGTCAAAGTGCACGAGTCTACCATTAGAAAGAGGCTGCACACATTTGATCTACATGGGAGGTGTGCCAGGAGGAAACCTTTGCTGTCCAGAAAGAATATCAGGGCAAGACTAAAGTTTGCCAATGAACACCGAGGCAAAGACCAACACTTCTGGAACAATGTGCTCTGCACAGATGAGTCAAAGGTAGAGCTATTTGGCCACAGTACCAGAAGACATGTTTGGCGAAAACCAAAGACAGCATTTGACCACAAGAACCTGATACCAACTGTAAAGCATGGTGGTGGAAATATTATGGTTTGGGGCAGCTTTGCTGCATCAGGGCCTGGGCAGCTCACCATCATAGAATCCACGATGAATTCTTCATTGTACCAGAGGGTGCTTGAGGATAATGTGAGGCCATCTGTCGAAAAGTTGAAGCTCAACCGAAGGTGGACCTTGCAACATGACAATGACCCTAAACACCAGTAAATCCACCAATGAATGGCTGAAAAGAAAGAAATGGAGGGTTCCGGAATGGCCAAGTCAAAGCCCGGATCTAAATCCCATCGATATGTTGTGGGGGGATTTGAAACGAGCTGTGCATGCAAGAAACCCCTCAAACATCGCACAGCTGAAAGAATTCTGCATGGAGTGGGCAAATATTTCTCAGTCGATGTCAGAGACTGGTAGACAGATTAGTCAGGCAACTTAGCAGCATATTTATCGAAAATGGGGAACGGCTTGACAAAAGCGCCATTTTAATTTTGGTGGTCCATTAGACCATATGCAATAGATTTAGGACTGGAGGCAAGAAATATACAATGTTCTTCACCTTTTTATTGGACAAAAACCAAGGACAAAAACCAATTATGTATATATTTTCAACAATGCGGCTAACTTTTATTTCATTACATGCAGTGTTATTTGTGAAACTTATGCATGCTTGCATAATAAATCTTACGCTTCCATGTAATAATAATTAGTAATATAATACCGAGTGTTTATACAAATGTGTTATACTTGTGACTCGCGCACACTCTCATATATCTAACATGTACGCAACTACAAGGATGTAATGACAATATAGCTTTAGAGCAGACAACATGTTGATCAAGGTAATTTGTCCAGCAATTTATGTATTTACGATTTTAGTATAACTCCAATAGCTGATGATTTATTTGCATAAATGTATTGCTCGATATTATGCTGTGCGAGTCGTATTTGCGCAAAAGTCAAACACTGTATATGTCTTGCCTCCGGTCCTAATTCTATTGCATATGGTCCAATGAACCACTAAAATAAAAATGGTACTTTTGAAAAGTCGTTCCCCCAAAAATTGCTAAGCTGCCTAACTAGATATAAGAAACGCCTACTTGAGGTTGTTTCTGCCAAAGGGGGCAATACCACATATTAGAGCCAAGGGTGTACCTACTTTTTCCACATGCGAAATTTGCTTTTATGTTTATTTAAATTATACAATGGACTACAAAATGTAGATGTTTCATGATATTTGTTATGTTATATCACCTTTATCTGTCAATATTGTTGAAATGAAGATCAAATAGCTGTATGTTGAAATATGTTGAAAAAGTCAAAACTTTACATGGGGTGTGCTTACTTTTTCACGTGACTGTATGTATATATATATATATATATATATATATATATATATATATATATATATATGTGTGTGTGTGTGTGTGTGTGTGTGTGTGTGTGTGTGTGTGTGTGTGTGCGTGTATGTGTGTATGTATGTATGTATGTGTACGTGTATATTGTATGTATCCAAGTGTGTGTATGTGCACATATATGCGTGTGTGTGTGTGTGTGTGTGTGTGTGTATATATATATGAATGTAAGCTGTTTTTGCCTGCTATTCCCACATGTGGGTGGGCCTTAAGAGATGGAAGGAAAACCTACCAGATCTCAAAGTATCCACCTCTGTTTGTGGAGGTTAATGGATGTAGGTGTGTGTGTGTGTGTTTGTGTGTGTGTGTCATGTATGTGTGTGCGTGCGTGTGTCATGTATGTGTGTTTGGGCTAATGTTACATTTATCCTCTGAACAGATAATGTATTCATCTCGAAATGGAATAAAGCATTGCTTCCACTGTGGTGTTCATAGTTTGCAGGTTTCTTCTCTGAAACCTGGTCTGACATTTCTTTCTTGATTTTGGTCTGATAAATGGAACACTTCTTTCCATCCTCGCAAATCTCACAGTTTCACCTGTCGCACTGGAAGGATCGTCAAGCAAACCCATCCATCTATCTCCATGGTCATCCACTGGAAATGGTTCTCTCTTGAACTTCTAGGCCTCACCATCAGCCTTGACCTTTCCTTGGGTCGTGCAAATAACAAAGCTGACCTCCAAAGCCAGGTGCAAACAGGGCGCCCTCCATCATACCAAATCATTCCTTGGAAAATTGATCGACTCGGTCCACCAGACCTTTGGTGCTGGGGGAGAGAAGCCCAGCATCACATCTCTCTATCACATCACATCCTGTATTTTGTGGAATCTAAAGCTCTCAATATTATTGGCATATCCCAGGATGAAACTGGAGCACAAGGCCTCTCTTCTCCAAAGCCAAAGCTTCCAGGACGCACTTGTTTTCCAATAACTTGTTCTTGTCCTCCACTTGGTTAAACTCATAAAATGAGGACTCGTTTCACACCTCTGTTATTTTGTTCTTCTTTTCTCCTCTTTGTGGAACCACCTTCTGAAGGCTGCTCAATACCACTCTTCGTCCAGGACTTCTCTTCGGCAGTGCAACACAATGTCATGTCATCCCCCATCACAACTTGCAATCTTTTTTCCTCCCATTAAACCTACATAATCAAACCCTCTTACTTGCAGGTTACTGTTTCTCCACCCTTAGTTTCTCTCCTCTTCTCCTGCTTGTTGTGTCCAACTGTTGCTCCACCGCCCCACTGTCGGTTCCTCGACTTTATATCCTCGGTCTCCTCGGTCTTCCTTGAGCCTCAATCTTGTACAGAAAAAGAAACGCCATCCCTCGTTCGTCTGTCCACTGACACATTTCAGCATAATAACAGACTTTGGCGAGGGAATGAGGTGGGAGTTTTCAATTTGGCCAGTATACCGGCACACAATGACCAGCTCTTTTCGTAAGATGCCTGAGGACATTTAAAATCCACATTTGAGATGCTGACACACTCCATGCTGCACCATGCAACGCCTTGATAACACCAGGACGGTAGTTTATAGTCATGTCTGTAATCCAACGTAGATTGCACAAATCATTAGTGAGTATATCAGCTCTAAGCTGTGCTGCCAATCCATAAATCTTAGTGTCAAGCTATCCAATCACAACTCGGATTATTAGCTCACCTCGAACGTAGGTCCAGGGAGCTTATGCAACGGCGTGTCGTCCGTCCGTCAGTCCGTAAACACTTGCAACTTCCCCGAAACCACTGATGGGATTGTGACCAAACTTTGAACAAATGATACTTGGTATGGTGTGACTAAAGTTTGTTCACGGTATTAAAAAAAATAATTGGGGTTTAAAAGGGTCTACCGGGAGTCAAAGTGGATCCAGGTTTGACCCCCCTCAAAATAGGAATTATTTATTTATTTTTGCATACAGAATCGAGGCTCGTGAAAGAGCTAACATTCATGACATAAAAAAAAAATCAAACAGACACACAAAGTATATAATAAGGGGAGCGGTAGACAAGATGGGGAGAGAAGGGGAAGCGCACAAACACAACATTTGAGAGCAGGGACATTGGGAGATCTGTGGGAGGGAGAGGGCTTGGGGGGAGGAGGCGTGGGAATGGGGGGGGGGGGGGGGTGGGAAGAGTATAAAACACAAGGACACCAAGGACTTCCAGGAAAGAAGTTGGTATTTCAAAAAGTGGATCTGGGGTGAATTAGCGGGGGTAGAAAAGATCAAGGTTTTGGATGGGGGAAGATAAGAGATGGTGGTGAACAGCTGTTTTAAAGACCTGGAGGGATGAGTGGGATTGAAGAGGGTGAGGGAGTTTGTTCCAGAGGCGGGAGAAAAGAGGAATGGAGGAGTGAAGGTGAGCAGAGAGTCTTGATTTTGGCAGTTTAACCATAAGAGGGTTGCAGGCAGATCTTGTGCGACCTGTAGGAATATTTGGGGGACAGAGCCCAGAGAGAGCTGGGGGAGCAAGGCCGGAGAGGAGTCGGTAGAAGACGGAAAGACCACCAACCTGCCTGCGGTGAGTAAGTGAAAGGCCCTCAGAGTTAGCTTCATTGCGGGAGATTCCAATGATTCTGAAAGCTTTGGTTTCAACAGCGTGAAGCCGAGCTAGGTGTGGGGCAGGAGCACCAGCCCAGAGGGGAGAGCAGTATTCCATTGAGCTGCGGATGAAAGCCTTGTATGTGGTGAGGAGCTCAGGTGTGCCAAGGAAGGACTTCGCACGACGGAGGATGCCCAGTCGGCGACTGGCTTTGGAGGCCAGATTTGAAATGTGGTTTTCCCAAGAAAGATCATGGCAGATAGTGAGACCCAAAAGCTTGGGTGACAGAACTTCTTGGAGAGGATTATTCAGAAAGTGGATGGGAGGGTTGTCCAGTCGGTCTTTTCGGAGAGACATCGTAAGAGTGTGAGATTTGTCAGGATTGAAAGACATGTTCCACTTGTTTGACCAGTCTGTGATTTTGTCCAGGTCTGCAGAGAGTGAGGAGGCTGCAGACTGCCGATCTGAGGGATGAGGAATGGAGCGGCAGAGAGTGGAGTCATCAGCAAAGAGATAGAGCGGATTTTCAAGAGCGTCAGAGAGATCTGAGAATTTGCTTTTTCCTCCGAAACTACACACACAATTTCAATGAAACTTGTCCACAACCTTCACCACCCGTGCTGTACCAAAGTTTTGTTCACAAAACTGGTCTGGGGGGGGGGGGGGGGGGAGGGGGAAGTTGCCCCCCTCCCCCCAAGTAGGTATTTGCTTTTTTCTCTGAAACTACACACACAATTTCAATGAAATTTGCCCATGAACTTTCATCACCCGTGATGTACCAATCTTCGTCCAAGGCATTAGAAAAATTTGGGTCTGAGGAGGTATACGGAGTGGGGGGTTTGTACCCCAAAATAGGTATTTCTTTGTGTGTTTGAAGTCTTATGATGATGTTAGTATGATTGTACATGCTGCCCTGTCTTCTAGAAACCATTGAAATTGGTTTAAAATATCGTGATAATGTTTAAAATACCTTTAGTCAGTGTGGTATACTGCTTTATTCTATCAGGGGACCCAGGGGTATTGCCCCTATTTTTAATCACAAAATAATGACAGTTCAAATGGAGTAAGACAAGCTCAATACAAAATCCCTGGTGAGAAAATACAATACGCAATATGACCACCTGTGACTAAGCAATACGCAATATGACCAGATGATGGTGGGAGTACAGTCGTTTCATTAACTGGAAAGTAGTACAGGATCGATAGTGTAGTGGTGGGAAATTCGAGACAAAGTGCTGGAGGTTCAGAACCTTGTTGTCAGAAAAAGTTGGAGATGGTGGAAGGTCGATAGTAATGAAAGGGAGGTGTGTTCAATGAGGATATTGTCAAATATTTTGGGCCTCACCATCGGCCATGATCTTTCTTGGGTAAACCATAAATCTAAGTTGGCCTCAAAAGCTAGACGCCGTCTGGTTATTCTCCGTTGGGCATCCTCCATCTTGCGAAGTGTTTCCTTGGCACGCCTGACCTCCTGTCCTCCAATAGGACAAGGTACTCATCCACAGCTTGATGGGATGCTGCTTTCCCCTCTGGGCTGGTGCTCCTGCCCCTCATCTTGCTCAGTTTGACACCGTGGAAACCGAGGTCTTTAAGATCATTGGAATCTCCTGCATTGAAGCTGAGTCTCTCGACTTGTCAGTTTAACATCGAAGACAGGTTGGTGGTCTCTCTGGCTTATTCCACCTCCTTTTTGGTGTTGCACCCTGCAGAATCTTGGGGGTGAGACAAAGCTCGGAAAGAGCATAGGGTGCACACAGTCCACCTTCTGTTTAAACTCCTAAAATCCAGGATCACTGCACACCTCCACTCATGTGCTCCTCTTCCCCCCCCCCCCCACCCCCACCACCTGTGGAACCAGCTTCTTTAATCTCTTAAATCTCATTCTTCCTTCCAGAGCTTCAAGGCAGCTGTTCACCACCATCTCAGGTTAACCATCATCTACATCCATGGCCTTTTCTACCCCCAACTCGTGTCCCAACCTAGCAATTCTCTTTCCAGGTTTCCAGTTTTTCCTTCCATTTCTGTGATTGACAGTTTGTGGATACATCCATCTTGTTCACCCTTGCTTCTTTCCCTTGCTCCCATTCTTCCCCATGTTGCTTATCCTTCCAGGTCTCCCTCCATTTTGTCCCTCTACCCTGCTGTTGGTGTCCCCCCTCTTTTTCTACTGTTCTTCTCATTCTGTACGTCCTTGTTTGTTCTGCGTTCTAGCTCATTCACGAGCCTCGACTTTTTATTTATTTAAAAAAGATCTTTTTACAATAAATGATTAATCATTACCACATAGTTCTGCCCTTTTTCGCATGTGTGCGTTGAGGAACTGCCACTAATTGTTCTCACGAGTACAAGTTCCAAAAAAACAAAATTTAATAGGAGCAGAAGCCCTGCGTGAGCCATTGACCATAATGACCAGTTTGTTTAAAGCAATCTGTGTTAGCAGAGGTAGTGCACCTCCCTTTAAGCTGTCGGTAAGATGCGTTCGATTCCCGACCCGACTATAAATTGCGGCGTCGTAAGTTGCATCGGCGGTCGGAATTCACATTTAACTGGCAGCTGGTTGGTGGATGTTAAAGATACCATGGTGTCTTTAGCGAACAGTAGGCGAGTTATTGCCAGAACCCTGATCAAATTACAAATTAGTGAACAAATTAAACAAATTATAGCACCCTGAGCAAATTACACCCTGAAAAAATTCCAATTTTTTTTAAAACTTTTTTTTGTATACAAGATCGAGGGTCGCGCGCGTAAGAGCTAACATTAATCAGTAATCACACACAAAAAAAACTGACACATAAAACATATGATAAAGGAAGCGGGAGACAAGATTGGGAGAGAGAGGGAAGCACACAAGTACAACAGTAGAGAACAGGGACATCGGGAGATCTGTGGGAGGGAGAGGGCTTGGGGGGAGGAGGCATGGGAGGCGGGAGGGTTGGGGTGGGAGAGGTATAAAACACATGGACACTGCTAGGACTTCCAGGAAAGAAGTCGGTATTTAAAAAAAATGGATCTGGGGTGGATTAACGGGGGTAGAAAAGATCAAGGTTTTGGATGGGGGAAGATAAGGGATGGTGGTGAACAGCTGTTTTAAAGACCTGGAGGGAGGAGCGGGATTGAAGAGAGTGAGGGAGTTTGTTCCAGAGGTGGGAGAAAAGAGGAATGAAAGAGTGAAGGTGAGCAGAGAGTCTTGATTTTGGCAGTTTAACCATAAGAGGGTTGCTGGCATATCTTGTGCGACCTGTAGGAATATTTTGGGGACAGACCACAGACAGAGCAGGGGGAGCAAGGCCGGAGAGGTGTCTGTAGAAGACAGAAAGACCACCAACCTGCCTGCGGTGAGTGAGTGAAAGGCCCTCGGAGTTAGCTTCATCGCAGGAGAGTCCAATGATTCTGAAAGCTTTGGTTTCAACAGCGTGAAGACGAGCTTGGTGTGAGGCAGGAGCACCAGCTTTGCACCCGATCTCTTAATGGTGAAGGACTTAAAAACTAAATAATTATTGTAGCTGAATACATATTCAGATCTTCACCAAAATCGAAATGATTCGTCCTTTTCACACACCCAAACCTCTCCACCAGGTTTCATCCAAATCCGTCCACAACGTTTTGAGATATCCTGCTATATATCATTTTTTAAAATCCTGCTATATATATACACAAAGAATTAAGTTAAGCACCCCCCCCGTTTTTTTACAACCTCGCACATTACAAGTTTGTTGTCGTCAAAACAGTGTAATATACCCATGATATTGCTATATTTTCTGGAGAAGTGATATTATGGTCACATAAAAACATAACAATCATGCCGTTTTCAATATTTAATTCTGAATAATTTAAGGTGAAATTTTTTGGGAATTTTAGGCATATTTTCACCTCAATTTAAGTATGGAGCTATAGGTCCATCACGGACAGTGTGGATGACGTTTATGTTTTCTAACGTACAGTCATTGTTCTGAGAATACCTCTAGCGATCTTTGCGTCAATAACGTGTGTAGGACCCACGTGATCGGATCACTGACTCAACCCTACGTCTCATAGACCCTGTAAGCCGTCGTATGCGTTGCTGTGGCAGGTTGTTCCATTCCCGATGTAATGCACGTTCCAATTCATCCAGATTGGCTATTGGAGGGACCATCTTCGCAATTTGTCGTCCCAACATGTCCCATCTTCATGGATGACAACGCCAGGCCTCACCGTGCGAGACGCGTCCGAGCCTTGCTGGAGCAAGGTGCTGTGACAACCATCCCCTGGCCTGCGTACAGTCCTGACCTGAACCCCCTCGAGCACGTTTGGGACATGTTGGGACGACAAATTGCGAAGATGGTCCCTCCAATAGCCAATCTGGATGAATTGGAACGTGCATTACATCGGGAATGGAACAACCTGCCACAGCAACGCATACGACGGCTTACAGGGTCTATGAGACGTAGGGTTGAGTCAGTGATCCGATCACGTGGGTCCTACACACGTTATTGACGCAAAGATCGCTAGAGGTCTTCTCAGAACAATGACTGTACGTTAGAAAACATAAACGTCATCCACACTGTCCGTGATGGACCTATAGCTCCATACTTAAATTGAGGTGAAAATATGCCTAAAATTCCCAAAAAATTTCACCTTAAATTATTCAGAATAAAATATTGAAAACGGCATGATTGTTATGTTTTTATGTGACCATAATATCACTTCTCCAGAAAATATAGCAATATCATGGGTATATTACACTGTTTTGACGACAACAAACTTGTAATGTGCGAGGTTGTAAAAAAACGGGGGGGGGTGCTTAACTTAATTCTTTGTGTATATATACAGTATATATATATATATATTTTTCAACCCTGGTGTTGGCTTAGCGGTTAGGGTGCCGGCTTGGGATCCTAGGGTCCTGGGTTCGAATCCCGGTCGATCACTGAATTAACGCCAGGGGGGTTGACTCAGCCTGTCATCCTTCCGAGGTCGGGAAATTGAGTACCAGCTGGCTGGGATGAATGATCCCGGTGTGTACCCCGGCTTAGAATAGGTACACCCTATCCCTGCACATCGTAAGAGGCGACTAAGGGTTGGCGCCAGGAAGGGCATCCAGCCATTAAAAAAACATTGCCTCAAACAGGGAACCATGATTGTCATGGGGCCCGCAAGGCTAACCCCCGCTCTAGCGGGGAAAATGGCCTTTAAACGATCATTCATTCATTCATTCTGCTTTACAGTCACGTGAAAAAGTAGGTACACCCCATGTAAAGTTTTGACTTTTTCAACATATTTCAACATACAGCTATTTGATCTTCATGTCAACAATATTGATAGATAAAGGTGATATAATATTACAAATATCATGAAACATTTATATGTTGTAGTCCATTGTATAATTTAAATAAACATAAATGCAAATTTCGCATGTGGAAAAAGTAAGTACACCCTTGGCTCTATTAGCTCTTTCACGAGCCTCGATTCAGTATACACAAAAAAAATAAAAAATAAAAAATTGGTGGTATTGCCCCCTTTGGCAGAAACAACCTCAAGTAGGCGTTTCTTATAACTGTCTACCAGTCTCTGACATCGACTGGGACAAATGTTTGCCCACTCCTCCATGCATAATTCTTTCAGCTGTGCGATGTTTGAGGGGTTTCTTGCATGCACAGCTCCTTTCAAATCCCCAAACAACATCTCGATGGGATTTAGATCCGGGCTTTGACTTGGCCATTCCAGAACCCTCCATTTCTTTCTTTTCAGCCATTCCTTGGTGGATTTACTGGTATGTTTAGGGTCATTGTCATGTTGCACGGTCCACCTTCGGTTGAGCTTCAACTTTCCGACAGATGGCCTCAGATTATCCTCAAGCACCCTCTGGTACAATGAAGAATTCATAGTGGATTCTATGATGGTGAGCCGCCCAGGCCCTGATGCAGCAAAGCTGCCCCAAACCATAATATTTCCACCACCATGCTTTCAGTTGGTATCAGGTTCTTGTGGTCAAATGCTGTCTTTGGTTTTCGCCAAACATGTCTTCTGGTACTATGGCCAAATAGCTCTACCTTTGACTCATCTGTCCAGAGCACATTGTTCCAGAAGTGCTGGTCTTTGCCTCGGTGTTCATTGGCAAACTTTAGTCTTGCCCTGATGTTCTTTCTGGACAGCAAAGGTTTCCTCCTGGCACACCTCCCATGTAGATCAAATTTGGGCAGCCTCTTTCTAATGGTAGACTCGTGCACTTTGACATCAACAGTGGCAAGAGCTACCTGTAGGTCTTGTGATGACATTCTGGGGTTCTTAGAGACTTCTTTCAGCATCTTGCGGTCTGCTCTCGGGCTGAACTTGCTGGGGCGGCCTGGCCTGAACAAGTTGGCAGTTGTTTGGAATCTTCTCCACTTGTAGATGATCTTCCGGACAGTCGAATGATTGATTTCAAATTGTTTGGAGATCTTTTGAAATCCCTTCCCAGACTCGTAGGGATCTATAACCTTCTTTCTGAAGGCCTCAGAGAGCTATTTTGATCTGGGCATGGTGATGCCGCACACTTCAACAACAAAGAGCAAACCAAACTAAATGACTGAGGTTTAAATAAGACAGGTTCCTCCAAGATCCTCTCTAACGATGTTCTAATCATTTGCACCTGAGCTGGTGCACCTGATTCTAATTTTAGGTATTCGAAGTAGTGATCAATGTTGGGGTGTACTTACTTTTTCCACATGCGAAATTTGCATTTATGTTTATTTAAATTGTACAATGGACTACAAAATATAAATGTTTCATGATATTTGTTATGTTATATCACCTTTATCGATCAATATTGTTGAAATGAAGATCAAATAGCTGTATGTTGAAATATGTTGAAAAAGTCAAAACTTTACATGGGGTGTACTTACTTTTTCACGTGACTGTATATCATTTTTGATTATATCACTCAATAGTGAAGAATCACTTTAAAAATTCTACTAGCTGAATCCGGATCTGTATCTTCACCAAAATTGAATCGATTCTTCCTTGTCACACACACAACATGTCCAACAAGTTTAGTCCAAATCCATCCATAACTTTTTGAGATATCCTGCTGTATGTTGGTTTCAGCCTTGTCTCTCAATGGTGAAGCGTCACTTAAAAAATTAAGTAATTCTCATATCCGAATACATATTCAGATTTTCACCAAAATCTAATGTATTTGTCCTTGTCACACACCCAACCTCTCCGCCAAGTTTCGTCCAAATCCGTCCACAACTTTTTGAGATATCCTGCTATGTATAGTTTTTGGCCCTATCTCCCAATGGTGAAGAATCACTTAAAAATTCTAGTAGCCGAATCCGAATCCGGATCTTCACCAAAATCGAATCATTTCGTCCTTGTCACACATGCTACCTCTCTGCCAAATTTCATCCCAATCCGTCCACAACTTTTTGAGATATCTTGTTCACAAACAGACAGACAGACAAACAAACAGACAGACAGACAGGGGTGAAAACATAACTTCCATCCACCTTTGGTGGCGGAGGTAACTATCAAGGAGGGACAACTGGAAATTTCGCAGGAAAAGGGATTTTGGTGGGGTTATGGGTGGAAGGGTGTCAAGGAGTGCAGAAAAGATCATGGTTTTAGATTGCGGACGATCTGAGATGGTGCGGAACAGCTGTCTTGAAGATCTGGTGGGAATAATGAGATTGAAGTGAATGTGGAAGTTGGTTCTACAGGTGGGAAAAAGAGGAATAAATGAGTGGAGGTGTGCAGTGATCCTGGATTTTGTGTGTTTCACTCGAAGGGGGTTGGTGGTGGACAATGTGCGCCCTGCAGGTCCTTTCGGAGAAAGATAGTGATGGTGTAAGATTTGTCACGATTGAAAGACATATTCGAAGTGTTTGACCATCTTGTGATTATTTTAACGTCTGAAGACAGGGAAGAAGCTGCAGCTTGCCTGTCTGAAGGATGAGGGATGTCATGGCAGAGGGAACAGACATCAGCAAATAGATAAGGACGATTCTCCGGAGAGTTAGAGATCATTGTTGAAGATCAGGAATAGGACAGGGTCGAGAACACTGCCTTGGGGCACATCAGTCTTGACAGGGAGAGGAGATCAAAGTATTCCGCTGAGAGCCACACTTTGGCTACGAGAGTAGAGGAAGTCAGAAAATCATGTGTGGAGTTGGCCTTGGATGCCATTGGCAGAGAGTTTGGAGAGTAAAGCAGGATGCCAAACTGTATCAAAAGCATGAGATATGTCCAGAGAGACAGCCTTGATATCATGTCTGATTTTGAGGGCCTCCATCCATTGTTTGGTAAGTTGAAGCAGCATGTCCAAGTAGAGTGACCAGGTCTGAAACCGAATTGGTGATCTGAGATGAGATTGTTGGATAAAAGAAAAGATTTCATAATCAACTGTGATGATGGATTCCATGACCTTGTTGATGATTGGAAGTAAGCAAATTGGTCTGTCGTTAAGGAGATCAGTTTTTGCACCTTTTTTTGGAATGCAGTGATGTTGGCGGATTTCCAAACAGATGGAAGATCACCTTGCAAAAATGACAAGGTGAAAAGGGCAGAAAGAGGAAGTGAGAGAGCAGCAGGGCAGGTTTTGAGGACACGTGAGCTGATTTCATCCGGCCCAGTAGCAGAGTCAGAGTCGAAGGATGAAAGAACCTTCTCCATCTTCTCAGGTGCAAAAGATACAGTCCCGGAACAGTTGGGTACGACAGGGAAGGATGGGTACCGAGAGTGAAGGGTTAGTGACACAATATTTTGAAGCAAACACTGAATTTAGCCATTCAGCCTTCTCACGAACGGAGTCGGCTTTGGTGCCATTTGAAGAGAGGGAATGGAAGGAAGGAAGAGGAGCATACTCCAGAGCTAGACATAACCAGGCACCACCAGGTTTTAGAGGAGGGAGACAAGTTTGAAAGTTCATTCTCGAGGTTGGACAGATGTTTTCTGGCTCTCCTGAGAGTGGACACACAATTGTTGGACTTTTTGGAATGCGCTGAAATTGTCTTCGGTCAGATTAGCCTTCCAGGAAGAGAAGGTAAGTTGTTTCAGAGGAGCCTCACCACAGGATTCAGTCAGTGTACCATGGGCGGGAAGAGTGGTGGTATACCTGAAGATGAGATGGGATAAATCTGTGCATGAGAGACAGCAGGTTTCTGTGAAAGAATTATCAGGCTGAGTTAACATCTTGGGCAGTAGACATGGGAGACCAGTCCCCAAGAGAGACGTCTGCTTGCAGTCCCTGCCAATCTGCTTGAGTGAAATGCCAGACTCGTTGGCATTGAAGCAGCTCTCCAAGAGTAGCCAGAGAGATGTTAACTAATGGAAGGAGCCAGACACACTTGGGTACCGTGTACTGCTGTACTACCCGGGCCTTCCCGAAAGGATTGGCAAGTTCGTACGCAGCAAACGGATTGATGTAGCCTACAAGACTCTAGTCACCATCCGTAATGTCATTTCAAAACTAAAAGACGTAATATCAACTGGTGACAAATCAGGAGTAGTCTACCATTCACCATGCAGAAACTGTGACCAATTCTACATTGGAGAAACTGGAAGGAATTTGAAACAAAGGCTAGATGAACATACTAAAGCAGATAGGCTGGGAAAGGTGAAACATTCAAGCACAGCGCATCATGGCCTGCAATCTGGCCACAAATTTGACTTTGATGGAACCCATATCCTAGACACAATGTCCAACAAATGACAGATTGATACTGAAAGCAGGGCACGTCAAGAGCCAAGAGGATGGTCTTACTGAGAAGCCTGTGGAAATACCCACACAATACACACCTCTGAAAGTTTAAACATATTTTAATAATATTTAAACAAAACCATGAAAAAACAATCTAGGAAAAGTACCTGAAGTGAGGGTGTGAATCCACGAAAGAAGGAGAAAGGGTTGAATGAGTATGGTGGAAACTAGATTTGGAAAGGTGAGTATCGGCTGGAGATGGAAGGAAGAGGTGGAAGAAAAGGAGATAAAGGGGGCGGGGCAAGACAACAGCACATGTGGGCGCGGCCTGTGAGGAGAGAAGGAAAAAAAAATAAAAAAATTTTGTTTTTGTATTTAAAACGTTAGACAAAAGGTAAGATGTTCGGAGGAGTTAGGGGGAGAAAAGAAAATCAAAGAAAAAGCAATACAGCGAAGGAAAGAACTTAAATTCACAAAACACCGACGGGGAAGGGGGGATTGAGGGGGGGGAGGGGGTGGGAAGCCTCAAGGTACCAGGCCGCGAACAGAAACATGTTCAGAACATGCGGTGCGAACAGAAAACGATGAATTACACACAAGTTTGCATGAATTACAAACCAAGACTAACTAGAAACACACAGTAACACATACACAATAAAATAACCAGTACAAATTTGACAAAGACACGAATGGGAAAATACTTAACTTTGATGACGTGGAGAGCTCGAAGGACGCTTCCTCGCCGGAGGATCCGGAAGCGGAAACAACAAGTTTTAACCTCTACTTGTTACAAAACGTTATATTTGAATAGTTAAATTGCTGAGTGAGTGCATGTAAGTACTTTTGCACTTTATTTCTAACTGCCCAAAACGCAACCAAATTATTTTCGTATGACAAAAAAGAGCATTTTTATTTTTTTACCTCTACCACCAAAGGTGGAAAGCGGTTATGTATTCACCTCTGTCTCTGGTTGTGAGCAGGATATCTCAAAAAGTTATGGAAGGATTCAGATGAAACTTGGTAGAGAGGTTGCGTGTGTGACAGGACTAAATTGATTGGATTTTGGTGCGAGAATTTTTGAATCTTCCAAGTGATTCTTCACCGTTGAAAGATCGGGCCAAAAAATGATATATAGCACGATATTTCAAAAAGTTGTAGATGGATTGTGACAAAACTTGGTGGATGAGTTGGGTCGGTGACAAGAACAAGCCGGTCATATTTTGGTTAAGGTTACAACTTCAACTGTTCTCATGCGATATAAACTCGTACCTCTCTGTGTTTTGGATGTCCAAGGTAGTGCTCCAGCACACCTGCATTCCCATTTGATGTCGGCTGCAGGGTGGAGAAGCTGCAGAGAGTTCCTTATGGTTGACCGTTTGTGGCTCCTTGGGCCCTTTTCGGACGCCCATTCGCGATCCCGGTCTCTGCTGAGTCTCTGGAATGTGGTTTCAACACAACACATGTAATAGGCATTTTAGTTTTGCATCTTTTACTCCTTATATAACGTTTTGAAGATATTGTAATAGCTTTATTAATGGATTTCAGTGGGTTGATTTTTAAACTTTTTACAATAATATATATATATATATATATATATATATTATTATTAAAACTGCAAGCAGTGATGCCAGGGACGAAGCCACCCCACTCTTATTGGACAAGTGATTGATGACGTCATTGATAACAGCAGCCCAGACCTGATTATGCAAAATTTGAACTCAATCGAAAAGTGGAGGTGATGCATTTTAAAGGTCTTCATGAAATCCAATATGGTCGCAATGTCATGTGACCTATGATGTTTCATATTTGAGCTCCATATTGATTTCGTCTTTTGAAAAATGTGTCAGAAACGTTGGGCCAGCCTCTATGCCAGTGAGGTTGTGAGGGTATTGCGATGTACGACAATACTGGGCATTTAACAATGCAACTAGCACCTCTCTGGGGTCTATATCGATTTTTTCATTTTTTTTATATACAGAATCGAGGCTCATGTAAGAGCGAACACATTGAACATGAAAAGATGCACAGACACATAAAACATGCAATGAAGGGAGCGGGAGACAAGAGGGAGAGAGAGGGAAGTACACAAGCACAACAACAGAAGATAACAGGGACGTCGGTAGATCTGTGGAAGGGGGAGGGCTGGGGGAGGAGGGAGGGGTACATGGTACAAAGCAAATGAACACTTCTGGGAATTTCAGGAAAGAAAGTTGGAGATTGAAAGAGGCGGATCTGGAGTGAATTAACGGGGGAAGAAAAGATCAAGGTTTTCGATGGGGGAAGATAAGAGATGCTGGTGAACAGCTGTTTTCAAGACCTGGAGGGAGGAGTGGGATTGAAGGGAGTGTGGGAGTTTGTTCCAGAGGTGGGAGAAAAGGGGAATGAAAGAGTGAAGGTGAGCAGAGAGCCGAGATTTTGGCAGTTTAACCAGAAGATTACATTAGATTACATTTCACCAGAAGATTACAGTATATCTAAGAATGAATAATCTATATCAAAGTTTATCCACGTGCGGACTAACGCGCACACACACACACACACACACACACACACACACACACACACACACACACACACACACACACACACACACACACACACACCTGTGGCTTCAGGGTGCACAGTGGCTTTAATGGGATGGAGGACCGTGCGCATGGCGCCCAGGGTCGCATGTATTGTCTGGGTCGTGGCCTGGCCTGGTAGCTTGCTGGATTTCTCCATCCTCATCATGCTGAGAATGAAAACCCACAATTTGGTTTTGGTGACTCCCTTTATGCCATGTTATGTCTGCAGGGAACCGAGCTCCGTGAGATCCAGTAACGTGCCGAATACAACAGCTTCGTGGGTGGGTTTGGAGGGAGGAGGGAGAGGCACGCGTGGCCTGATGGTTTTTGCCGACTCTAACCCGTCAAGGACACGCATGTGCGCACACGGAGGGGGTAGGGGGGGGGGGCTGAGATTTGGCATACCCGAGTTGAAGGGGGCCTGAAATTTGGCAGATCAGTGTATAAGGGGGGGGGGGGGGGGGCTGAGAAAGATGAGGACCGATGGCTTTGATGCATGCATGCACGCACACACACACGCACGTGCATGGGTCGTGATTTGCACGTACACATGCATGATTATGGTTTATACACGTTTCACTTTGGTTTTGCTTTGGCATGTTTTGTTTTGTGTGACATCATATGCTGTGTAATGTATGCACACATTATTTTTATGCGTTATATACACATATACATATTGTGCACATGTTGAATTGAATACACACATGTTATGCGTGACATGTTATACATTGGTATGTTGTATACACGTGTCTTGTGTGTGACACATTGCACATATGTTGTGCACACACACACAGTCACACACACAAAGGTGGATACATTGAGACCTGTGAGGGCTCTGTTCCACCTTCTGAAACCCGCATTTGGAGATAACAACCAACGACACGTGCGTGCATGCGCACACCATCAAAGCCTCTCAATTTCAGACGATGCTAATTATACTGTATTTTTATTTCCTGAATACAGTAATGCTAAACTATTTTTTACAGTGTAAGAGCAGCCTTCCTGAAGGGTTTTAAACCCACACACCGTCTCAAAACGATATCCAAAAATAAGCTGAATTGAAGGGGGCCTGCGATCTGCGTATAATAAATCATGGTTTATGGCCTCACTATCCGCACACTGACCAAATGAAGGACTGATGAACTTCAGAATTGCTAAGGAAACAGCTAATTGCTGCACTTTCATCAAGTAAAACTCCAATGGGCTGTTGTTGAACACCACATACCTGCTGCTTGTACATGGAACGTCTGGAGGAGATACTTAGCTTTAAGCATCTCGGAAATGTACATCTCCATAGCACCGTGCAGCTGCACATAGAGCTTGCAGAGCTCCCAAGGAAGCTCACCTTCTTCCGCTCTGCGAGGGAGAACAGCATGGTTTAGGCTTTTAAACAGACCGGGTCAGACAAATATTGGTGAACCAAAAGCCTAAATCGAGGGAATTCCATCCTTTTTGGAAGTGGGGACCATGGATAGGCTATAAATAATGTGTCACAAGCGTGTGGTCATGGAATAATCATCAATTATCCAAATCGATAAGGGTTGCATCACTTTACTGATGTGTTATCGATTGTTGGCAGTTAATTCAGCTTGAAAGGACACGTTGGCACAACAGGTAAATCTGCCTTGTTTATATAAACTGTAAATAAGGTAATATAAATTAGTGATGCTCCTCCAAAAGGCCTCCACATGTATTTCATCTTAGCCGCAGCGAGTTAGGCAGCAGAGGTCAGTGATGATGTGGAATATCGTTCCAGCTTTCAGCGCCTACACGGTAAAGCAATTAAAACAAGAAAGAGCAATCAGAGATTGCAGACCCTCGCCAGGATGTGTTTTCGTGGTTTTTAAGGCTTTTGTGTTAAAACAAATATGGCGGCTGAACCACGTGACCGATGACGTCATCATTATTTTTTCTCTCCACCAATTTATGCCTACATGATGCTCAAGAAATTTCATCTTGATCGGATGAAGTTTTGTACTTGTCTAATTATGACGTCATAATGGAGGCACCTATGACATCATCATTAACATATTTTATTCCCCATGGAGTTATTTACAATGAGCCTTGTCTCAATTTTTTTCAATTCAGCATTTTCAGAGATATGGAGGTGCAAATTTTTTCGGGTTTTTTCAAGATGGCGGCCGAACCACGTGACCAATGGCATCATCATTAACATATTTTATTCCAGAAGAAATTCCAGAAGTTTAGCACCATTGATGCAGTCTTATTTACCACCTTATTTATTTAACGTGTCCAAGTACGTGCAAAAATGGAGGTTTTTGGAAGCGACAAGAAGGCGATTTTGGTTCAACAGTGTTCAAATATAATTCAACAGAAGAAAAATAAAGTTTGTAAAAGTCATAAAACTAAAACGGCATTCAGACATCGTGACGTCAACTGACGTGCCTTATTACATCATAATACATACTTGTACCAAGTTTGATTTAAATCCCTTCAGCTGTTCTCAAGTAACACAATTTTACCTGACATGACCTGTAACCTTTGACCCTGAAATCCAATCAGTAAATTTTTGCATCATAATATGTACTTGTACCTTTGACCTCTTGACCTTTGACCTCTCTTTTTGAGTTCATCTTTGCATCATAATACATAGTTGCACCAACTTTGGTCAAAATCCTGGTTGACAGTTGGCTGTTGTCAAGTTGACAGTTGACAAGTCATCACAGTAACAGTATTTTTACGTAACATGACCTCTGACCTTTGACCCCAAAATCTAATCAGTTCATATTTACGTCATAGTACAACCTTGATCTAAATTTGATTTAAATTCCTTCAGCCATTCTCAAGTTATCGTGGTGACGAAAAGCTATCACAAACGCTTGGACCGATGCACAACACGGCTGAACAGTCACCAAACCAACTCATCCACCAAGTTTTGTCATAATCCGTCCACAACTTTTTGAAATATCATGCGTTTTGAAACATGTTGCTGCCAAAGTCCATATATATCGTTTTTGGCCCCATCTCTCCAATGGTGAAGAATCACTTGGAAAAGTTAAAAAAAAAAAATTTCGGATCCGGATCTTCAACCAATTCGTCCTTGTCACACACATTCAACCTTTCCACCAAATTTCGTCTGAATCTGTCCACAACTTTTTAAGATATCCTGCTCACAGACAGACAGGGGTGAAAACATAACCTCCGTCCACCTCCCGTGGTGGATGTAATAATAAAAAAAGCTCATCACTGCATATTGTTTGATATGTCTGAATCTGAACCATGAGTTGAGCATGAAAAGAGGTTTGATGTGAAAATTATGAATAAAACAGGCCTTTGATAGAAAGGTCATCTCCCTCTCCTGCTCCTACACCCTCCCCACAGTTTTGCAAGCTCATGCTACACAGCTGTCACACATAAACAGTTGGAATCGAACCGCTGACCTTACACACTCACACACAGCTGACAAGTTGGGGTCGAGATGTCAAGTCAGATGGTTACATATCCATTCATTGGTGTTCATTATTAAAATCCAATGTCTGGAATCCGTCTGCCACAACTACATTGGAAAACTGGGTGTCGTAGCTCTGGTTGGAGATTGGGAAGGTGTTGTCCCAAGTGGCCTTTGCCGTTGTTTGGCCTCTGCTTGCAGGTTTCGCTTGTACTCAGCATTCCTTGCACATCACCAAACTGAACTGCACTTGGTCGTTTCCTCCCAACTCTCCAGTGAGATGTTAGTTGTCGTTTTATGCGGTCTTTGTAGCATAGCTTGGGGTGACAGTTACCTTAAGAGAGCTCTCCATAGAACACTGCTTTATAGGTGTGATGGGCATCCATTCTCGCTGGGTCTCAACCCACTTGTGAGTCTGACAGTTCTTGAAATAAGAATGACAACTAAACCCTAAAACCCTTTTGTGGGAAATATTCATCCATCGCAAATGGACGTAGTATTTTAAAGATGTGGCACATTGCGGGTTAGTGGAGCAAAAAGAAAGTCGGTAGTTACAGTGAGGGCCAAACGAGTTCAAAATATGGATGAAAACGAACTATAATGAACAGTGACATGGGAATATATAAAAGAGAGAGAGAGAGAGAGAGAGAGAGACAGAGAGAGAGAGAGAGAGAGAGAGAGACAGAGAGAGAGACAGAGAGACAGAGAGAGAGACAGAGAGAGAGACAGAGAGAGAGAGAGAGAGAGAGAGAGAGAGAGAGAGAGAGAGAGAGAGAGAGAGAGAGAGAGAGAATTGAATTTGAACACCGTTTATTTCCACAAAATGCACAAGCATGTCAATCCATACTGCAAGGGTATTTACAAGCAGGGGCAGAGAAAAAAAAAGGTACAACAAAACCAAAGCATCACACTCTTGATGCAATTCTTAAAACATCATGACGAGTTTCGAGTCCTGAACCACACACAAGGCCTCGTTAGTGCACCATTTCCATTCAAAAAGTTCAACATTCTCGTTACTCATATGGTGATCAAATTCCAGCCTTAATCTTGCTGACACCAGCCCTTTAAATATTGGAATGACGTCATGACCATAACATTTATCAATCTTAATTTTCCTTGACTTATAAATTGCATATTTTGCAATGACAATCAGGAAATTCATCAAGGCACCAGCATTTTTACAAGAGGAGGTAAAGGGTACACCAAAAATAAACATATGCAAGGTAAAAGTGAAAGATAATTTATAAGAAAGGTGTGCAATCACAGAAAATAGAGGTGTTAACCTCCTGCACTGGACATATGCATGAAAAAGATCCTCCTCCTGCTCGCAGAAGGGACAATTTACAGGCACCGAGGCATTAAGATGGTGGATAAAAGTGTTTGAGGGGAGAGCCCAATGTGTTAGCCTCCATTGGATATCCGCTAAGAACCCATAGATGGGTGGAACAAACATATTATGCCACAGTGGAGTAGAGGGAAACCCCGGCCCTAACCGTTCTGACCACAAGGCCACACGCATCGCTCCAGACAGGGATGAGACTTCTTTCCCCCTCACGAGTTTAAGGACACCCGCCTTCGTTACTAAGTGAAAGCGAGAGGGAAAACCATCATCATTGGACTGGACAGAGGGCAGCACCTTGATTTCGGGGAAAGATAGCTGAAAATCTTCGACAATTCCAGCGCCTTCCCAGCCAATGTTTAGCTGCCTGAATTTTTTTACGACTACATGTTTGATTTGTTGAACAACTCGAACAGACGCTACACAAACACCTGTCACCACCACCCCAGCAGACCTCCACTTGGTTCCAGATGCATCCCTTAGATCACTCACTTTGCTTACGCCTCCTTTAATGAATTTTTGAATTAAAGCATGGCTACGAGGAATACATGGGAAAAAGCTGTTATAGAACAGAGGTTCTTGGAGGAAATTACGACAATTATATGCCTCAAGACAACGTTTAACCTCAAGGCCTTTCCATGCATCCAGCAAACTCCGATAAAAAGCGGGAAGTGAAGCGCTGCTGACACAATCAAGGTCCACCAAGAAAAAGGTGCCGATCATAGTTCAGTTCACCAGCCTGTTGTAATAGAAAATGTGCAAATGGGCGCCAGGGCAGCTCCTCCGCATACAGTAGTCTCTGCACAGACTGCAGGCGAAAAGCCATAAGCCGCCCAGAGACATCAATGACTCCTTGGCCCCCCCTCCTTTCGAGGGTGGTACAGTATATACTGGGCCGCAGCCAGTGGTAGCCACTCCAAAAAAAATCTATCAACTTCCTCTGGATGGCAGGGATCAGCTCCTTGGGTGGCTGCAGGGTAATGACTTTATACCACAATCAGGTTATTGATAACAAGAGTGCGGCCTCTGTATGAAAGAGACCGCAGTAGTCCTTTCCATGATTTTAAACGGTATGCGATTTGTTCCACACCTCCTTCCCAATTCCTCATTTCCATTTCATGGTTTCCAAGATAAACTCCAAGATATTTGACCCTGTCTGTTTTCCATACCAGATTTTGTGGGAGTGATGGTGGTGATATGACTGAGGGGTTACCTGAACTACACCACAAGGCTACACTTTTACTCCAGTTTACTTCACCAGAAGAGGCTGCAGAGAAGTCTTTTAAGCACTGCTGTACTGCAGCTACACTGCCCGGGCCTTTAAGTAAAGCACAAACATCATCAGCATAAGCTGTTACGACAAATTTTAACCCCTCTACCCCCATATCCTGAGGCAATCGTTTCCTGAAAGATGCCAAAAGTGGTTCAAGGGCAATTGTGTACAACAGTCCCGAGAGAGGACAGCCTTGGCGGATACCCCGTCGAAAGGGAAAGGGGGAGCACAAGTTATTATTTACTTTCAACATACAGAAAGTGTTTGTATATAACAGTTTAACATATGTTGTGAAGGTTTCACCAAAACCCATCCCCTTAAGAACCGAAAACAAGTATGCATGATCAACACGATCAAAAGCCTTTGTTTGATCCAGAAACAATAACCCAAAACTGGCAGGCACATACTTTTTACAGGAAATAATATCTCTTACCAGAAACAGATTATCATGCATGGACCGTCCAGGAACACAGTAGGTTTGATCCGGCTGTATGACAGAGCTGATCACCTCTTTCAGCCGATTCGCTAATAATTTAGACAAGATTTTGTAGTCAGTACACAGTAAGGAAACAGGTCGCCAGTTCTCAATGAGTTGAATGTTCCCAGGCTTCGGCAAAAGGCATACGACCGCCCTTCTACAGGACAGAGGAAGTTCTCCAGCACGAAGGCTTTCGTCAAGGACTTCAAGCAGATCGGGTCCCACAAGATTCCAAAATGTCTTATAAAACTCTCCAGGCAGCCCGTCAATCCCCGAGGCTTTACCATCTTTCAAGCCTCGCATGGCTGCTTCAAGTTCATCAGGTGAAATTAACGATTCCAGTGTGTGCTGCTTGTCCTCCTCGACTTCTGGGAGCCCAGCAATCAGCTCCTGTATCGCCTCACTGTTGATACTCTGGGCAGAATACAGGTCAGAGTAAAATGCTTTCAAGGCCGCTTTAATCTCCAGTTGGGAGGTAACCGTTGACCCATTAGCAGGACAGAGCTTATGAATTTGCTGCGAGTTTTTCACAGAATTCTCCAAGCTAAAGAAGTCCTTATTTGGCATATCCAAAGTCAAGTAACTCATCCTCATACACACCAAGGTACCCATTGCCCGCTGCCTCACCATTTCGGGCAGTAATGACCTTTTTGTCCATAGTAACTGATCATATCCCAAATCTTTCCCAGCCCCATTACGATTGTTCCAAATTCTGCAATTTCGGCCTTTAATGAGTCAATCGAGAGGCTTTGCATTTTAGTAGTAAACAGACTATACTGTTGACAAAACGTTTTAGCTTGACACTTTGCAAGGTCCCACCATATGCGAAGGTTGGCATGCTCAATCTTAGAGGACCGGATTTTCCCCCACACGGTTCAGAAGGCATCTTTAAATTTCTTATCACTTAACAACCGAGTATTGAGTGACCAGTACGCGCTACCTCCTGATGTCAGGGGTAATTTAAAGGACATTGCCACTAAATTATGATCTGAAAACCCTGTTGGGAGTATTTGGGTAGTGGACACCACATTCAGCATTGGCTTATTGATATAGATCCTGTCCAGCCTTGCCCTTGATATGACGCCATCATGACATCTGCACCATGTGTAGGCCCGTGAAGTTGGATGCTGCAACCTCCACACATCTTCAAAACAATAGTTCTTGATGAGGCTCGCCAACACCTTTGCAGAAGTGCCGTGGGGTTCATGTCCATTCCTGTCAACTGAAGGATCAATTGTACAGTTAAAGTCCCCTGCGATACAGGTGAGAGCAGCTGGATCCAGTCCCTCTACAAAGTCCCGCAATGTGGAAAAGAATGTTCTTCTTTCTATAGGTTCACTTGGTGCATACACATTTACTATAATAAGCTTTTGTGTATTGCAGTAGAACTCCACCGCTATCAAATGTGCCTTATAGACCTCCCTATAAATAACACTCTGAGTGGGAAGCCTGGGACTTAAGGCGATGGCAACACCAGCCTTGGGTGTGGAAACCCCACTCAGCCACCATTGCCCTTTAAAAAGTTTACACCATTCAGCTGCCAAATTGTTTGTGGCATGGGTCTCTTGCAATAGAATGACATCTGCTTTTACTCTCTCCATTGCCTGGATTGCTTGAATTTTTCGTAAGGGGGCACATCCCCCATTGATGTTCAGGGAGGCAATATGTATTTCTCGCATTGTCATTCTAAGGTGGTAGCTCACCCTCCGCCTGCAATTCCTTATTCGCCTTTGTTACTGCTTTACGAAGACGTTGAAATTGAGGCTCTGAGAGCATGGGGTCATTTTTCTGTAAAAGAGGTTTCGAAGCCTTAATGAAACTTGAACATCAGGGAAATGATCTCTAATTACAACATGACGTTGTCTAAACGTTTCGTTTAAGAAATCAATGACCTTCCCTTTTGTCACCTCTGCTTGCCTCACCTGCTCCTTCTGAGACTCACTCAGGGCAGCAAGACTGCATCCTTCCTCATCAGCCTCGACCCCACTCTCACCTAGTAGTGTGTCAGGTACTGGCACCTCATCTGTCATTGTCACCATGGTATTTTTGTTGCGTCTGCATGGCACCAACTACCCCATCGTTGTTGTCTGCCACCGACTTATCAATCTCTTTCTCATCATCTTCCG
The DNA here is from genome assembly GCF_964187855.1 of Myxine glutinosa. NCBI lineage: Eukaryota > Metazoa > Chordata > Myxini > Myxiniformes > Myxinidae > Myxine > Myxine glutinosa. The sequence continues at coordinate 37,082,013 of NC_136267.1, forward strand.
TTGAGATGAGGGTCCTTAACTGCTCTTCGCATGGTGCAGGGTGTCCACCATCACACACGGTGACACGCTCGGTAATGCTTCGATTCTCTTCATCTTGTGAAATGGGCAGATTCCCATCTCTACCTATTGCATTACCATTTTGCTCATGGTCATCAGGTTGGTCTGTATTACCATCTGCTTGCACGAGAACCATTTTGTTTCCCTTTCCTCCATTCTCATCGCTCGCAAGAGAGCGTTTCAAGTTTCTCCTCGACTCGGTCTCCATCAGCTTCACCTCCTCGAAGTCCCTTTGTTCTTGAGGTTGCAGCCTCTCCTCCACATATGGTTGCTCCACTACCGTATGGGCTTCTCCACCAGCACCACTGTCACCCGCACCCTGGTATTCCGGTGTTGACCTTTTTTCGACACCTGGCTCATCTACAGAGTCGTTCAAGTCATTTACAGGGGGGGGGGGGGGGTGCCCCAGCTGCTGCGGCGTAACTCTTCCTCACATCAGGACAATACTGCCGAGTGTGTCCGTATGCCCCATGTATAGCAAATCAAGGTCTCAGTAGCTGCAAAGATCCGGTAATCATGATCTCCTATTTTAAAATTTATAGATATGTTCAGCTGTTTTGCCTCATCATTTAGTATGACGAAACAGAAACGTCTAAACGACTCTACATGCTTCAACCTTCCGTTCCTGGTTCGCAGGGGGACCGTGATAATTCGTGAGACGACAGTCCCATGCTCCCCTAATTTACGTAGGATTTCTTCATTCCTCAGAAAGGGCGGAACGTTACTTAAAATAACTTTCACCGCCGGCGTGTCCATGGACGATACCGGAACAAATTGGTCGTTCCCCAACGTTAACCCGTTCTGCACCACGATGTCTGCAAGGCTAACTTGTGACACGAAAACCACCACTTTGTGGTTCATTCGAGACGCAGCACGGATGTTATTCACTCCGATCAAATCCCCGATTGCAAGTAGAACATCGTCCATTTGCACGTCTTCCGGCGGAACAAGGCACAGCCCGTGCTTACGCGATAACACCTCATCACTAACACGATCAGCAGCCCTTTGACTATTCCTATTAGCCATTTATCGGCAATAAACTAAACAAACTAAACAGTAACAATGCAATAAACTAAACAAACGAATCAAACAAATCAGAATTAATTAAATAAATAAATAATTGGCACGATATAACCAACCCACGTTATAAATTAATACAGGTGGCTAACCGTTACCGTGCTGTCTCTCTCTCCCTCTCATGTCTCAAGAGCAGAAGGGGAACACGGAGAAAACTTCACAACCACGTACAAGGACACAAATGGAGTGAAAGGAGGATAGGAAAGACCACCAACACAGCACCGTACTCACAGCTCAACACCCACAGCCGCCATGATTACCACACCCACGCACGACTCACATCCATCCAGAAGGGGGCGAGAGAGAGAGAGAGAGAGAGAGAGAGAGAGAGACTTTGACTTTTTAGTCCTTTTATTACAAAAATATAAAAGTAACAATATACACGTTTTGCAATGAAATCAATAATGCCAACAAAAAGAAAAAAGAAAAAGAAAAAGAAGAAGCACCCAATGATCATCAAATAAGAAACAATCAGTATCTCACAACAGTATTCTAAATTCGTTTTCTTTAACCTCACAAAACCCACCAACACACCAAGTATCAACAAAGTTTTGAAAATTTCCGGCCTCGTTGGAAAGGGTAAATTCCAGTTTCAATCTTGCTGAGACTAATGCATTCAAACACAACATGATATTGCAGTGCTCTATCGGTTTGCCAGATAGTTTGTCTTTTCTTGTCAAATAAACAGCAAGTTTCGCAGTTGCTATTAGGAAACTACACAGTTTAGATGCAGGATTCTGTTTAGGAGCAAAACCAAAGACGAAATTTCTCAAAGAAAAAGTAACATGCATTTCGTGTGCAATGTAATTCAACCAATGAAACAAAGGAAATAATCGGATACAGTCTATGAATGCATGAAACAAGTCCTCATTGACTGTACAGAAGGGACAACAAACAGATACAGGAGAAAAATGTCTAATAAACGTGTTGGAGGGAACAATCCAGTGGGCCAAACGCCACTGGAGATCACCTGTTCTTTTGGATGTGGGCTCACTATACATGGCTTCCCAGATAGGTTCGGAGGGGGGTCCTCCGGGTAACAATCCTTTCCATCGGGTAACTCCATTTAACGAAGGGTTCCCATTTAACAGCTTGAGGCACATCTTGTAGATGCCCTTGCTGTCCATTGTCTGGAAAAGCTTTGACCCATCGCTAACAGGGGGCAAATCGTTTTGAATGGGTTCAACAATCAATTTAGGCACTGTCGGCTCATTTAGATCTTCTTCTGTACCTCGAGTCCAAGTTAGGCCAAGTTGCCGTCCCACCTGAATCATTTTCCTCAAAAGTTTTGCAATCATCCTATGGGACCAAATCCCTGTCAGGTCGGCGATTTCACTTACGGATTTCCAACCATACCCTGAGTCATGTCGGAGATGCCGCACCTTCACGATACCAGCTGCTATAAAGTGTTGGCAAAAATCTCGACTCTTTGGAATGTCGGGAAAGAGAGGGTTATAGAACAACGGCTCGTGTGCCAGCATTTTCGTTACATATGTGTCCGCCTGACGACTCACAGAAAGGCTCTGCCAGGCATTTAAGAGGCTTTGGTAAAAAGCAGGGAGAACCGATATGTCGACATGTTGGAGGTTCATTTGAAAAAGTTCAAACCCGTACCCGAGCCTACCCGCTCGCTGCAGTACAAGGCGCGCAGGGAGCCGGCCTGGCAGATGTTCCATGTAGAGGAGACGTTGAATGGACCGCAGCCGGAAGGCCATTAGGCGGGCTTTGATGTCGACGAGGTTGTGGCCACCCTCAGCCGAGGGGCGACATATCACATCGGGTCGTAGCCAGTGGTAGCCTCCCCAGAAGAAGTCCACCAGTTTGCCCTGGAGTGCTTTGAGTAGGGCCTCCGGCGGTTGCAGGCAGATGAACCTATGCCACAACATTGTGGCAACTAAGTTGTTGATCACTAGCACACGGCCCTTGAAGGACAAATGAAGTAAAACCCTTTTCCATCGGTTCAATCTTTCTCCCACTTGCTCAATTACCCCGTCCCAATTTCTCTGAGCATACTGTGGGGAACCAGGGAATATGCCCAAGTACTTAATTCCCTCACTTCCCCACAGCAACCCTGCGGGGAGGGATGGGGGCGGCTGTGGTACAGGCTGAAGAAGGTTGCGATAAAGGGAGGGTATCCATAACGTCTTGCTCTTGTTCCAATTGATTTTTAAAGAGGAGGCAGCGTGAAACTTTGATAGGTACTCAACAAGGATATCAATATCATCCTTATCTTTTACAAAGATGCAGACGTCATCCGCATAAGCACATAGGGTTAGCGGTGCACTCATGGGAGAGAGTGCTATTCCAGAAATCTTCTTTCTCAGTAGATTGAGAAGAGGCTCTAAAGAAAGAGCAAACAATAAACCAGAGACTGGGCACCCTTGCCGAACCCCTCTCCGAACCTTGATGGGGGGAGCCAGCACATTATTAATCTTAATTAAACTAAATACATCCGTGTATAGCAAGGAAATGTAGGAACGAAAGTTTGCTCCGAGGCCGCATGCCTGTAACACATGATGCATAAACTTATGGTCGATACTGTCAAATGCCTTTTCAAGATCAAGCGACATCATTCCAAAGTCTTCTTTAACACGGTTACCATCAATGAGATCTCTGATTAAAGAAATATTATCATGGATGGATCTTCCAGGAACACAGTAACTCTGTTCTGGCAGTACTAGATCACCAATAACCTTTTTTAGTCGATTAGCTAGTACTTTTGAAAAAAGCTTGTAGTCCGTGCACAGCAGGGAGATCGGTCGCCAGTTCACCAAAAGTCGGGGATCTTCAGTTTTCGGGAGCAAGCACACTACGGCTCTTCTTAGACTCAGCGGCATTATACCAGTCTGTATAGAAGTGTCCAAAACATTCAGCAACTCAGGGCCTAAAAGGTCCCAAAATGTCAGAAAGAATTCGGGAGGTAGACCGTCAATACCCGGAGCTTTCCCTGAATCCATGGCAGCAAGAGCACAGGTTAGCTCAAGGAGGGTGATTGGTAGGTCAAGCTCCAACCGTTGAGCCTCAGTTAGGGAGGGGAGGTGAGAGGTTAAATCCATCATTGTATCATTACAAACAGTCTGCTCCTCAAAAAGTTTTGTAAAGAATTCAATAATGTTTATTCTAACATCATCCTCGTTGACAACAACGTTGCCTCTTGAGTCCAAAACAGAAGAGATTAGCCGTGATGGCTTGCTTAAGGATTCTAAATGAAAGAAAGACTTGTTTGGGGGTGTCTGATAATTTAACATTCTGTATTCTAAGTCTAATTAATGTACCGGCTGCTTTCTCTTGAACTAACTCCCTTAAAAGAGCTTTCTTTACAAGCAATAACCGGTAATTGGCGTCATTGTTTTCATGAGCCAATTTACTCTCCAATTGTAGAATATCCAATTCCAACCGGGCCATTGTAATGTGCTTGTCGTTTGTGCTGTGTGATTGGAAACATTGACAAAAAACCCGAATTTGAGATTTCATGTTATCCCACCATATGCTGGATGAAGAAAAGGAAGATTTCTTTGCTACTAGACTTGCCCAGAAAACACGAAAGGCTTCTTTAAACATACCATCTTCTAGAAGTCTAACATTAAACTTCCAATAAGCGCTCCTATTTGCGGGTTGAGGAAAGGAAAGGTTTAGGGTTACCATATGATGGTCTGAAAACACGGAAGGAAAAAGATTTGAAGAAACCGCAGTATTTTTAAAGGGTACGTTGATGTACCATCTGTCAAGCCTTGCCAAGGATACTCGACTATTGGCGCATCGACACCAGGTGTACTGGGATGTGTTTGGGTGGTGCAACCGCCAAACATCAACGAAGCCCATTGTGCTAAAAAAATTGGATAAGTGTACATGGGACTCAGGATGGGGTTTGACAGAGTTTCTGTCAACCGATGGGTCGAAGGTGCAATTGAAATCACCTCCGACACACACACAATGATCAAAATCAACCGATCTTAAGTGATTTATCATTGAGGTGAAGAAGGACTTACGCTCTACGCTATCACTTGGCGCATACACATTAAAAATGGTGTAATGGAAGTTATGGCTTACTAGTTTGAGAGAGCTAAGCCGACCATTTATTACCTCCTGAAAATGGCATGACTCACACACGAGGCCTGGCTTCAGCAAGAAGCCGATTCCAGCAGATGAAGCTGATAAATTGCTGAAATAGCATTGGCTCTTAAAAAGTTGATGCCAGTTATGTTCCACATTTGGTGTGATGTGAGTTTCTTGAAGTAAGATCACATCCACCTTTTTCCGTTGAAATATGTTTTTTACTTGAACCTGGCGGAGGTGGCTAGCACCACCACCGTTAATATTTAAAGTTGCAAGTTTTATAGTTTTCATCCTGTATTGATGAAATCAGCCTGTGGCTGGGAACACTCTACACCTGCACGTGTGATGAATTTTCTTAACCTGTGGTATTGTGACTTATTCAGGTCAAATTGTTCAGGCGTTTTAATTATGGATTTTGCAGTGTGGATGAATGCAACCAAATCGTCAAAATAGTCTTTAATGACTATGTTACGCTGTCTGTACGTTTCGGCTAGAAACGACACGATGTGTTGGGGGGGTATCTGTGACTGAGATGCTGATGACTGTGACAGCTCAGTCACTTCCACCTCGTCCTCAGACTCTGACAGGTCTGATAATGTCCCACCTGGATCTTGGGCCTTACTTGCAGCTCTCACGAGCTCCTCTGGATGCATCTCCTGAGATTTCGTTGGGTACTCTGGTACACACTCACGAGCAGACTGGTGCTTACTTTCTTTATGTGTGCTTTGGCAAATGGCTGCAGATCTCTGCGTAGCCGGGGTTACGATTTCTGTTTGTAAGACAGAGCAATTTGTTTGGTCACCAGTCCGCTCAGCTACTGGAGGGGGAACCGGTAGGGCTTCGCGTTCAGGCTCAAAAATGGCCGCATTGTTCGGATCAATGTAGGCTTTATTCTCAGAGCCTGGGAAATCAGTAACATCCTCTTTTCCACTTTGGCGTTCGATATTTTCGTTTGCTGTAAACGTTTTGCCCTCTTTTGCAGAGACAGTGTCTCTGCCCAAGACAGCCTTCTTTATCGCACCATCGGGGCTATTTGTTAGTGGTGCTTTCCGTTTTTTGGTCAGTATGACAAGTTCTTCATTCATGGGTTCGCCAGCAGTACTAGCATCACCAAGTGCCATCTCACTGGGTTTGGGTAGCACCGGGGCGTCGGGAAGCACGGTCGGGGCGTCGGGAAGCACGGTCGGGGCGTCGGGAAGCACGGTCGGGGTGTCGGGAAGCACAGTCGTGGTGTCGGGAAGCACAGTCGGGGCTTCGGGAAGCACGGTTGGGGCTTCGGGTAGCACGGTTGGGGCTTCAGGTAGCACGGTTGGGGCTTCGGGAAGCGGAGTCGGGACCTCGGGAAGCACAGTTGGGACATCAGGAAGCACAGTCGGGGCGTCGGGAAGCACAGTCGGGGCGTCGGGAAGCACGGTCGGGGCTTCAGGTAGCACGGTTTGAGCGCCAGGAAGCATGGTTTGAGCGTCGGGGAGTACGGTTTGAGCGTCGGGGAGCACGGTCGAGGCGTGAGGAAGCATGGTCAAGGCGTGAGGAAGCACGGTCGAGGCGTGAGGAAGCACGGTCGAGGCGTGAGGAAGCACGGTCGAGGCGTGAGGAAGCACGGTCGAGGCGTGAGGAAGCACGGCCGAGGCGTGAGGAGGCACGGCCGAGGCGTGAGGAAGCACGGTCGAGGCGTGAGGAAGCACGGTCGAGGCGTGAGGAAGCACGGTCGAGGCGTGAGGAAGCACGGTCGAGGCGTGAGGAAGCACGGTCGAGGCGTGAGGAAGCACGGTCGAGGCGTGAGGAAGCACGGTCGAGGCGTGAGGAAGCACGGTCGGGGCGTTTTCTTTTTTACAGCCCACATTGGTGTGTCCCAATTTGCCGCACTTCGTACAAGATGCTTTGGGACAAAACCTTTTAACGTGTCCGAAGGCTCCACAAAGGAAGCACGTTAAGGTGCCTGACGAAGCGTACATTTGATATTGACGATCATTTACCGAAATTTTAAACGAGATGTTTAGTCCTGTATCGTCGCCGCGATCAGGAAGCACCATGAATACTTGTCTCCGGAAACTCATAACATGTTTCACTCGTTCATCCCGACATCCCAGGGGAATCATCGAGATTCGGGAAACAACAGTTCCATACCGGGTCAGAACAGCCATTAACTTATCATCTGTGATAAACGGAGCGACATTTGAAATAATAACTTTAATCGCCGGTGTGTCCATCGGGGAAACCATGACGAACTGCCCACCTTTCAATGACAGACCGGTACTAACAACATCATGCACGAACTTCTCGTCCGACACGAAAACAACAAACTTTTGGTTCATCCGCGAACCGGCGCGGACATTTCCATCGCCGATAACATTCCCTACAGCTAGGATAATGTCCTCGGTAGGAACACCTTCGGGAGGGACACACACGAAAGCATGCTTCCTTGTTAGGGTTTCAAACCCTTCCTGCCGTGCACGAACACTCGCCATAACGGCGATGTCTCACCTTTCCACCTTGACCAGGCGGAAAGGACACAAAATAAATAAAGTCGAAATGAAATAATAAATAATAAAGTTCTCACGACGCGAGTAAGGTAAACAGCACCGACGGAGCAGGTAAACTGAACCGAACGGGTCTGCTCTCACCTTTGGGCTCTTCTCTCACTCTCTCTGTCTCAAGGGAGGGAAAGAGAAACAGGTGGTAAAGCAGGACACGACAAAGGCGCGATGGGAAAGGAAGGAATGGGGGGGGGGGGGGGGAACAACACAACACAAGCACGGAGGTACAGCACACGAACACGAGTGCACGCCATCTTGCCACGCCCAACACACGAACGGCCAGCAGGGGGCGAGAGAGAGAGAGAGAGAGAGAGAGAGAGAGAGAGAGACAGACAGACAGACAGAGAGAGAGAGAGAGAGAGAGAGAGAGCGAGACAGACAGAGAGAGAGAGAGACAGAGAGAGAGAGAGAGAGAGAGAGAGAGAGAGAGAGAGAGAGAGAGAGACTTGACTTTTACATCCTTTTATTACAAAAATATCAAAAGTATATTTTGTAAAACGTATAAATGCAACCATTTCACAAAGCATTTCACAAATCAGAGGTAAAAAAACAAGCAAAACCATTTTAAAGGGAACATTTACATGAAGACCATTAGTACATCAAGAAAGGGAACAGGAAAAAAAATAATAAAGTGTTTTGCTCCTCACAAAGAAATCATATCATGCTCGAGGAGTGATCAATCTGTGATCAGCACACCATTTTGCACAGAGCAAAGCGCATTATTCAATGCCCATATACTTTTGAAGATCAATACTTTATCCATATATGTATAGAAACAAAATTCTGTTTTAATCCGGGCAAAAACAAGTCCTTTAAAACAGGCCGGGAGGTTATCTGTACATCTTGTAGGATTTTCAATTTGCATTTTCCTCGTGCGATATATTGCTTTCTTTGCCATGGCAATGAGAAAGTTTGCTAGGGCCACTTCTATTTGGTGTGTGTTTGAGGCAAAGCAAAAAATGAAAAAATTCAAAGTAAAGTTTAAAGAAAGCTTCATGCACATTTCATGCAGCAAACCAAATAAAGGAATCAAGCGTGCACATTCAACATAAGCATGTGACACGGTCTCAAGAGCACCACAGAAGGGACAATGGTCAGATATTTCAGAAGAAAAAACATGCAAGAGCTTATTGGTGGGTAATACCCAATGTGCCAACCTCCACGACAGGTCGGCAGTTTTCTTTGGAATAAGTATGTGATAATAGGCTTTCCAGTTAGGTTGGAAGGGGTATTCTGTAGGCAAGCAATTGTGCCACTTCCTTGACTGCCAAGTTCCTAAGGAGGGCCGGCTTGCTTTGACGCAGGCCTGGTATATTGCACGATTTTCCAGACCTGCAGATCCAAAACGTATTTTTGGTAAATATTTTATTATTGTACCAGAATTCATTACAGTGGGGGTGACTTCTAAATTTGGGAAACAGAGGCTTGGCTCACAAACAATTGGGCAATCACCAGTGCGAGGAGATTGCTCCCAGTGCACCTTAACTTTGCGGTATACGCTAAGTATTTCGCATAGCACAGCATATATTATGCGGTTAGACCGCATGCCAACTTTATTTGCAAGTGCTGCAGCACTTAACCATCTCCTAGTCTCAATCATTAGATCAGCAACGTGATGGACACCATTCTGAACAAAATAATCAATAAAAGAGCGTTCCGTTCTTATTCTTTTGAAGAGAGTTGTAGAAAAGAGGCTCTCTGAAAAACATCTCTTGGGTGTAGGAAACATAATCACGGTTGACCATGAAAACACGCCAAGCATTCAAAATTATATTGTAAAATGGTGGAAGCAAGGACAGATCAATACATTTCATGTTCATTAGGAATAGACCAGATGAATAGTCTAGCATGCCGGCTTGACGGAGGAGGAGGAGAGCAGTGGACCTCCAGGCTAGGTCTGATGGACCATAGAGAAGCCGCCAGATTGAGGCGATGCCAAATGCCATAGCCCTGCATATGATGTCCACAAGACCATGCCCGCCTTCCTCTAAGGGAAGATTCAAGATCTCTGGACGAAGCCAATGTTTTCCACTCCAGAATAAGTTTATTATTGTCTTCTGTATATTCAGCAGAAAGCGTTCAGGAGGTGGAATGGCTTTGATTCTGTGCCACAGTATAGATGCTGCTAGGTTGTTTATGACCAGGACTCGTCCCCGGTATGAAAGCAAAGCCAGCAAACCTTTCCATTTCCGCAGCTTTTGTTCGAGAGAGTCAGCGAGACCCTCCCAATTTTTTGCTTGTGTTGCTTCATCACCGATGTAAACACCAAGGTACTTCATTCCGTTGAGGGACCAGGTGAGGTGTTTCGGGAGGACAGGCATAGGGCGCTGGCATGGGCCCATCCACATCGCCTGGCACTTGTTCCAGTTTACCAAAGCTGAAGAAGCTGAACCATAATAGTCCAAGCAATCCACCAGTTTCTTGATCTCATCGCTATTATGTACGATGACGCAAATATCGTCAGCATATGCAGAGACTTTCACAGGCCTTGTGAGCAAATTTCTGCATCCGGTTAAGATGCTGCAGACTTTGATTAAAAGAGGCTCAATGGTTAAAGAGTACAGAATACCAGATAAAGGACATCCCTGACGGATACCCCTTCCAACCTTTACAGGTGAAGTTAGCTCAGAGTTTACTCTGAGTATTGAGGAAATGCCATTATAGAGCAGTTTTACCATGGAAAGAAAAACAGGACCAAATCCAAAACACTCTAGCACCTTGAAAAGATATACATGACTTACATGGTCAAAAGCCTTCTCTTTGTCAAGCACAATCAAACCAAGATTGTCATTTTTTATTTTACACACATCCCAAAGATCTCTTAATAAAAAAATGTTATCGTGTATCTGTCGGTTAGGGATACAGAAAGACTGATCACTTTGAATCAACGACTCTAGGAGTGGGGCGATGCGTCGAGCTAGAACTTTAGAAAATATTTTATAATCTGAAGTTAGAAGAGAGATTGGACGCCAATTATCAATGAGCTGAGGGTCTCCTTTCTTGGGTAATAGACTAATGACTGCTCTACGGCAGCTCATCAGCAAGTCACCACAACGTAATGAACTATTAAAGACCTCCAATAGTTCTGGGCCTAATAAGGGCCAAAAGGATTTATAAAACTCTATTGGGAGGCCGTCCAATCCAGGAGATTTACCCATAGGTAAAGAAGCAAGGGAAAGTGTAAGCTCTTCCAAGGAAAGCAAGGAGCCAAGCTGATCCCTTTGAGCAGCACTTAGCATGGGTAAGTCAGATGTGAAGTAACTTATTGACTATTGAGCCATCGTCAACATCATTTGCCATAAACAGGTCTGAAAAGAAGTTATAGACCTCCCTCTTTATATTATCTTGTGACGTCACAGTGTTACCAGTTGAGAGCTTTAAGGTTTCAATTTGCCTTTGATTGGTAGTCTTTTTATCAAAATGGGAAAAAAATTTGGTCGGTGCATCTAAATTATATAGCTGATCCATCCGTAGACTGACCATTGCACCTTTTGCTTGGTATTCGACTAGGCTGTTTAGTAGAGTCTTCTTTTCCATAAGCAAATGATTATTTATTCTATTGGGGCTATTTGCCACATCAGTTTGCAACTTCATTATTTCCTTTTCTAGTGTGAACCTCTCCCTTTTTACACTGAAAGAAGAGAAGTAATTAAACTGTTGGCAAAAGACAGCGATCTGTGCCTTTGCGTAGTCCCACCACAATATCGGGTTATCAAAATTATTCTTTCTTTCTTTGAGGCTAATCCAAAACACTTTGAAAGCTTCACAAAAAGCAGCATTTTCCAGCAACATGACATTGAACTTCCAATATGGACTGCCATGTTGCTGCAGAGCAAGCTTAAAGGACAAGGTTACAGCCAGGTGATCAGAAAAAAGAGAAGGCACAATATCAGATTTCAATATCTTGTCAAGCATTACAGTATTGACATAAATTCTGTCTAACCTGGCTAGTGTGTGCATCTGAGACGTACATCTAGACCAAGTAAACTGCCGTTGCATAGGGTGCTGAATACGCCAGACATCTATTAATCCCGTTGTCTTGACGATTTTCTCCAAAGGTTTGGCAGATCTAGGATGTGGCTCCGCACTGTTTCTATCTAACGCAGGGTCAAGAGTGCAGTTGAAGTCGCCACTCATTATAAAAGAGCAATTTAAGTCAATTGTACTCAGAAGATCCTCTAGCTTTAGAAAGAAGTTTTGCCTTTCAGCATTCTTACAGGGGGCATATATGTTTACAAAAACAAAGATTTGATTATTGGCAGTGAATTGAAGACAAGCCAGATGTCCGGGAATTATTTCATTATATTGAACTTGTGTGAGTGTTAGTGAGGAGGAGACAATGAAAGCAATTCCAGCAGTGAGACAATTGATATCACTGAAGAACCACTGGCCCTTCATTAGCCTTCTCCATTGGGCTTGGCCATTCAGATCTCCATGCGTTTCTTGCAGTAACAAGACATCCAGGTGCAAACACCGGGTCAGATCTTTTACCTGAACTTTGCGTTCTAAACTAACACCACCGTTAATGTTTAGACTGCCAAAACTAACACTCATTCTTTCGAAAAAAGAAAGAAGATAAATAACTAAATAGATCAAAAAACCCATAGGGACCTCATTTACGAAGCTCCTGCCGAGCTTTCTGGATCATTTTTCTTAGCCGGTGCTTCTGAGCATCAGTGAAATTTGGAGTGTCAGGGTTACGCACAATTTCCTTCAATTTAAAAATCAACACCTGAAGATCAGGGAAATGATCTTTCAGTTCAATGTTCCTTTTCCGATAGGAATCTCTCAAAAAGTCCCGAAGCTCGTCATCCGAAGGGCTGTTTACAGCCTTTAGAATCTGAGAGGACTCCTCTTGACCCTCACCATCAGATTCCTCATATGGGGAATCAATTGGTGTTTCAGCTTCCTGGCGCACATCACATGATTGCTCAGTTTCAATAAAGTAAACTTCTTCAGGAACGTTTTGTGCCGGAGTCACATTTGAAGATTCTTCGGGATGCGAGGTGGGGGGCTCCAAGCATGTTTGTGACATGACCACGATGCTCGGTTCATGGATGTCACTCTCCTTGAGTGGATTTGAACTATCCTCTTTTATTCTCTTGTGCCCTTATTTTCCTCATTTATTCCTTTTTTAGGGGGAGATTTTAAGTGCTTTTCCTCCTCTTGCGATTGACAGGAGGAAGCTGCACAATGAACGTCCTCGTGTGAGATGACACTGTCTGAAGGATCAGCGACACTCACTGGGATTGGAAAGTTAGAATCCACTTTTTCCTTGATGATGTTTGTACTAGTGGAGGTGTCCTTTTCCTCCAATAAGGCAAACCTGTTTTCACATTGAAATCCAGTGATGGAGTTTTCACTGATTTGCCTTTTCCCAGAAGGTAACGCACTTCTTACAGCCGAATTACGTTTTTTTACTTTGGAAACGGTAACAAACCCCTCATTTGCGCTGTCCATTGGTTCAACGGGAGGGGGCGTGTCCACTTGTTTACCTGGTTTATCCTGCACATTTGTCGAGCAGGAAACGTTAACATTAATATGCGAGTCATTGTTTCCCGTTTCGACCATGTTAGGCTGTTCCTTCTGATTGCGGCAAAACCGTTTCATATGTCCCACTGCACCACAACCAAAGCACTTTAGGGTGTCGGTGGTGATGTATACTTGGTAAGCGCGGCCATTTGTCGTGAATTTTAAAGCAACATTCAAGGAGGGATATTCCTTTTTGAGAACCATAAAGACCTGCCTACGGAAACTCATCACGTGACTGACACGTTCATCCTTACAGCCCAAAGGGAGCATTATTAATGGGGACACACATTGCCCATATCGCTGCAGCGCTGCAAGGATGGTGTCGGTATCGAGAAATGGTGGTGCATTTGAAATAACCACTTTCTGAGCAGGAGTATCCAAGGGATAAACCATAACAGTGTCCAGAGTCGAGGGACAAACCTTGTTGTACGGAGCAACGTGCTCTACATCGGACACAAACACGATAACCCGTTTGTTCATACGCGATGCGGCACGTACCTTATCAAACCCGATCATGTTCCCGATCGCGAGAACAATAGCTTCTACTGTAATACCCTCCGGTGGATAATACGCAATGCCATGCTCACGTGATAATTGCTCAAACGCTGCATATCGCTGCGGATGAGCAGCCGCCATGTTTGGACACACGAGGCTCGACCTCGTCCTCCCAGCTCGGGAAGAGGAAGTTAGTAATGCACTCCGACTTTCCCAGCTTAGGGAAAGGGAGCGTTAAAAAAACAAACTAAGGAAATATAAGCGAGAAAAAAAGGTTTGAAGTGAAGAAAATAAGTCGGGGGGTAAAAAACAACAGGGAACCGCCCAGAAACGGCGATTACCTTAACCTGCACAATAAGTGTGCTCTATGGCTCTCTCTCTCATCTCAACATAGAAGGGGAAACACAGGGAAGCTTTACAAATAGAAACAAGGACACGAAGGAGTCGAAATGGGGAGGGGGGGGGGTGGAACAAACAGCCAAGACAGAGCACTCACGACATGAAGCGAGCAGACGCCATGACACCGCACCCAGCGCACCGACAGCCAGCAGATGGCGACAGAGAGATAGAGAGAGATAGAGATAGAGATAGAGATAGAGATAGAGAGAGAGAGAGAGAGAGAGAGAGAGAATTTTTGAATTTGCAACACCATTTATTTCACAAAAACACACCAGGTCAAGTTACATTTTTACAGGAGAGAAAAAAAATAGAAAAAAACAACAGTTCTTAATGTTATTATTAAAAAGAAAAGTACAAATTCGATTCATTCACAACACATAAGGCTTCATTAATACACCATTTGCACTCAAAGAGTTTGACATTTTCATTCGCCACATAATAATCAAACTCTAACCTTATTCTTGCAGACACCAGCCCTTTAAACATCGGAACAACATCAAATCCATGCCCATTATCAATTTTAATTTTCCTAGATTTAGATATTGAATATTTTGCTACAGCAGCTACGAAGTTTAGGAGAACACCAGAGTCCTTGCAGGAGGGTCTGAAAGATACACCAAAAACAAAAGAATGTGAAGTAAAAGGAAAAGACAACTGATCAAAAAGGTGTGTGAGAATCGAGAAAAGAGGTATTAGTCTTTCGCATTTCACATAGGCATGAAAGAGATCCTCCTTCTGTATACAGAAGGGGCATGCTACTGGCACTGAGCTGTCAAGGTGATGAACAAAGGTGTTCGTAGGGAGAGCCCAATGTGCTAGTCTCCACTGGATATCTGCGAGGAACCCGTAAATAGGTAGTTTGTACATGTTAGGCCACAGTGGCGTGGCAGGAGACCCTGGCCCTAACCTTTTTGACCACAAGGCCACTCGCGCCACTCCGGAGAAGGGTGATGCTTGGTTTTCTCGAAGGAGCTTGTGAATACCCACCTTTGTTACCAAATGAAAATGAGATACAAGTTCACCATTTGACTGGAGAGCTGGGAGCACCTTAATTTCAGGGAAAGACAGCCGAAAATCCTCGACATTGTTTATACCTTCCCAGCCAATATTTAATTCCTTAAACTTCCTCTTGACGATGCGTATAATTTGGCTGACAATACGCACAGATCTTAAACCAAGAATGGCCGCCACCCTGCCAGCAGACATCCATTTTGTCCCAGATGTATCCCTCAGGTCACAAACTTTGCCAATTCCTCCTTGAGTAAATTTCCTAATCAAAGTCGGACTATGAGGAATGCATGGAAAAAACCCGTTGTAGAAAATAGGCTCTTGGATAAACATCCGGCAATTATAAGCCTCAAGGCAACGATGAACCCAAAACCTTTCCAAACTCTCAGCAAACCCTGATAAAAAGTTGGGATTGAAACTAAGCTGACACGGTCAAGGTTCACCAGGAACAAGTGCCTATCATAACACAGGCATCCCGCTTGTTGCAACAAGAAAAACGCAAATGAGCACCAGGGCAGCTCTTCAGCATACAACAGACATTGCACAGACTGTAGGCGAAAAGCCATAAGCCGGGTGGACACATCCACAATTCCATGTCCACCCTCCTTCCGAGGATGGTACAGTATTTGCGGCCAAAGCCAGTGGTATCCATTCCAAAAGAAATTAACCAAGACCCGCTGGATGGCTGGCATCAACTCCTTGGGTGGCTGCAAGGCAATTAGTTTATGCCATAATCTTGCTGCTATGAAGTTATTTATAACAAGAGTGCGGCCTTTATAAGAAAGAGATCGCAGCAGTCCTTCCCATCGTTTCAACCGGTGTGCAATTTGTTCAATCATTCCTTCCCAGTTCTTCGTTTCTACTTCCTGGTTGCCGAGATAGACACCAAGATATTTGACCCCATCTGTTTTCCACTCTAAATTATGTGGGAGTGACGGTGGCAGTGTTAAAGAAAGGTTATCTGAACCGCACCATAAGGCTACACTCTTGCCCCTATTTACTTCGGCGGAAGAGGCCGCAGAGTAGTCTTTACAGCAACGCTGCACCGCAGCAACACTACTTGGGCCCTTAATCAGAACACATACATCATCAGCATAAGCTGTGACCACAAATCCTGAACCAAAAACGGATCCTACATCCTGAGTTATTCGCTGCCTGATGGATGCTAAGAGTGGTTCAAGGGCAATTATATACAGAAGTCCAGAAAGGGGACAACCTTGACGGATACCCCAACGGAAAGGAAAAGGGGGGCATAAACTGTTGTTTACTTTCATCATGCAGAAGGTGTTAGTGTATAACAGCTTAACATAGGAAATGAAAGTTTCGCCAAAACCCATCCGCTCCAGAACAGAAAACAAATATGTATGATCAACACGATCAAAAGCCTTTGTTTGGTCAAGAAACAACAACCCAAAACTGGCATGCAAGTACTTATTACAAGAAATAATATCCCTTATCAGAAAAATATTGTCATAAATTGACCTTCCTGGTACACAGTAGGTCTGGTCAGGGTGCACAATAGAGCTGATCACAGTTCCCAAACGGTTTGCAAAAACCTTCGACAAAAGCTTGTAATCCGCACACAGCAATGAGACAGGCCGCCAGTTCTCGACTAGTTGAGTGTCCCCAGCCTTTGGCAACAGGCACGTGACTGCTCTTCTGCAGGACAGGGGAAGCTCTCCAACATGAAGGCATTCATCAAATACCTCAAGCAGGTCAGGTCCCACAAGTTTCCAAAAAGTCTTATAGAACTCTCCGGGCAAACCATCAATCCCAGAGGCTTTACCATCCTTCAAGCTCCGCATAGCAGTTTCAAGTTCAGCAGCCGAAACTGACATGTTCAATGTGCGTTGCTGGTCTTCCTCAAGTCTTGGAAGCCCAGTAGTCAGCTCCTGCAAGGTCTCATTACTTATGCTCTGGGGGGAGTACAAATTTGTATAAAAACCCTTCAAAACAGACTTAATCTCCTGTTGGGAGGTCACTATTGACCCATTAGCAGCACGTAGCCCGTGAATCTGTTGTGATTTTTTGACAGATTTCTCCAAACCAAACAAGGCCTTATTTGGCATATCCAACGTTAAATAACTCATTCTCATGCGTACCAGAGTGCCCATTGCTCGCTGCCGTACCAGTTCAGTCAACATTGCCTTTTTAGTCCATAGCAACCGGTCACCTGTAGTGTCTTTCCCAGCCGTATTAATGTTTTCCTCCAGGGCTGCAATTTCAGCCTTTAATGAATCAATCGAGAGATTTTTCAATTTAGTGGCATAAAGACTATATTGTTGACAGAACGATTTGACCTGACCCTTTGCGAGGTCCCACCACAGTCGGAGGTTAGCATGCTCAAATTTGGAGGACCGAATTCTTTCCCACACGGCTCGAAAAGCCTCTTTGAATCTCATATCATTCAGCAGGTGGGTATTAAGTGACCAATACGCACTACCACCTGAGGCCAGAGGCAAATTAAAACCCATTGAAACCAGGTAATGGTCTGTGAAACCAGTTGGGAGTATCTGGGTTGTGGCCATCACATTTAGCATTGGCTTATTCACGTAGAATCTGTCTAGCCTTGCCATTGATATCCTCCCATCATGGCATCTGCACCACGTATAGCACCGTGAAGTTGGGTGTTGCAACCTCCAAACATCTTTCAAATGCTGATTTTTGATGATGTTCTCCAAAATCCTCGTAGAAGCAGGATGGGGTTCATGACCGGTCCTGTCTACGGAAGGATTGATAGTGCAATTGAAATCACCAGCAATACAGATGAAAGCGGTTGTATCCAGTCCTTTTACAAAGTCATACAGAGTGGAAAAGAACACTCTTCTTTCCATGGGCTCACTCGGTGCATATACGTTCACAATGATGATCCTTTGCGTGTTGTAATAGAAATCCACCGCTATCAGATGTCCCTTATAAATTTCCTTAAAGACAATCTTCCGAGCAGGGATTCTATCACTCAAGGCGATGGCAACACCAGCTTTGGGTGTGGTAAAACCACTCAGCCACCACTGCCCTCGATAAAGTTTTCCCCATTCAGCAACCAGGATGTTCGTAGCATGAGTCTCCTGTATCAGGATGATGTCGGCTTTCACCCTCTCCATCGCCTGAATTGTCTGAATTTTTCGTAAGGGCGTACAACCCCCATTGATATTCAGGGATGCGATACATATCTCTCGCAAAGCCATTTACAAAGGTAACTCACCCTCCACCTGCAATTCCTTATTCGCCTTTGTGACCGCTTTCCGAAGACGCTGAAATTGGGCCTCCGAGATTTCCATTGGGTCATTTCTTTGCAGGAGGGATCTTGCAGCCCTGATGAAAGTTTTCACATCGGGAAAATGGTCTTTGATCACAACGTAGCATTGCCTAAACGTCTTGTTTAGGAAACTGATGACGTTTTCCTTTGTTGCTTCCATCTGTTCTTCTCCCTGATGATCATTCACAGACACAAGGCTTTGAGCTTCCTCATCCAGCTCCCTAACCACATCAACGTTGAAACTCCTTTGTTGGGTGTCAAGAGCTGGCACACCTTCTGTGTCATCACTACTGCAGTCTTCTTGTTGCATCACCAGGGGCACATCTGTGCCACCACTGCTGCCTATTATAGGTCTGCTTGGACCATCATCCTTGGTCGTTTCAACCGGATGTGAGCAACAACCGTTGTCACTCAGGACCTGGGACTGCTCGTTGTCACAAGGGACAATGGTCCCATCATCACAACCAATACTGGTGCATTGATTTTCTTCAACAAGAGCAAGGGGTGAAGTCTTACTCTCCTCTGTTTCGTCACCACCCTGCCCAGCTTGCCGAGAATAATAATAATAATAATAATGCATTTATTTTATATAGCGCTTTTCAGGAAGCCCAAAGACGCTTTGACAGAGTGCAAAACATAATGCATAGCAAAACATAAAAACAATTGCAAAAAAAGAAGAATCAATAGGGAAATATTCAAAGCACAAAGGAGGGAGAAGGAGAGGAGATAGTCAGGGGTTAGATGCTGTGGGGTTAAATGTTGAATGCAGTGTTGAACAGGTGGGTCTTGAGTGATGTTTTGAATGTGGTGAGTGAGGAGGAGTCTCTGATGGTGTGAGGTAGCGAGTTCCAGAGGGTGGGAGCAGCGATGGAGAAGGCCCTGTCCCCCCAGGATCTAAATTTGGTCCGGATGGGGGGTGTCAGGAGGTTGGTACCAGCAGAGCGGAGGTTGCGGGTGGGAGTGTGTCTGGAGAGGAGGTCAGCCAGGTAGGATGGGGCCAGGTTATGGAGGGCTTTGTAGGTCAAGAGGAGGATTTTGTACTGGATTCTCTGGGAGATGGGGAGCCAGTGAAGCTTGTAAAGGACGGGGGTGATGTGGTCACGGGTCCGGGAATGGGTGAGTAGACGGGCAGCGGAGTTCTGAATGTATTGGAGTTTATTGGTGATTGTTGAGGGTGAACCATAAAGGAGGCTATTGCAGTAGTCCAGACGGGAAGTGATGAAGGCGTGGATGAGGGTTTCTGCAGCCACGGAGGAGAGGGATGGACGGAGACGGGCGATGTTTTTCAGGTGAAAGAAGGCTGTCTTTGTGATCTGTTTAGTGTATTTGTCGAAGAGAGGGTTTGGTCAAAGATAATGCCAAGATTCCGGATGTGAGGGGAGGTGGATACTGTGAAACCGTCGATGTTGAGGGCAAAGTTATGGGTGGACTTGGTGAGCGTTTTTGGGCTAATGATGATTATTTCAGATTTATCACAGTTAAGTTTGAGGAAGTTGATTTGAAGCCAGGATTATATTTCAGTGATGCAGTTTGTCAGGATAGAGTGGGTGGCGGTGGAGATGGACTTGGTGGAGATGAAAAGCTGGATGTCATCAGCGAAGCAGTGGAATTGGAGACCATGACGGCGGATTAAGTGACCGAGGGGGGACAGGTAAAGGATGAAGAGGAGGGGGCCAAGAACTGAACCTTGGGGGACACCTTGGGGGAGGGGAGCAGTGGGGGATTTGCAGTTATTGATGGAGATGAACTGACGTCTGTCAGAGAGGTATGATTTAATCCAAGAGAGGGCAGTGCCGGTAATGTTAAAGGTGGTTTCAAGTCGGGTGAGGAGGATGGTGTGATCGATGATGTCAAAGGCGGCGCTGAGGTCGAGGAGGATGAGAATGTTGAGGTTGCCAGCGTCAGAGGAGAGGAGAAGGTCGTTGGTGATTTTGAGGAGAGCAGTTTCAGTACTGTGGTTGGAGCGGAATCCGGATTGGAATGTTTCATACAGGTTATTGGCAGAGAGGTGATGTTTGAGTTGAGTGGCTACAGCGCGTTCCAAAACCTTTGACAGAAAGGGTAGGTTGGAGATGGGTCTGAAGTTATTTAGGGTGTCAGGGTTTAGTCCAGGTTTTTTCAGAATGGGGGTAACAGCAGCAATTTTGAGGGATGGTGGGACGATGCCTGTAGACAGGAAGGAGTTTATTGTTGCAATGATAAGTGGAGAGAGAGCAGGAAGCGAGGCCTTGACAAAGCTGGAGGGGATGGGGTCAAGAGTGCAGGTGGCAGTTTTCATTCCGATGAGGAGTTCAGAGAGGTCAGTAGGGGAGACTGGGGAGAATTGAGACAGGGGATGGCAGGATAAGGGGGGGCAGGTGGTTTGAGGGGGAGCGGGTGCGGCGGTGGTCAAGCTGTTGTAGATGTTTTCAATTTTGCGTTGGAAGAATGAAAGGAAGGAGATGCAGTTGTCTATTGTGAATGACTGGGTGGTGGTGTTCAGGGGGCTGAGGAGTTTGTTTATTGTAGAGAAGAGTGCTTTTGGGTTTCCGGAGCCAGAGTGGATAATTTGAGAGTAGTAGGCGGAGCGGGCGCGGGAGAGGGCATCTTAATAGTGTTGTATGTGGTCCTTGTAGGCCTGGGAGTGAACTGTGAGACCTGTTTTATTGCGGAGTCTTTCAAGTTGGCGAGCACGAGTTTTCATCAGGCGGAGTTCAGGGGTAAACCAGGGAGCAGAATGGGTGAAAGAAACTGTTTTGATTTTTATAGGCGCAAGTTGGTCAAGGCAGGAGGAGAGAGTGTGGTTGTAGTAGTCAGTGAGGTCAGAAGGGGTGTGGAGGTCAACGAAGGGAGAAGTGGACATTTTTTCAGAGAGGGTCGATGAGAATGAGTTAGGTGAAAGAGCGTTTAGCTTACGGAAGTTGATAGTGCGATAATGCCTTGGTGCTGGGGTGGGGATGTTGATGGTCAGAGTGATGGCTAGGTGGTCAGAGAGAGTGAGGTCGGAGCCAGAGAGATGGTGCAAAATTAGTCCAGTAGAGCAGACAAGGTCCAAAATGTGACCACGGTTATGGGTAGGAAAGTTGACATGTTGAGTGAGGTTAAAGCAGGTGAGTAAATCAGTGAAGTCAGTGGTTAGCGTGGAGTCAGTGGAGTCCATGTGGATATTGAAATCACCAAGGAGGAGGATTGAGGGGGAGAGGGAACATAGCTGGGTCAGAAAGTAGGAGAAGTCAGACAGGAATGATGGGTGTGGTTTGGGAGGGCGGTAGACAACAGCCATGACTGACTGTGTGTGACCAGAGAGTTTAAAAGCCAGGTGTTCAAATGATGGAGCAGATGAGATGGAGATGAGGTTGGTCTTGATGTCTTGTCGGTGAATAATGGCAATTCCACCACCTCGGCCCTCCGAGCGTGGTTTATTGATGTAAGAATATCCATTGGGTGTGGTGAGGTTGAGCGTGTAGTAGTCCAGTGGTTGTTGCCAGGTCTCAGTGAGACAGAGAAAGTCCAGTTTATTTTCCAGGATGTAGTCGTTCAGGATGAGGCATTTGTTGTTGAGGGACCGGGTATTGAACAGGGTGAGCTTGATGTTGTTTTGTACGGCGGGTATGAATCCAGGTGATTTGGCCAGGGTTCGCAGACAGGAGGTGCAATTTTGTGCGTTGTTGTGACCAGGTGTGTTGGGACGATGAGTGGGAGTGCGCTGAGCCGACCAGAGGATGGGGATGGAGTGACCTGATTGTAAATAAACAAACTTACGACCGGAGCCACGGTGAATGTACCTGGGTCGACGCAGGAGTCCATTCGATTTGATTGCAGAGATGCATGATGGGGTGGAGCGGGTTTTAAGCAGGAGAAGCCTTGCGGCGGAGTACCGCAGAGCCATGCCAGCAGGAGCGTAGGGACGAGCACGAGGCCAAGGGTGAGGAGGCGAAACAATCGTCACAACCCACGGGAGTGGGCCCGAGGAAACAGCGAAGGAGCCGAGCAGGTGAAGCCAGGAGCAGAGCCGGGACCATGCAGAGGGCAGACAGGAGCGAAGAGACGAGCACGAGGCCAAGGTTGAGGAGGCAAAGCGGCAAATGCAGCGGCAAACGACCGCCGCCGCTAATCAAGATCACGGCGGCAAACCGCCACCACCGCCGCTGCAAACAATGGGCACAACCCACGAGAGTGAGCCCGAGGAAACAGCGAAGGAGCCGAGCAGGTGAAGCCAGGAGCAGCAGAGCAGAGCCGGGACCGTGCAGAGGGCAGACTCAATGGCCAAAAATCCGCCACGACCACCAGGAAAGCAAGATACGGACAATGGTCCAGTCAGAGAAGCGGCGAGCAAGTGACGCCAGCGTCCTCTCACGACCGGACCGGAAACGGAAATGTTTGTCTGAGAATCATCAGGATAGTCTGAGATACTGTTTGTTTGTACGAGTATCACTTTGCTACCTTTGTCTTCCACCTCGGTGCTCAAAAAGGTACGTTTTAGGTTCCTCTTAGCCTCGGTGCCTTTCATCAATACCTCCTCAAAAACCATATTATCTTGAGGTTGCAGCCTCTTGTCCACATCGACTGGGTGCTCCCCTGCTGCACTAACCTCAGCAACACCGCCACCACTTGCCACACCCTGGTCTTCTGGTGTGGATCTCTGTACCCCACCAGGCTCATGAACGGGGGGCACTGCATCAGTCACAGGGGGGGCCGACCCAGCTGCTGTAGCGTACGTCTTCTTGGCGTCTGGGCAATACTGCTTAGTGTGTCCGTGTGCTCCACATCCGTAGCAGATCAAGGTCTCAGTAGCCATGAAAATCCTATATTCATGCTCGCCTACTTTAAAGGTGTGGGAGGTGCTCAACTGCTTCGCTGCGTCTTTTAAAACAACAAAACAAAAACGTCTAAACGATTGTACGTGCTTCAACCTGCCGTTTCTCGTACGTAGAGGAACCCTAATGATTCGAGAGACGACAGTACCAAACTCACCGAGCTTGTGCAGGATTTCCTCGTTACCTAGAAAAGGCGGAACATTGCTCAAAATGACTTTAAGTTTAACCGCCGGCGTGTCCATCGACGACACAGGAACAAACAGATCGTCTCCCAAGGTCAAACCATTCTGCACAACAACATCGGCCAGACTTATTTGCGAAACAAAAACCACAATTTTGTGATTCATACGGGACACGGCACGAATATTACTCACGTCGATCAAATCCCCAATCGCGAGCAAAATGTCAACCATTTCAACTCCCTCCGGCGGGACAAGGCACAGCCCGTGCTTACGCGATAAACCCTCATCGGTAACACGACCGGCAGGCCTTTGGCTACTCCTATTACTATTAGCCATATCGTCAAAGGAGAAACGAAGTGAAAGCAAATAGATTTGTATAATCCTAAAAAAAAAATAGGAAAAAAAAAAATTAAATAACTAAAAACGAAAGCACGGTTTAAACCACGTTAGGAAAAAACGTGGTTTAAACAAACCCTCACCGTGCTGGCTCTCCCTCTCTCTGTCTCGAAGGAGGGGGAAAAGAGGGGCAGGTGGTAACGAAGCAGGAAGGGAGGAAAAAGGTCAACACACACGACAAAAGGAAAAAAAAAAAACCGAAAAAACAAAAACAAAAGGGAAAGGTAAAAAGGGAGGTGGGGCGAGGACGAAAACAACACGAGCCAGGAGCTACAACACACAAACACGAGCACACGCCATCTTGCCACACCCAACAACAGACGGCCAGCAGGGGATGAGAGAGAGAGAGAAAGAGAAAAAAATGTAGGAGGAATAAGACAAAGCATGCATGATCTCCTGGAGAAACATGCGGCAATGCATTGTGGCACTCTCAGAGAGAGAGGGAGAGATGGGGGAAAGAGAGAGTGGGGGAAAGAGGGTGGGGGAAAGAGAGGGTGGGGGAAAGAGAGGGTGGGGGAAAGAGAGGGTGGGGGAAAGAGAGGGTGGGGGAAAGAGAGGGTGCGGGAGATAGAGATGGAAAGAAAGAAAGGGAGGGAGAGGGAGAGAGAGGAAGTGTAGGAGGAATAAGACAAAGCATGCATGATCTCCTGGAAAAACATGCGGCAATGCAATGTGGCACTCTCAGAGAGAGAGGGAGAGATGGGGGAAAGAGAGAGTGGGGGAAAGAGAGGGTGGGGGAGAGGGTGGGGGAAAGAGAGGGTGTGGGAGATAGAGATGGAGAGAAAGAAAGGGAGGGAGAGGGAGAGAGAGGAAGTGTAGGAGGAATAAGACAAAGCATGCATGATCTCCTGGAGAAACATGCGGCAATGCAATGTGGCACTCTCAGAGAGAGAGGGAGAGATGGGGGAAAGAGAGAGTGGGGGAAAGAGAGGGTGGGGGAAAGAGAGGATGCGGGAGATAGAGATGGAGAGAAAGAAAGGGAGGGAGAGGGAGAGAGAGGAAGTGTATGAGGAATAAGACAAAGCATGCATGATCTCCTGGAGAAACATGCGGCAATGCAATGTGGCACTCTCAGAGAGAGAGGGAGAGATGGGGGAAAGAGAGAGTGGGGGAAAGAGAGGGTGGGGGAAAGAGAGGGTGGGGGAAAGAGAGGGTGGGGGAAAGAGAGGGTGGGGGAAAGAGAGGGTGCGGGAGATAGAGATGGAGAGAAAGAAAGGGAGGGAGAGGGAGAGAGAGGAAGTGTAGGAGGAATAAGACAAAGCATGCATGATCTCCTGGAGAAACATGCGGCAATGCAATGTGGCACTCTCAGAGAGAGAGGGAGAGATGGGGGAAAGAGAGAGTGGGGGAAAGAGAGGGTGGGGGAAAGAGAGGGTGGGGGAGGGGGTGGGGGAAAGAGAGGGTGCGGGAGATAGAGATGGAGAGAAAGAGAAAGGGAGGGAGAAGGAGAGAGAGGAAGTGTAGGAGGAATAAGACAAAGCATGCATGATCTCCTGGAGCAACATGCGGAAATGCAATGTGGCACTCTCAGAGAGAGAGGAGTGGGAGAGAGAGGAAGTGTAGGAGGAATAAGAGAGTGGGAGGGAGGGAGAGATAGGGAGTGGGAGGGAGGGAAAGAGGGAGAGATGGGGGAGAGGGAGAGGGAAAGATGTGGAGTGGGAGGGAGGGAAAGAGGGAGAGATGGGGGAGAGGGAGAGGGAAAGATGTGGAGTGTGAGGGAGGGAAAGAGGGAGACATGGGGAGAGGGAGAGGGAAACATGGGGAGTGGGAGGGAGGTAAAGAGAGAGACATGGGGAGTGGGAGGGAGGGAGAGATGGGGAGTGGGAGGGAGGGAAAAAGGGAGAGATGGGGAGTGGGGAGGGAAAGATGGGGAGTAGGAGGGAGGGAGATGGGGAGTGGGAGAGAGGGAGAGATGGGGAGTGGGGGAGATGGGGAGTGGGAGGGAGGGAGAGATGGGGAGTGGGAGGGAGGGAAAGAGGGAGATGGGGAAGAGGGAGGAGGAGAGGGAGAGGAGGAGAGAAAGAGGGAGAGATGAAGTGTAGGAGGAATAAAACAAATCATGCATGATCTGCTGGGAGTAACATGTATCAATGCAATCTGGCACTCTCAAGGTATGTTTCAGATGCTCGTGTGGATCAAATTTGCAAAATTGGTACTTATTACTCCTTTGGCACTCCAAATGATGTAGCGCATACATCCTCCTCATAACGATGCCCAGAATAGGCATACTTTCAATTTTTATTACATGCCAGGAATTTTTCAAGCATTTCATCAGTCAGGCATTGCTTGCGTCCCTCCAATGGACGCCGCACATCGCCCTGCATGCGAAATGCCAGGATGACGGTCCATAGCTCAGTCTAGACAGCTCGAAGGTGGGTGTACATACCTGCAAGGTATCCTTCCGACCTTTTCGACGAAGAGCTTTGTGACACTGACCTAACTCATCACAATAGGGAATAGTAAAGGGTCGGATGAATGTCCTTGTAATCAGGCAAAGTGCTAATGGAAACAACAGGATTCATGTAGGCCACCGGCCGGACCTTTACTGGTGGCAATGGAGAACAGCTTGAGTGCACTAACTCCACCTGCTTCATTAACACACCATCTGACTGTGTTGCTGCCAAAGTCCAGCCGAGTGTACGTCCTAATTATCTCTTGTGTTTTCGTCCTTCTCTTTATTAGTCCCCTACCGGTGTACAGCGGAGGAGACTATAGGTTTGCACGCCGTCCCTCCGTCCGTCAGTCCGTCAGTCCGTCAGTCCGTCAGTCCGTCAGTCAGTCCGTCCGTCACGCAAAGAACAGTTTTCCGGACTTTTTTTTCTAAACGCTTAATGCTAATGATTTCAAACTTGGCACATCGTTTCCTCAGGATAAGTTACAGATCGAGTTCGAACTTCACGACGTTTCGATCATTTTTAATAATAATAATAATAATAATAATAATTCATTTATTTTGTATAGCGCTTTTCCAGAAGCCCAAAGGCGCTTTGACAGAGTGGAAAACATAATGCATAACAATACATGAAAACAACAATTGCAAAAAGACAAGAATCAATCGGGAAATATTTAAAGCAAAAGGAGGGAGAAGGAGAAGTGATAGTCAGGGGTTAAATGCTGTGGGTTGAATGTTGAATGCAGTGTTGAACAGGTGGGTCTTTAGTGATGTTTTGAATGTGGTGAGTGAGGAGGAGTCTCTGATGGTGTGAGGTAGTGAGTTCCAGAGGGTGGGAGCAGCGATGGAGAAGGCCCTGTCCCCCCAGGATCTGAATTTGGTCTGGATGGAGGGGGTCAGGAGGTTGGTACCAGCAGAGCGGAGGTTGTGGGTGGGAGTGTGTCTGGAGAGGAGGTCAGCCAGGTAGGATGGGGCCAGGTTATGAAGGGCTTTGTATGTCAAGAGGAGGATTTTGTACTGGATTCTCTGGGGGATGGGGAGCCAGTGAAGCTTGTAAAGGACGGGGGTGATGTGGTCACGGGTCCGGGAATGGGTGAGTAGACGGGCAGCGGAGTTCTGAATGTATTGGAGTTTATTGGTGATTTTTGAGGGTGAACCATAGAGGAGGCTATTGCAGTAGTCCAGACGGGAGGTGATGAAGGCGTGGATGAGGGTTTCTGCAGCCGTGGAGGAGAGGGATGAGCGGAGACGGGCAATGTTTTTCAGGTGAAAGAAGGCTGACTTTGTGATCTGTTTAGTGTATTTGTCGAAGGAAAGGGTTTGGTCAAAGATGACGCCAAGATTCTGGATGTGAGGGGAGGTGGATACTGGGATACCGTCGATGTTGAGGGCAAAGTTATGGGTGGATTTTGTGAGCGTTTTTGGGCCAATGATTATTATTTCAGATTTATCACAGTTAAGCTTGAGGAAGTTGATTTGAAGCCAGGATTTTATTTCAGTGATGCAGTTTGTCAGGATAGAGTGGGTGTCGGTGGAGACAGACTTGGTGGAGATGAAAAGCTGGATGTCATCGGCGAAGCAGTGGAATTGGAGACCATGACGGCGGATTAAGTGACCGAGGGGGGACAGGTAAAGGATGAAGAGTAGGGGGCCAAGAACTGAACCTTGGGGGACACCTTGGGGGAGGGGAGCAGTGGGGGATTTGCAGTTATTGATGGAGATGAACTGGCGTCTGTCAGAGAGGTATGATTTAATCCAAGAGAGGGCAGTGCCGGTAACGTTAAAGGTGGATTCAAGTCGGGTGAGGAGGATGGTGTGATCGATGGTGTCAAAGGCAGCGCTGAGGTCGAGGAGGACGAGAATGTTGAGGTTGCCAGCGTCAGAGGAGAGGAGAAGGTCGTTGGTGATTTTGAGGAGAGCAGTTTCAGTACTGTGTTTGGAGCGGAATCCGGATTGGAATGTTTCATACAGGTTATTGGCAGAGAGATGATGTTTGAGTTGAGTGGCTACAGCGCGTTCCAAAACTTTTGACAGAAAGGGTAGGTTGGAGATGGGTCTGAAGTTGTTTAGGGTGTCAGGGTTTAGACCAGGTTTTTTTAGAATGGGGGTAACAGCAGCAATTTTGAGGGAAGGTGGGACGATGCCTGTAGACAGGGAGGAGTTTATTGTTGCAATGATAAGTGGAGAGAGAGCAGGGAGGGAGGCCTTGACAAAGCTGTAGGGGATGGGGTCAAGAGTGCAGGTGGCAGTTTTCATTCCTATGAGGAGTTCAGAGAGGTCAGTCGGGGAGATTGGGGAGAACCGAGACAGGGGATGGCAGGACAAGGGGGGGGGCAGGTGGTTGGAGGGGGAGCGGGTGCGGTGGTGGTCAAGCTGTTGTAGATGTTGTCAATTTTGCGTTGGAAGAAAGAGAGGAAGGAGATGCAGTTGTCTACTGTGAATGACTGGGTGGTGGTGTTCAGGGGGCGGAGGAGTTTGTTTATTGTTGAGAAGAGTGCTTTTGGGTTTCCGGAGCCAGAGTGGATAATTTGAGAGTAGTAGGCGGAGCGGGCGCGGGAGAGGGCATCTTTGTAGTGTTGTTGGTGGTCCTTGTAGGCTTGGGAGTGAACTGTGAGACCGGTTTTATTGCGGAGTCTTTCAAGTTGGCGAGCACGACTTTTAACTTTAACTTTTTCACTTTAATTTTTAACAAAGTTATGGCAATTTGAACTTTGGGAATTCTGATAATTCTGATGATCCTTAACTCGGTG
This sequence comes from Myxine glutinosa, assembly GCF_964187855.1. Taxonomy (NCBI): domain Eukaryota; kingdom Metazoa; phylum Chordata; class Myxini; order Myxiniformes; family Myxinidae; genus Myxine; species Myxine glutinosa. The sequence goes on from NC_136267.1 coordinate 37,110,949, forward strand.
CCATTTTAAGTTTTAATTTCCTTTAAAAAAGATTTTCTCTGCAATAATAGGACCGATTGAGATCAAATTTTCACCATATGAGGGACTCGGTCTGTAGAATATTTTAATGGTAATTATGACGTCACAGGTCATGTGGTTCGGCCGCCATATTGTTTTTCATGAAAACATGAAAACCCCTTTTTCTCTGCAACGGCTGAACAGATCGAGGCCAAACTTTGCAGGCAGAATCGCATACCCATGACGAACAAAAAAAGTCAGCGAGCATGACGTCATGCATCACATGGTTTCAGAGTTATGACGTTTTTAACCGAGCTCTTTAAAACCTTTAAAACCAAGCTCCTCCCTCATTTTTGATCCAATAGAGGGGAAACTTCACAGATCGGTTCAGCATGTCAATCTGCTAAAATGTCCTTTTGGAATTTGCGATAGGGCACGTGGTTTGGCAGATATCGTTAATCTTCGATAATATTTAAAAAATGGATATCTCTTGTTTATTCTAGAGTTCTCCTCAAGCCGCACCGCGCGCGCTCAGCCTCGTCTGCAAACGTCAAAAGCGCGACACAGCGCGCGCTTTCTGGAGGGGCGGAGCCAAGCCGAGCAACATATATCTATATACACATCGATCATTGATCGTGAACCGGAAAATATAATAAATTACTGATATTTAGCGACTCGAAAGGTTCTTTATCAACAACTTATTTTCTCGTGCTTCTGCTGACCTGTCTGCAAGGTGTATAAATCGAAGTCCCGAGTGCGAATCACAGGTGAGCCCGTCCTGAGGTAATTAGCGATTGGGAACGATTCAGAACCTGTGGGTAAATAACCCTTGGTAATTTCCCCAACATTTTTCTGGACGACAGAGTGCTGGTAGGGGACATGTATTGCAGTGCAATACTCAGAATGCTCGTTCTTTGGTGTCCTGTCAATCTATTCTTCCATAATCCGTTTCTTATTAGGCCTAATATTGCTTCACAGTCCATTATCCCATCATATTTTACAACAAAGGGAAACAACGTTGAGGATAAACAAGGGAATGTTAGATATTGGGCTGTTTAGCACTCCCATCTGAGCACCTAGCTCATGATGCTCAAATCCAAGGTTCAAATCTAGATGTAGGAACACATTTTCAAGTGTTAATGAGTTTCTTTGTAGGTTTGTGCATTTATACGTTATTCTTTCACGGCCGAACTGTATTTTGGGGTGTAGGTTTTTAAGTAGGCCCCAAAGTTTGGGTGTAGGTTTTTAAGTAGGCCCCAAAGTTTGGGTGTAGGTTTTTAAGTAGGCCCCAAAGTTTGGGTGTAGGTTTTTGAGTAGGCCCCAAAGTTTGGGTGTAGATATTTCAGAATGTGGGCAAGGTTTTAAGCTACCACACACTGGCCTTGACGTCCGCTTTGAGGCCAAAGGCCGCTACAAAGTGTGTATTGGGATGTGGGGTCAGGTAGTGCTGCCCCCGGCCCACAGCAAAAGGTAACGACTGAGTGAGGCAAATAACTCTGTTGTGGTTTTGTAAATAAAGGCAACCCCCCTATAGTTCGTTACACCACAACATGTAGCTTCGCTTAGTTAGTTATTCCTTATTAAATGTGAAGTATAGTCTCCTTCCCAGTGTTAGTATGCATTGAGGCAGGTAGAGTAAGGGTAGGCCTCATTGAAGCCTGGAATGCCATGTCATGGGCCTAGGACAAGTCTAGGAGGCCTGAGGGAGGAGCTGGAGGGCGTGGCTAGTAAGCAGCGAACAGCCAATGGGAGCTAAAGGGAGTGGCCACTGGCCAATAACGGCGGCCAATGAGAGCTAAAGGGAGTGGCCAATAAAGGCGGCCAATGAGAGCTAAGGGGAGTGGCCAATAACGGCGGCCAATGAGAGCTAAGGGGAGGGACTAATGAGGAGCCATCACGACACGTGACCCCTGGCGGCCAGTGGAGGCCCGTGGAACATTCTAGTGAGGCTCCGGGGGCTATAAAACCCGGCCCGGACCCCCGAACTCACTCTCTGGCCCTGGACTCTGAACTCTCTGGCCCTGGACTCTGAACTCTCTGGCCCTGGACTCTGAACTCTCTGGCCCTGGACTCTGAACTCTCTGGCCCTGGACTCTGAACTCTCTGGCCCTGGACTCTGAACTCTCTGGCCCTGGACTCTGAACTCTCTGGCCCTGGACTCTGCACTCTCTGGCCCTGGACTCTGCACTCTCTGGCCCTGGACTCTGCACTCTCTGGCCCTGGACTCTGCACTCTCTGGCCCTGGACTCTGCACTCTCTGGCCCTGGACTCTGCACTCTCTGGCCCTGGACTCTGCACTCTCTGGCCCTGGACTCTGCACTCTCTGGCCCTGGACTCTGCACTCTCTGGCCCTGGACTCTGCACTCTCTGGCCCTGGACTCTGCACTCTCTGGCCCTGGACTCTGCACTCTCTGGCCCTGGACTCTGCACTCTCTGGCCCTGGACTCTGCACTCTCTGGCCCTGGACTCTGCACTCTCTGGCCCTGGACTCTGCACTCTCTGGCCCTGGACTCTGCACTCTCTGGCCCTGGACTCTGCACTCTCTGGCCCTGGACTCTGCACTCTCTGGCCCTGGACTCTGCACTCTCTGGCCCTGGACTCTGCACTCTCTGGCCCTGGACTCTGCACTCTCTGGCCCTGGACTCTGCACTCTCTGGCCCTGGACTCTGCACTCTCTGGCCCTGGACTCTGCACTCTCTGGCCCTGCACTCTGCACTCTCTGGCCCTGCACTCTGCACTCTCTGGCCCTGGACTCTGCACTCTCTGGCCCTGGACTCTGCACTCTCTGGCCCTGGACTCTGCACTCTCTGGCCCTGGACTCTGCACTCTCTGGCCCTGGACTCTGCACTCTCTGGCCCTGGACTCTGCACTCTCTGGCCCTGGACTCTGCACTCTCTGGCCCTGGACTCTGCACTCTCTGGCCCTGGACTCTGCACTCTCTGGCCCTGGACTCTGCACTCTCTGGCCCTGGACTCTGCACTCTCTGGCCCTGGACTCTGCACTCTCTGGCCCTGGACTCTGCACTCTCTGGCCCTGGACTCTGCACTCTCTGGCCCTGGACTCTGCACTCTCTGGCCCTGGACTCTGCACTCTCTGGCCCTGGACTCTGCACTCTCTGGCCCTGGACTCTGCACTCTCTGGCCCTGGACTCTGCACTCTCTGGCCCTGGACTCTGCACTCTCTGGCCCTGGACTCTGCACTCTCTGGCCCTGGACTCTGCACTCTCTGGCCCTGGACTCTGCACTCTCTGGCCCTGGACTCTGCACTCTCTGGCCCTGGACTCTGCACTCTCTGGCCCTGGACTCTGCACTCTCTGGCCCTGGACTCTGCACTCTCTGGCCCTGGACTCTGCACTCTCTGGCCCTGGACTCTGCACTCTCTGGCCCTGGACTCTGCACTCTCTGGCCCTGGACTCTGCACTCTCTGGCCCTGGACTCTGAACTCTCTGGCTCTGGATTCGCCCTCTGGTCTCTCTCTGTCCCGAGATCCTGAACGTGCTCTCTGCCTTGATGACATCTGCCTGGACTCCCTGCACGTGCGCTTCACCTCGCTGACTTTGGGACACGCTCCGTGGATTCCCGTTACGTGCACGACTGAGATCGACGTCCCTGCCGCGAGCATCCTCGGGGGGACCCGCCCAACGAGCCGTCCAGGCGAACTGCACCAAGCGGCCGCGCTTTGTGCGCATTCCCCTCTTCCTCCCCCTTCCCCGAACGAGTCTGAGGGCCCTTGTCGGGGCAACGTAAGTAAGGCCGTTAAGGTTCTCCTCTGTGTCCCTTTCCTATTACCATTGTACATTTGTGAATAAATCCTGTGGTTTGATTCCAACTTGGCCATTTTCGTCCCTTCACCATTGGCCTCACATTGCACGAGTTAAAACCGCTCGATCGGGTTCATAGTGATTAACGGCACAAGTCACGCGACGCACAAACCGCTCGGGCGTACCATACCAGCATGACTCGTGCAAGATTCAGCCCCCGTTCTCACGGCTGCGTGTGTCGAAGCTACTCGGGTTGTGACCGTTAACCCTTCCACGCGTTAGCTGTGGGTTTGGCGGCTGGAATTGCTCAGCAATCCGCCCCCACGAGTGTAGAGTGGGTAGCGGCCTCGTGGACTAGAAGTTCGAGGGGGAGCAGGGCTTAACCCCCCCCCCCCGCCTCAGTACGTCGACGAGCTCGAGATCCGTAACAAATTGGTAGTCAGGAGTGGGATTTGAACCCGACACCAACAAATTGGTGTCCGGGAGTGGGTTATTTGGACCTGGAGTGCGCTTCACGTACTCAAAATTACAAAATGACGAGCGTACAAAATTTAGTGTAAAACCAAATTTTTTGAGTTCATGCAATGGCTGGCCAAGACGACCAAGTGCCGGTGGGAGTAGGAAATGTGGAAGAATTAATGACCCAGGACCAGCATGAAGAATTGTTAGAAGGGGAAGCTGATGAGGGTGCAGCAGGAGGAAGTGGAGAAAATGGCGGCGCCTCGCACGTGGCGGCGAAAGCCGAGCCCGCGGTGCCAGGGGACATGGGCCTATGGCCTATGGTGCAAATGAGGGCCTACATGGTCGAGATGGGCGAAAAAATGGATACCCAGAGGGAGGAATCAAGGCGCAACATGGTCAAGTCGGGTGAAGAAATGAAAGAAATGACGGCAGAGTCAAGAAGTGATAAAAAAAAGATGGGGGACAAATCCAGGTGTGATATGGAAAAGATGGGGGAGGAGATTTGGCGTAGGATGAGCAGGGAGGTAGCAGTGGTATGCGACGAGGTGAGGCGGTACGAGGAGCGCGTGGAGAGGGGGTTGAAGCGGAGCATGGCCAAGCTGACTGGGGCTATGAGAGTAGCGAAGCGGGAAGTAGAGGAACCGACGAAGGTCGAGTTGGAGGAGGTAATTTTGGGGGCGCCGACGATGGTCGAATTGGAAGAGGAAATTTTGGGGGCACAGCAGGAAATAGTAGGGGCGCACCGGGAAATAGTGGAGGTAACCCTGGAAAAGGAATAAATAATTGGGGTTGAAGAGACGGGAGGAGAGACAGGGAGTGAATCACGGGAGGAAGTTATGGAGCATGTACAAAGTTCGTGTTCGCACCGTGATGCCGTGCTTGCTAACGAAATGGAAAGTTTGCAGGTGCTGGCGGAGAAGCGGGAGAAGGAGAGCCCCGAGGTGAGTTGCAATGGCGGAAATGTGTTTGGTGCGAACGGATGATCGGCGAGCTTGGGGGTCGGGCGAGACCCGGGGGTTCGAGAAGGGCCCATTGCGAGGTGTGAGATTGGTCGTGGTACGGAGTGTGAGAGAGAGAGAGTGCGTACCGGAGTGCGTTGAGAGAGAGTGCAGACCGGAGTGCGTTGAGAGAGAGTGCATACTGGAGTGCATGGAAAGCGAGTGCGTACTGGAGTGTGTGGAGAAAGAGTGCGTACTGGAGTGTGTGGAGAGAGGGTGCACACGGGAGTGTGAAAGAGAGTGTGCACCGGAGTGTGAGAGAGAGTGTGCACCAGAGTGTGAGAGAGTGTGCACCGGAGTGTGAGAGAGTGTGTGCACCGGAGTGTGGGAGAGAGTGTGCACCGGAGTGTGAGAGAGAGTGTGCACCAGAGTGTGAGAGAAAGTGTGCACCAGAGTGTGAGAGAAAGTGCACACCGGAGGGTGAGAGAGAGTGCACACCGGAGGGTGAGAGAGAGTGCACCCCGGAGTGTGAGAGAGAGTGCACCCCAGAGTGTGAGAGAGAGTGCATACCAGAGTGTGTGGAGCGAGAGTGCACACCGGAGTGCGTGGAGCTAGAGTGCACACCGGAGTGTGTGGAGGAAGAGTGTGCACCGGAGTGTGCGATGACGGTGTGTGTGAAAGGCGTGAGTGCACCTAGGTGTGCAAGTACGAGTACGGAATGTGAGAGAGAGTGCACACCAGAGTGTGTGGAAAAAGTGTGCACCGGAGTGTGCAATGACGGAGTGTGTGGGGGGTGCGTGTGCACCTGGGTGTGCGAGTGTGGAGTGGGTCACGGGTTGTGATGATGCAGCCCGAGCATCGACACCGACCGGGGTAGCGCTTAGCGGGACGAGTAGCATACGCGAGCCCCCGGTGAGTTGTGTGCCGTGGGGACCGGAGGAAATCGGTGCTGTGTCGGTCTCGCAAGGACCGGCGTGCACGATTCGTGCCTCCGGCACCCGCACGGTATGGTTGGCGCCGTATGGCAGCAAGGGCGATCGGCGGGTTTTGAGGGGAGGTTTGGAGTTTCAGAGCCACGCACCTTATCGGGTGAGGTGCTCTGACTGTGGCCGGTTGGGGTCATCGTGCGTGGGACCGTGAGGCCCCGCGCAGGGATGGAGCCTGGCACTTGGGCCCATCAATCCCACCCCCCTCGGATCGTCAATGCCGGACGGACATCCCATACAGGCGACCAACCACCCGCATGGATCGCTCGGCCCTTCGAGGTCGAGCCGTGACAAGGTACCTCCGTGGATGGGGGCTCATCGTTTAGAGGACTGGGGGGAGTAGTGTACCCCATGTGGGGGAATGGTAGTGTGAGCATTCCTCTCACGGGGGGGGGGGGGGGGGGAGGCCCATGAGCATTAGTTTAGGGGGATGGCAGTGTTAGGCCCATGGAGGGGCCAGCAATGGTTGCCTCCATGGGGCATCGAAGCTAGCCGAGGGAGGGCTAGGATAATGATAGGGATTTAGAGCGACTTTAGGGACAAGAATTAAGTAGTGACACCTGAACTGTAGAGGGGACGTAGAGAGTTCAGCTGGTTGTTAAAAAGGGTGTGCATAGTTTAAAGGGACGACGCCGAAGCACGAGTTGTAGGGGAAATTAGTTAGACAGATGATGCTGTGTGTTTTGTGAAAAGGTGTAAGAATAAAAGGTGTAAGAATAAAAGGTGTAAGAATAAAAGGTGTAAGAATAAAAGGTGTAAGAATAAAAGGTGTGGAATGCATGGTGTGGAATAGAAAGTGTGGAATGAATGGTGTGGAATAATTGGTGTGGAATGCATGGTGTGAAGGATTGAATGGGGGGTGGGGGGGGGGAGGAGTGGAACCCATTCACGGAAGCCCGGGGGGGGGGTTAGTTTAAAGCCAGGTGGAGGGCATAGGTAAATTGAATGGATATTGACACCTGTGGTGCAGATAGTGGAATGTAGTGTTTTGTGAGGTGCAGGAGACAGTGAAATGGCTAGGCGTGTGGTTTAATTGGTGAGTATGGTTATTGAGGCACTCTGTCGCTGGTAGCTTGTCGGCCAGGTAAGGCCGCATGTAGGCTCTGGGAGCCGGTTAGGTTAGCGAGTGAGTGGGGCCCGAGGATCCAAGGGAAGGACCCGGGTTGCCCAATGCCGAGGTGGGCATCGAGGGGGTAAGCGCCAGAGAGGGCCTTCCCCAGTTAGGGTAGTTGTGAGGAGCAGGCAAGCTCGGGAGGCGGCTCCAGTGGACGGAGGGGCGCAGGTAAATAGACCTGCTGGTAGAGCCACACGACCCAGCCCCGAAATTGTGCGAGAGCACAGGGAGAAAAATTGTTGGGTGAGACCCAAATTCAGGAGGGCACCACAGTGTGGGCAATGGGAATTCGGGTTCTTAGAACCACATAGTTTAAAGAAGGCCGATTGGCAGGGTACGACCCCGGGTAGTTTAAAAGTGTAAATGTTATTAGGGTAATTAGGATGTGAGATCCCTTCGCACCATCCACAGCCATTCACCGAGGACGAGCTTTACACCGTAAGGCTCTGTAAGCTGTTTGAGAAGTAAGACGCATCATGACGTGAGTGAGACATTGTTTTGTTCCATCCCTTCCTTCCTGGGAGAACCTGGGAGGGATTTGGGGACGAATTTGGTGTTAGAGGGGGATATGGGAGACAAGACGTAGAGATGAATTCTAAATACAAGGGGGGCTAGGGTAGTGTAGCCAACGGTGGGGGGTACGGACAGTTAGGGACGAGCTTGCTCCGCTCACTCTGCCGCGTCCCTCGTACCGCACCAGGTATGGTGGTGCCTGGTCACCTTGTTTTTCGTTTGCCACTGTGTGCTTTTCCGTGTGATTGTTGCGCCTTGTCTTCCCCCCCGCCCCAGCACCATTTGGAGACCCATCGACCTGTACAGCATCTTGCTGCTAATCCATCTTGTACTTATGGACCACCTGTTGGGTGGCATTCGGGCCAAGCTTTGGACCACCTGTTGAGTGGCACCGACGCCACGCAGTTGGACCACGTGTCGAGTGGCCCCGCTTGTGAATAAAGAACGTGTGTGCAATTGTGAAGATGTGTGCCATTTGTGGAGACTTAGATGGCCCTGATGTTCAAATGGCCTGTATGCCGGTCAGGGCCCAGCCGGTTTTTGTTAGCCCGCACACCACAAGAAGATGATACAAGATACAAGCAGCAAGTGCCTTCATTTCCTTCCTCCATTTCTTTCCTTGAGTGCAGGTCCTGGGTTGTAGTATTGTAAATAAAGGTTAAGTTCTGTGCTTGTAAATATAAGAATGTGCCCACCGGCTATGTGCTTAGTTTTAAAATTCCGGAAATGCACGGATAGTTGAGGGTGTGAGTCTTAGATTAGCTGCTCAACGCATTAGGAGGGACATATCTAGAGTAAAAAAATGTCACACACATGGGTTAGAGTAAATGTTAGGGGGATTACATGTATGTGTCACATTAATGGTAAGAGTAAATTGCATGCCAGACTCTACCGGTCGTTCCGACTGAGGTCGACTCGGGACGAGTCTGGTCAGAGAGGGGGGTCGTGTTGTGGTTTTGTAAATAAAGGCAACCCCCCTATAGTTAGTTACACCACAACATGTAGCCTCGCTTAGTTAGTTATTCCTTATTAAATGTGAAGTATAGTCTCCTTCCCAATGTTAGTATGCGTTGAGGCAGGTAGAGTAAGGGTAGGCCTGCCCTGGGGAATGCCATGTCATGGGCCTAGGACAAGTCTAGGAGGCCTGAGGGAGGAGCTGGAGGGCGTGGCTGGTAAGCAGCGAACGGCCAATGGGAGCTAAAGGGAGTGGCCAATAACGGCGGCCAATGAGAGCTAAGGGGAGTGGCCAATAACGGCGGCCAATGAGAGCTAAGGGGAGTGATTAATGAGGGGCTATCACGACACGTGACCCCCGGCGGCCAGTGGAGGCCCGTGAGGCTATAAAACCCGGCCCGGACCCCCGAACTCTCTCTCTGGCCCTGGACTCCGAACTCTCTGGCAGGACGATCTCTCTGGCTCTGGATTCGCCCTCTGGTCTCTCTCTGTCCCGAGATCCTGAACGCGCTCTCTGCCTTGACGACCTCTGCCTGGACTCCCTGCACGTGCGCTTCGCCTCGCTGACTTTGGGGCACGCTCCGTGGATTCCCATTACGTGCACGACTGAGATCGACGTCCCTGCCACGAACATCCTCGGGGGGACCCGCCCAACGAGCCGTCCAGGCGAACTGCACCAAGCGGCCGAGCTTTGTGTGCATTCCCCTCTTCCTCCCCCTTCCCCGAACGAGTCTGAGAGCCCTTGTCTGGGAAACGTAAGTAAGGCTGTTAAGGTTCTCCTCTGTGTCCCTTTCCTGTCACCATTGTACATTTGTGAATAAATCCTGTGTTTTTTTTGTTTTTTTTGTATACAAGATCGAGGCTCGTGAAAGAGCGAACATTAATCACACAGAAAGACAAACCGACACATAAAACATATAACATCGGGAGCAGTAGACAAGATGGGGAGAGAGGGGGAAGGACACAAACACAACATTTGAGAGCAGGGACCGAGAGACATGGAGACATCGAGAGATCTGTGAGAGGGAGAGGGCTTTGGGGGGGGGGGGCATGGGAAGGGGAGGGCATGGGAAGGAGGGGGGAGGGTGGGAGAGGTATAAAACATATGGACACTGCCAGGACTTCCAGGAAAGAAGTTGGAATTTCAAACAAGGTGGATCTGGGGTGAATTAGCGGGGGTAGAAAAGATCAAGGTTTTGGATTGGGGAAGATAAGAGATGGTGGTGAACAGCTGTTTTAAAGACCTGGAGGGAGGAGTGGGATTGAAGGGAGTGAGGGAGTTTGTTCCAGAGGCGGGAGAAAAGAGGAATGAAAGAGTGAAGGTGAGCAGAGAGCCGAGATTTCGGCAGTTTAACCATCAGAGGGTTGCTGGCAGATCTTGTGCATCCTGTAGGAATATTTGGGGGACAGAGCACAGAGAGAGCTGGGGGTGCAAGGCCGGAGAGGAGTCGGTAGAAGACAGAAAGACCACCTACCTGCCTGCGGTGAGTGAGTGAAAGGCCCTCAAAGATAGCTTCATCGTGGGAGATTCCAATAATTCTGAAAGCTTTGGTTTCAGCAGCGTGAAGCCGAGCTAGGTGTGAGGCAGGAGCACCGGCCCATAGGGGAGAAAAGTATTCCATTGAGCTGCGGATGAAAGCCTTGTATGTGGTGAGGAGCTCAGGTGTGCCGAGGAAGGACTTCGCACGACGGAGGATGCCCAGTCGGCGACTGGCTTTGGAGGCCAGCTTGGAAATGTGGTTTTCCCAAGAAAGATCATGGCAGATAGTGAGACCCAAAAGCTTGAGCGACAGAACTTCTTGGAGAGGATTGTTGAGAAAGTAGATGGGAGGGTTGTCCAGTCGATCTTTTCGGAGAGACATAGTAAGAGTGTGAGATTTGTCAGGGTTGAAAGACATGTTCCACTTTTTTGACCAGTCTGTGATTTTGTCCAAGTCTTCAGTTTGTTTGTTTCCAACTTGGCCGTTTTCGTCCCTTCACCATTGGCCTCGCATTGCACGAGTTAAAACCGCTCGATCGGGTTCATAGTGATTAACGGCACGAGTCACACGACGCACAAACTGCTCGGGCGTACCAGACCAGCGTGACTCGTGTGAGGTTCAGCCCCCGTTCTCGCAGCTGCGTGTGTCGAAGGTACTCGGGTTGTGACCGTTAACCCTTCCACGCGTTAGCTGTGGGTTTGACGGCTGGAATTGCTCAGCAATCCGCCCCCACAAGTGTAGAGTGGGTAACGGCCTCGTGGACTCGAAGCTCGATGGGGAGCAGGGCTTAACCCCCCTTCAGTACATCGACGAGCTCAAGATCCGCAACAACTCCATACACGTCGCCCCTCTTTCTTCCAGGGCAGCGCCGGGTTGTCCCAGCTAGTTTCACATGTTGTTGATTTGCCCATCATCTATTGATGTCTTTGTAAGTCTCCTAATGTCATTATCATGTGTGTGTTTTGCATGTAAAGCTCCTCCAGAGCCTCATATTACGGTTAAAAAAAAACAAAACAAAAAAAACTTATTACTTGAAATGCAGGACATCCAATATTAAATGAATCAAAACATTGTGAACTAGAACGGCACTCAGTAGAGAGCATATCACCACCTGGTTGGCCATATCACTCAATGGTGAAGAATCACTTCAAAAATTCTACCAGCTGGATCCAGATCCGGATCTTCACCAAAATTGAATCGATTCTTCCTTGACACACACAACCTGTCCAACAAGTTTCGTCCAAATCCATCCATATTTTTTTGAGATATCCTGTTATATATCGTTTTTGGCCCTATCTCCCAATGGTGAAGAATCACTTAAATAAGTCTCATATCTGAATCCATATTCAGATCTTCACCAAAATCGAATGGATTCTTCCTTGTCACACATACAACCGTTCCACCAAGTTTCGTCCAAATCCGTCCACAACCTTTTGAGATATCCCGCAATGTATAGTTTTTGGCCCTATCTCTCAATGGTGAAGAATCACTTAAAGAATTAATTTTTTTTTATCATATCCGAATCCATATTCAGATCTTCACCAAAATCGAATCGATTCTTCCTTGTCACACACACAACCTGTCCAACAAGTTTCGTCCAAATCAATCCATTTTTTTTTTTGAGATATCCCGCTATGTATCGTTTTTGGTCCTGTCTCCCAATGTTGAAGATTCACTTTTAAAAATTCTAGTAGCCGGACCCAAATCCGGATCTTCACCAAAATCTAATCATTTCGTCCTTGTGACATAAGCTGCCTGTCTGCCAAATTTCGTCCGAATCCATCCACAACTTGAGATATTTTGTTCATAAACAAACAAACAAGAAGACGTCATGCGGAGCACGATACTTGCAAAATCCGCCCCCCAACCCCCAAGAAAAAAAAATTCCATTGATACAGCAAATTGTCCATTTCATCAAGATTAAAATTGACAATCTTGATCAAAGCTCGGGTCAACAGGAAGAAAAGTGACGATTTTTCAGATGAAAAATGATGATTTTGGAAGGTTGACCTTGAGTTGACCTTTGACCTTTTGACCTCAAAAATATTTCGTTTCCCTATTTAGTGACTCAATGTGCAAATGCTGTTCAATTTTCAAGTCAATCGGATGAAAATTGAGGATTTAAAAAACTTGGCCTATGTTGACCTTTTGGCCTATGTTGACCTCAAAAATAGTTGTTGGTTGAATTCAGTGACCATATATGTAAATCCTCTTAAAATTTCAAGTTAATCAAATGAAAATTGGTGATTTTAGAAATTCGGCCTATGTTGACCTTTTGGCCTATGTTCACCTAAAATATAATTTGTGGTTGAATTCAGTGACCAGATATGCAAGTCCTCTTCAAATTTCAAGTCAATCGGATGAAAATTGAGGATTTTAGAAATTTGGCAAAGTTGGTGACCTTTGGCCTATGTTGACCTTTTGACCCCAAAAACAATAGGCTTCTCAATTGGGACGACCTATACACCTTGGTGAAGTTTCGTGACGATCGGTTTGGAATTGTGACCTGTAGGCCGGTGACAAACAAACAGACAAACAGACAGAACCACAAACGCAACAGACCAACATACTTGAAAAATCTTCGATTTTGCAAGTAATAAACAGACAGGGGTGAAAACATAACCTCCTTCCACCGTTGGTGGCGGAGGTAATAAAGAAGGATAAAAGACACCATTTGAAAGACGGACACGTTATAAGAAATAAAATGTCATTTATTAAATTAGAGTACATCACCACTTAAATATAATGTATAAGAATCGTTGAGAATTTTCTCGGAAAGGGATATCCGTTGTTATTATTGCTGTGTACTCAAGAAATTTGGATTTGAGATCAAAAGATGAATACGAGGCAAGAGTACAGAACATCAGCCATTGTAGGGCAATAGCACTTTTGATGTTCAGTACCTCCATTTTAGGTGAGCATAAGTATTGGAACAGATGATTGACAGGTGTTTTTTTGTTGCTCAGGTGTTTGCTATTGCATTGATTCACACATAAAAGAACTGTGAATGTCTAGTCTTTGTTTTAGGATTTGCCTGGGAGTCTGCCGTTGGTGTCAGCAGGCAGAAACCCGCATCTCTGAGGGCCACAATGGGTCGGAGTGGTACTCAGTCCTATTGTACCTTGGATAGCCCGAAAAACTTTGGTTTTACGGCGTCCATTGGGCACACGAATGATTAACCATCATATCGATCTTCATGCTTTATAATCGAGGGTTATGTGATCGTCCCCAACCCACCACCTGTGGGTGTGGGGGTCAGGCCCGATACCCGGGACCGGGGCAGGCACGAAGTGCAGGAACCACAATCAATAACCCAGATACTCGACCCAGAAGCAGACCCGCCCAGCAATCCCACTCTCCTTATTACATCCATCCAAACCTCATACCGATTGGTCCCCCCGCAGTCCAATCAGAACACGTAGCCATTCCTGTCAGACTTAATAAAGTACAGGTGATTTAATTACATCCGTTACCTCTGAGGACAGAAGATAGTACAGGTGATTTAATTACATCCGTTACCTCCGAGGACGGAAGATTGTACAGGTGATTTAATTACATCCGTTACCTCTGAGAACGGAAGATAGTACAGGTGATTTAATTACATCCATTACCTCCGAGGACGGAAGATAGTACAGGTGATTTAATTACATCCATTACCTCTGAGGACGGAAGATAGTACAGGTGATTTAATTACATCCATTACCTCTGAGGACGGAAGATAGTACAGGTGATTTAATTACATCCGTTACCTCTGAGGATGGAACGGAGTTAGCTAATGTTAGCTCTTTCACGAGCCTCGATCTTGTATACAAAAAATAATAATAATAATAAATAAAAATAGTACAGGTGATTTAATTACATCCATTGCGAGGACGGAAGATAGTGCACGTGATTTTATTACATCCGGGTGATTTAATTACATCCGTTACCTCCGAGGACGGAAGATAGTACAGGTGATTTAATTACATCTGGGTGATTTAATTACATCCGGGTGATTTAATTACATCCGTTACCTCTGAGGACGGAAGATAGTACAGGTGATTTAATTACATCTGGGTGATTTAATTACATCCGTTACCTCTCAGGACGGAAGATAGTGCAGGTGATTTAATTACATCCGGGTGATTTAATTACATCTGGGTGATTTAATTACATCCATTACCTCTGAGGACGGAAGATAGTACAGGTGATTTAATTACATCCGTTACCTCTGAGGATGGAACGGAGTTAGCTAATGTTAGCTCTTTCACGAGCCTCGATCTTGTATACAAAAAATAATAATAATAATAAATAAAAATAGTACAGGTGATTTAATTACATCCATTGCGAGGACGGAAGATAGTGCACGTGATTTTATTACATCCGGGTGATTTAATTACATCCTTTACCTCCGAGGACGGAAGATAGTACAGGTGATTTAATTACATCTGGGTGATTTAATTACATCCGGGTGATTTAATTACATCCGTTACCTCTGAGGACGGAAGATAGTACAGGTGATTTAATTACATCTGGGTGATTTAATTACATCCGTTACCTCTCAGGACGGAAGATAGTGCAGGTGATTTAATTACATCCGGGTGATTTAATTACATCTGGGTGATTTAATTACATCCGCTACCTCTGAGGACGGAAGATAGTACAGGTGGTTTAATTACATCCGGGTGATTTAATTACATCCGTTACCTCCGAGGACGGAAGATAGTACAGGTGATTTTATTACATCCGTTACCTCTGAGGACCGAAGATAGTACAGGTGATTTAATTACATCTGGGTGATTTAATTACATCTGGGTGATTTAATTACATCCGTTACCTCTGAGGACGGAAGATAGTGCCGGTGATTTAATTACATCCGGGTGATTTAATTACATCCGGGTGATTTAATTACATCCGTTACCTCTGAGGACGGAAGATAGTACAGGTGGTTTAATTACATCCGGGTGATTTAATTACATCTGTTACCTCTGAGGACGGAAGATAGTACAGGTGATTTAATTACATCCGTTACCTCCGAGGATGGAAGATAGTACAGGTGATTTAATTACATCTGGGTGATTTAATTACATCCGTTACCTCTCAGGACAGAAGATAGTACAGGTGATTTAATTACATCTGGGTGATTTAATTACATCCGTTACCTCTGAGGACGGAAGATAGTACAGGTACAGTACAGGTACAGTACAGGTAGTACAGGTAGTACAGGTACAGTTTAATTACATCCGAGTGATTTCATTACATCCGGGTGATTTAATTACATCCGTTACCTCTGAGGACGGAAGATAGTACAGGTGATTTAATTACATCGGGGTGATTTAATTACATTCGGGTGATTTAATTACATCCGTTACCTCAGGACGGAAGATAGTACAGGTGATTTAATTACATCTGGGTGATTTAATTACATCCGTTACCTCTGAGGATGGAAGATAGTACAGGTGATTTAATTAAATCCGGGTGATTTAATTACATTCGGGTGATTTAATTACATCCGTTACCTCTCAGGATGGAAGATAGTACAGGTGATTTCATTACATCCGGGTGATTTAATTACATTCGAGTGATTTAATTACATCCGTTACCTCTCAGGACGGAAGATAGTACAGGTGATTTAATTAAATCCGGGTGATTTAATTACATTCGGGTGATTTAATTACATCCGTTACCTCTCAGGATGGAAGATAGTACAGGTGATTTCATTACATCCGGGTGATTTAATTACATTCGGGTGATTTAATTACATTCGAGTGATTTAATTACATCCGTTACCTCTCAGGACGGAAGATAGTACAGGTGATTTCATTACATCCGGGTGATTTAATTACATTCGGGTGATTTAATTACATCCGTTACCTCAGGACGGAAGATAGTACAGGTGATTTAATTACATCTGGGTGATTTAATTACATCCGTTACCTCTGAGGATGGAAGATAGTACAGGTGATTTAATTACATCCGGGTGATTTAATTACATCCGGGTGATTTAATTACAACCGTTACCTCTGAGGACGGAAGATAGTATTCTTCTGAAACGTCAGGATTTTAAACAAAGAATTTTAATCTTTACAGCTCAGTGTGCGTTTACTTTCCGTATAACATACATACAGTATATCTATATTATAAAACAGGAGTGTTTGTCTGTCTTCAAACTACTCCCTCAGTTTTAGGGCTAGCCCCACCAAACCTGTGGAATGTTTTGGGGTCTCAGCAGATGTCATAAGGTAGAGAGAGGTAGGTAGGAATTTTCACAAATTCTTCAATAAAATGATGATTTTGAAATTGGCTCGATACGGACCTGCTCCCGAATCCGGAAGTGAACAGATGACGACAATGTTCTGGTTTGATAATATATCAACACAATCGTGATTTAACACAGTATTATGTATGATTAGAATGATGCTGTTTGGAATGAAAATAGAGATGTCGAGGTTAAATATGAATGAGGAAATGACGTGAGGGTTTCTACTTTCTAACGGTGATATTCCCGGATTCGCCATCGACTAGATATAGAACCATTCAGACGGGTACGTTTTTTTGCCCAAGTCTTTCACGAACCTGCTGTCCATGCTTGATGTTTGACGACAGGCATCCCACCCGTGCGTAGCACGAGTACCTTGCTAGCATATACATATAAATACATATGTATATTACTATTAGTGCTGGGCGATAATCATGCTTTCAATTTGCTTTCGCGATAACGATAATGGAAATTAATTATCACGATAACTGCTGCGCATGCGCAGTAGGTAAATCACACCTTGAACCCGGATATCGACGGTGTATTGGCTGCGTTTAGCGTTTAGTGTGTTTATTTTCTCTCAAAAGACATACCCGTATTATATGCAGTGCTATAAAACAAAGTAGGTGATATAATATTGAATGCATATTCTCCAAGATGTCATTTAAAGGGTATATCAGTAAACAATAAACGCCACAACAAAACGACTAGTCAAGGGTGATCTGTTTTGATCGAATTCTGGGATCTGTTTGAGTTTGCTTTGTCTGTGCACGAAGGTCAAGTACTGAAGGCAAAATCATGCCAAAGATCGAGAATGAGCACCCTCGATGTGAGTTTTGAAACTGAAAACAAGGACAATCGGGTCATCTTGTTCTTCTCTCTCTTGAACCGAATTGAGTGGGAAACATGGTGTCGTGTGTTTCATTTATTTATCCCATATTTGTTTTGTTTGGCAAAGTGGGATTTGTTGGCATTTATTGTTCGTGTATTTCCACACCAAAGGCATTTTTGTAATGTCTAAAGAGTGAAGATAGTCATATATGACTTCACAAATGTCTCAATTAGCAAGCAGCTTGCTCGGTGTTCGGTTAGCAAGCAGCTTGCTCGGTGTGTTCGGTTAGCAAGCAGCTTGCTCGGTGTGTTCCATTAGCAAGCAGCTTGCTCGGTGTGTTCCATTAGCAAGCAGCTTGCTCGGTGTGTTCCATTAGCAAGCAGCTTGCTCGGTGTGTTCAGTTAGCAAGCAACTTGCTCGGTGTGTTCGGTTAGCAAGCAGCTTGCTCGATGTGTTCGGTTAGCAAGCAGCTTGCTCGGTGCGTTCGGTTAGCAAGCAGCTTGCTCGATGTGTTCGGTTAGCAAGCAGCTTGCTCGGTGTGTTCGGTTAGCAAGCAGCTTGTTCGGTGTGTTCGGTTGGCAAGCAGCTTGCTCGGTGTGTTCCGCTGGCATGCAGCTTGCTCGGTGTGTTCGGTTAGCAAGCAGCTTGCTCGGTGTGTTCGGTTAGCAAGCAGCTTGCTCGGTGTGTTCGGTTCGCAAGCAGCTTGCTCGGTGTGTTCGGTTAGCAAGCAGCTTCCTCGGTGTGTTCGGTTAGCAAGCAGCTTGCTCGGTGTGTTCGGTTAGCAAGCAGCTTGCTCGGTGTTCCATTAGCAAGCAGCTTGCTCGGTGTGTTCCATTAGCAAGCAGCTTGCTCGGTGTGTTCCATTAGCAAGCAGCTTGCTCGGTGTGTTCGGTTAGCAAGCAACTTGATCGGTGTGTTCGGTTAGCAAGCAGCTTGCTCGATGTGTTCGGTTAGCAAGCAGCTTGCTCGGTGCGTTCGGTTAGCAAGCAGCTTGCTCGATGTGTTCGGTTAGCAAGCAGCTTGCTCGGTGTGTTCGGTTAGCAAGCAGCTTGTTCGGTGTGTTTGGTTGGCAAGCAGCTTGCTCGGTGTGTTACATTAGCAAGCAGCTTGCTCGGTGTGTTCCTCTGGCATGCAGCTTGCTCGGTGTGTTCCGCTGGCATGCAGCTTGCTCGGTGTGTTCCGCTGGCATGCAGCTTGCTCGGTGTGTTCTGCTGGCATGCAGCTTGCTCGGTGTGTTCCTTTGGCATGCAGCTTGCTCGGTGTGTTCCGCTGGCATGCAGCTTGCTCGGTGTGTTCCGCTGGCATGCAGCTTGCTCGGTGTGTTCCGCTGGCATGCAGCTTGCTCGGTGTGTTCCGCTGGCATGCAGCTTGCTCGGTGTGTTCCGCTGGCATGCAGCTTGCTCGGTGTGTTCCGCTGGCATGCAGCTTGCTCAGTGTGTTCTGCTGGCATGCAGCTTGCAAGGTGTGTTCCGTTGGCATGCAGCTTGCTAGGTGTGTTCGGTTAGCAAACAGCTTGCTAGGTGTGTTCGGTTAGCATGGTTTGCTCGGTGTGTTCCGTTGGCATGCAGCTTGCTCGGTGTGTTCGGTTACCAAGCAGCTTGCTAGGTGTGTTCGGTTAGCAAGCAGCTTGTTCGGTGTGTTTGGTTCGCAAGCAGCTTGCTAGGTGTGTTCGATTAGTAAGCAGCTTACTCGGTGTGTTTGGTTAGCAAGCAGCTTGCTAGGTGTGTTCAGTTAGCAAGCAGCTTATGCGGTGTGTTCGGTTAGCAAGCAGCTTGTTTGGTGTGTTCTGTTAGCATGCAGCTTGCTTGGTGTGTTCCGTGAGCAAGCAGCTTTTCTGGTGTGTTCCATTAGCAAGCAGCTTGGTATTGCTTGCCAAACCAGACGTTCCGTATCAACCGCTTTGCAAACCACTCCTCCAGTCACTCGGCAAACAGAGCAAAGCGATTTTGTCCAGGCAAAAATGAGGTTTGACTTTAAACAAATTGCAACAGAATTATGAAATAAAGAGAACGAACACACTTAACTCTATGGCTATTCAGTTTGTTCTCATGTGTTGTTATTAGCGCTGAGGAAGCGCCTCTAGCGAATGACTTCCAGCCAGTGTAACGCGAATTCCTGTCACAGGAATTCTGAGATCATATAAGTGTGACGTGTCAGTTCCTGATTGGTTCGTGTTGGGGAACCCCTTCTCGCTGCCGACGTGACGTAAATTCGCGCACGCGCACTGGTGAAGCTTACTCGATCTTACTCGATCCCATATTACATGTACTTTCATTGCATACAAATTATACTTCCTCCTAGAAATTCCATGCCCGAACCTCAGCGCAATCCAAGAGGATTCACTTGTTTTATGTTACATGGTTCTCAAGGCGCTAATTACATTATTTATATTATCATGATAATCGTGATAATGAGGTCCATTATCACCCAGGCCCAATACATAAACACACATACATACATACACATACATACTATGTACATACTATGTACATACAGCCACACATCCATATACAGTCACATGAAAAAGTAAGTACACCCCATGTCAAGTTTTGACTTTTTCAACATATTTCAACATACAGCTATTTGATCTTCATTTCAACAATATTGATAGATAAAGGTGATATAATATAATAAATATCGTGAAACATTTACATTTTGTAGTCCATTGTATAATTTAAATAAACATAAATGCAAATTTCGCATGTGGAAAAAGTAAGTACACCCTTGGCTCTAATAGGTGGTATTGCCCCCTTTGGCAGAAACAACCTCAAGTAGGCGTTTCTTATAACTGTCTACCAGTCTCTGACATCGACTGGGAGAAATTTTTGCCCACTCCTCCATGCAGAATTATTTCAGCTGTGCGATGTTTGAGGGGTTTCTTGCATGCACAGCTCGTTTCAAACCCCCCCACAACATCTCGATGGGATTTAGATCCGGGCTTTGACTTGGCCATTCCAGAACCCTCCATTTCTTTCTTTTCAGCCATTCCTTGGTGGATTTACTGGCATGTTTAGGGTCATTGTCATGTTGCAAGGTCCACCTTCGGTTGAGCTTCAACTTTCCGACAGATGGCCTCACATTATCCTCAAGCACCCTCTGGTACAATGAAGAATTCATAGTGGATTCTATGATGGTGATCTGCCCAGGCCCTGATGCAGCAAAGCTGCCCCAAACCATAATATTTCCACCACCATGCTTTACAGGTGGTATCAGGTTCTTGTGGTCAAATGCTGTCTTTGGTTTTCGCCAAACATGTCTTCTGGTGCTGTGGCCAAATAGCTCTACGTTTGACTCATCAGTCCAGAGCACTTTGTTCCAGAAGTGCTGGTCATTGCCTAGGTGTTCATTGGCAAACTTTAGTCTTGCCCTGATGTTCTTTCTGGACAGCAAAGGTTTCCTCCTGGCACACCTCCCATGTAGATCAAATTTGTGCAGCCTCTTTCTAATGGTAGACTCGTGCACTTTGACATCAACAGTGGCAAGAGCTACCTGTAGGTCCTGTGATGACATTCTGGGGGTTCTTAGAGACTTCTTTCAGCATCTTGCGGTCTCCTCTCGGGCTGAACTTGCTGGGGCGGCCTGGCCTGAACAAGTTGGCAGTTGTTTGGAATCTTCTCCACTTGTAGATGATCTTCCGGGCAGTCGAATGATTGATTTCAAATTGTTTGGAGATCTTTTTAAATCCATTCCCAGACTCGTAGGCATCTATAACCTTCGTAGGCATCTATAATCCCAACCATCTATAACCATCTATAACCTTTTAGCTCTTTCACGAGCCTCGATTCAGTATACAAAAAAAAAGAAAAAAAAAAAAAAAAGCTTTCTGAAGGCCTCAGAGAGCTCTTTTGATCTAGGCATGGTGACGCCGCACACTTCAACAACAAAGGGCAAACCAAACTAAATGTCTAAGGTTTAAATAAGACAGGTTCCTCCAAGATCCTCTCTAACGATGTTCTAATCATTTGCACCTGAGCTGGTGCACCTGATTCTAATTTTAGACATTTGAAGTAGTGATAAATGTAGGGGTGTACTTACTTTTTCCACATGCGTAATTTGCATTTATGTTTATTTAAATTATACAATGGACTACAAAATGTAAATGTTTCATGATATTTGTTATATTATATCACCTTTATCTATCAATATTCATGAAATGAAGATCAAATAGCTGTATGTTGAAATATGTTGAAAAAGTCAACACTTTACATGGGGTGTACTTACGTTTTCACGTGACTGTACATACATACATACATTTGCCTTATTTTTAGTATGATGATATTATTTTGTTCTCTTTCAGTTGCCAGTAAGCCAACAAAATATACATACAGTACGGTACATATTTGCAAAAAGGCAACCAATAAGAATGTTTTGATTAAAAAAAAAAAAAAAAAAAAAAAAAAAAAAGCTTCAAAACACACAATACGTTGCATTGGGTATGTTTAGTATTCTGCTCTGTTTAGAGATATTCATGCATGTATGCCCAACTCCTGCTTGCATTTATAAAGAGAGATCCTTTTGAGCTTCGTAATTTGTAACCTTTTCGCTTTTGTTAATGAGTGCTCACACCTTCATAACACTGCTGAATTGGTTTGTTATGATGACTGGATGAGCAATTGTTTATGTTCGTCGTGAAAGTACTTTTTCTTTCAGGATTCAAACGAGCATTCTTCTCCCAATTACTGATAAATTACTTCAACAATGCACTGTACACACACACACACACACACACACACACACACACACACACACACACACACACACACACACACACACACACACACACACACACACACACACGAAAGTTCATAGAACATGATACCCCACACAGTGTTCAAATATATACAGGAGGACCTTGTCGTCCGTGGGGGTTACATTCTTGAAAATCCCCGTGAACAGCAAATCCGCAAAATTAGGAGGTAATGGGGGAAATAGGGTTAGGGATTTCAACTTTAAACTAGAGCAATGCGACTGTCGCCAATATGCCTCCATCAGTCCCACAATGGGTAGATGCCCTCGTTCACTGTCCTAAAAAGAAACGTTTGATTTCAATCCCTTTGGCTGTTTTCAAGTATCACATTTTCACCAGCAATGACAGGTTTCACATCGATCGGTGAAGCGGTTTCAGAGAAGGGATTGTTTTTAATATCGGCTTTCAAACTAATATGGCTGCCATACCATGTGACATGTGACCTTACAAAATGTACACTCTGCATATGTATGGGAAGGGGAGCATGTTTGTGAAGTTTTGTGGTGATCGGATAAGGTTCGTTTTTCTATCCAAGGTGGCTACCAAACCACGTGACCTACGATAATCATCATTTTCAAACTATATGCACAATGGTGCTAGATGATATTTGTAAAATTTCGCATCGATAGGGTAAGCTGTTTCAGACATATAATTATTTAATATTTACCTTCAATCCAATATGGCTGCCAAACCATGTGACATATGATGTCATAAGTTTAATATTTCAATACAAATGGGTCATAGATCATGTGCGTGCAATTTCAGATTTTTAGGAAAAGGAATTCGATTTTTTTGGCTGGTATACCACTTCACCGATGATGTCAATACCTCCGCCACCAAAGGTGGATGGAGGTTATGTTTTCACCCCTGTCTGTCTGTTTGTTCGTTTGTGAACAAAATATCTCAAAATGTTGTGGACGGATTCGGA
The DNA here is from genome assembly GCF_964187855.1 of Myxine glutinosa. Classification (NCBI taxonomy): domain Eukaryota; kingdom Metazoa; phylum Chordata; class Myxini; order Myxiniformes; family Myxinidae; genus Myxine; species Myxine glutinosa. The sequence goes on from NC_136267.1 coordinate 37,133,899, forward strand.
CGAAATTTGGCAGAGATGTAGCGCATGTGACAACGACGAAATTATTCGATTTTGGTGACGATCCGGAATCGGATCCGGCTCCGAGAATTTTTAAATGATTCTTCACCATTAGTCAGGCAGATAGGTGTAACAATTGTGGGTTTATACATACAAGCATGAAATTTGGCACAGTCATAGATAATAATAGTCTAATGAATAATTCCAGATATGGACCCACCGCGAAAACGTCCTATGGTAGCCGTGGCGGCCATTTTACAAAATGGCCGCTTTTAGTCTAGTGGCTAGATAGGGGTCTCGTGCACCCCCCCGAAATATACTTCTCATTGGTGTCTATAGATAGGAAAAAATGTGTAGAAAATGATTTGCTATGTTAAATAGTTGAAAAAATGTCCCACGTATCATTTTAATGCAAATTAGTGCAAATTAGCAAATTAAATAAAGTGAAAATTAGCAAATTAAATAAAGTTTTTATTTATTTATTGCAACTTGTTATCGTATCTTATCTTTTTTTTCAGTTGGTGTTTCGAACAGCGAAATGTCTAAGAGTTATCAGCAAGTGGATCCACTGCAACCTGGACAATCAAAGGCGCAGGTACAGACGGATTGGAACAAGTGCGTTTTGTGCCAAAAAATCACACGAGAAAGTTTGCAATGCCCAGCAGAATCAAAACGGCACGATGTTGGAGTTGGTTATTCTACCATTGCCTTCAACATCAGACGTTTCAATGAACTTCACGAATTACCGATGCCACTAGAATTAGGACGCCTTGATGACGGGAATGGCATTGAAGCTACGTTTCTGGAGAACAATGCCAAGTGGCACAAATCTTGCCATACAAAATTCAATAATATAAAACTACAACGAGCAGAAAAAAGGAAATGCACACAGGGTTGCGACCCTGATGCTACTCCATCCAAGAAATACACTCGTCAAGTCGCTCATCATGAAGTGGCAGCATCGGATGTCTGTTTTTTATGCGAAGATGTGTCAACTTCCGAACCACTCCGTGAGGCATCAACTTTTCGTCTAGACTCACGCGTACGAAGATGTGCATTAGACCTGCAGGACGAGAGGCTACTTGCAAAATTGAGTGCTGGGGACATGGTCACACAAGATGCAAAATATCATCCAAGGTGTCTTGTTTCACTTTACAACAAAACTAAATCATTACAAGATAAACAGAAGATGGACACAACTGATAAAGTCAACCATGGGATTGCACTAGCCGAGTTGCTGTCATTTATCGATGAAACAAGAATAGATGAAGAGCATGCCCCTGTCTTTAAACTTGCAGATCTCGTCAAACTTTATTCTAATCGTCTAGAACAACTTGGAGTGGAGCAGCATGTCAGACAACATAGCACAGAGTTATAAAATCGTATCCTGGCCCAGATATAGTGGTATTGGCTGTGGCAGCAGCAACCAAACTCAAAATCCAGGAGCTTTGGGTGGCCTTTGGGACAGGCCAGCACTTCAGGTATATTCCAGCACATGAAATTGCAGCATTCCTCGGACCAGATAAGTCACAGGCCCTCCCGATGTTACATGCATACACAGGGTGTGACACAGTCTCGTCATTTAATACACGGGGCAAGAATACAGCCTGGGATACCTGGAAAGTATTTGACGAATTGACGCCAGCGTTAGTTCATCTCTCCACGGGGACAGCAGACATCTCTGATGACGTTGTGGCAGTGCTCGAGCGGTTCACCATTCTTCTCTACGATCGCACCAGCAATCTCGTCAACATAGACGAAGCTCGACAGGCACTCTTCACGAAGAAAGGACGAGCCATGCAAGCTATTCCCCCTACCAGAGGAGCCCTGGTACAACAAATCAAGAGGGCTGTGTACACGGGTGGCCACTGCTGGGGAAACATGCTCAAGGTTGTTATGGATCAGCCCTCACCTGGGGATTGGGGATGGATCGATCCCCACAACTGGAAACCCCTGTGGTCCATGCTTCCTGAAGCCAGCATTTCATCAAGGGAGCTGATTTGTTGTAAATGCAAAAAGGGTTGCAAGGGACGATGCAAGTGCAAACAAGCTAGTTTGAAATGTACCGCTTTGTGCCAGTGTGGTGGAGAAAATTGTGACGTATAAACAAGATCAAACTGGAACTATCTAGTAATATAAGTTACCGTTACAGTGCTTGGTGGGTTAATTGACATTGCTGGCAACACAAATGCAAATTGTGGTCATTTGGAGAATACAATTATGGCATATATGTGTATCTAGAGTCATTTCATTAGAACATAAAGAAGCATTTGTGTCGTCCGGTAAAAAATAATCGCGGTCAAAACGGCCATTTTACAAAATGGCCGCCATGGCTACCATAGGACGTTTTCGCGGTGGGTCCACATCTGGAATTATTCATTAGATTTTATCTATGACTGTGCCAAATTTCATGCTTGTACGTCTAAACCCACAATTCTTATGATGGATACACCTATCTGCCTGACTACATTGGGAGATAGGGCAAAAAACGATACTTTGCAGGATATCTCAAAAGGTTATGGACGGATTTGAACGAAACTTGGTGGACCGTTTGGGTGTCTGCCAAGGAAGATTCCATTCTATTTTGGTGAAGATCTGAATCTGGATACGATAATAATTATTAAATTAAGTGATTCTTCACCATTGAGAGATAGGGCTAAATCCAACATAAAGCAGGATATCTCAAAACGTTATGGACGGATTTGGACGAAACTTGTCGGACAGGTTGTGTGTGTGACAAGGAAGAATCGATTCAATTTTGGTGAACATCTGGATCCGGATCCAGGTAGTAGAATTTTTAAAAAGTGATTCTTCACTATTGGGAGATAGGGACAAAAACTATATATAGCAGGATATCTCAAAAAGTTGTGGATGGACGATTTTGATTAAATGTGATTCTGTATTGTGATTTTCTGGTCTACTCTGAGATACAAAACGTAAACTGTTCCACTGGCGGAGGTATTGCTTTCTACTGAGTGCCGGTCTAGTCATTATCATGCTTTTGTTCCCCATTGGGAGTACTTGATAATGTGCCAAGTTTCAAATTTTTCCATTCAGTGGTTTCCGAGAAATGTTTTTATTATTATTTGTGTTTATTCCAAGATGGATGCCATACCACGTGACCTATGATGTCACAATTATGATAAAAACCATTCTGCATGGGTGTCACTCCTACCCTGAAAGTTTCACCTCAATCGGACATGTGGTTGCTGAAAAAAACAAGGTTTAGCCCGGACGGACGGACATACGGATGGTCGTACGGACAACCCGGACAAAAGCTGAATTCCTCAACTCTGCGTTTGCCTCAAAATCTTGTGTCCCAAACCCATCCCTCTCTGTACCCACCGTACCCAGTCGTACCCAGCTGCTCCTTGACTCTGTGTCCATTTCTCCTGACAAGTTTCTGTCAATCCTCGACTCTGATTCTGCAACTGGACCAGACGGCATCAGCCCCAAGGTCCTAAAATCCTGCTCTGCTGCTCTTTCACTCCCTCTCTCTGTTCTTTTCACCCTCTCTTTTGATCAAGGTCATCTGCCATCAACTTGGAAATCAGCCAACATCACCACTTTACACAAAAAATGTGCAAAAACAGATCCTTGCAACTACAGACCAATCAGCCTTCTCCCAATTATCAGCAAAGTCATGGAATCCATCATTGCTTCAGATATCAAATCTTTCCTCTTCTCCAATGGCATGATCTCTGATCATCAATTTGGTTTCAGACAAGGTCACTCTACTCTGGACATGCTGCTTCTGCTGTCTCAACAATGGATGGAGGTCCTCAATGCCAAAAAGGAAATCAGAGCTGTCTCCCTTGACATATCACGTGCCTTCGATACGGTCTGGCACCCCGCTCTACTCAACAAACTCTCCTACGATGGTAGCCATGGAAATCTCCATGTATGGCTTGCAGACTTCCTCTCTGATCACAGTCAACGTGTGGCCCTGAATGGAATTCTCTCATCTCCCCTTCCTGTTCAGGTAGGAGTTCCTCAAGGCAGTGTTCTGGGTCCTGTGCTTTTTCTGGTCTTCATGAATGATCTCTCTGACTCTCTGGAAAATCCTCTCTATCTCTTTGCTGATGACTCCACTTTCTGCCACTCCACATCTCATCCCTCAGATCGGCAGTCTGCAGCCTCCTCACTCTCTGCAGACCTGGACAAAATCACAGACTGGTCAAATAAGTGGAACATGTCTTTCAATCCTGACAAATCTCACACTCTTACTATGTCTCTCCGAAAACATCGACTGGACAACCCTCCCATCTACTTTCTGAACAATCCTCTCCAAGAAGTTCTGTCACTCAAGCTTTTGGGTCTCACTATCTGCCATGATCTTTTTCTTTTTCTTTTTTTTCCTGCTTTTTTTTTTTTTTTCTTTTTGTATACAAGATCGAGGCTCGTGAAAGAGCTAACATTAATCACACAAAAAGTCAAACCGACACACAAAACACAAAAAACAAGGGGAGCGGCAGACAAGATGGGGAGAGAGGGGGAAGGACACAAACACAACATTTGAGAGCAGGGACATCGGGAGGACTTGGGGGGAGGTGGGAGAGGTATAAAACATATGAACACTGCAAGGACTCTGGGGTGAATTAGCGGGGGTAGAAAAGATCAAGGTTTTGAATGGGGGAAGATAAGAGATGGTGGTGAACAGCTGTTTTAAAGACCTGGAGGGAGGAGTGGGATTGAAGGGAGTGGGGGAGTTTGTTCCAGAGGCGGGAGAAAAGGGGAATGAAAGAGTGAAGGTGAGCAGAGAGCCGAGATTTTGGCAGTTTAACCATAAGAGGATTGCAGGCAGATCTTGTGCGACCTGAAGGAATATTGGGGGGACAGAGCACAGAGAGAGCTGGGGGAGCAAGGTCGGAGAGGAGTCGGTAGAAGACAGAAAGACCACCAACCTGCCTGCGGTGAGTGGGTGAAAGGCCCTCGGAGTTAACTTCATCACAGGAGAGTCCAATGATTCTGAAAGCTTTGGCCTTAACAGCGTGAAGCCGAGCTAGGTGTGAGGCAGGAGCACCAGCCCAGAGGGGGGAACAGTATTCCATTGAGCTGCGGATAAAAGCCTTGTATGTGGTGAGGAGCTCAGGTGTGCCAAGGAAGGACTTTGCAGGACGAAGGATGCCCAGTCGGCATCTGGCTTTGGAGGCCAGCTTGGAAATGTGGTTTTCCCAAGAAAGATCATGGCAGATAGTGAGACCCAAAAGCTTGACCGACAAAACTTCTTGGAGAGGATTGTTGAGAAAGTAGATGGGAGGGTTTTCCAGTCGGTCCTTTCGGAGAGACATTGTAAGAGTGAGATTTGTCAGGATTGAAAGACATGTTCCACTTGTTTGACCAGTCCGTGATTTTGTCCAGGTCTGCAGAGAGTGAGGAGGCTGCAGACTGCCGATCTGAGGGATGAGGAATGGAGCGGCAGATAGTGGAGTCATCAGCAAAGAGATAGAGGATTTTCCAGAGAGTCGGAGAGATCATTGATGAAGACCAGAAATAGCACAGGGCCCAGAACACTACCTTGGGGAACTCCAGCCAGAACAGGAAGGGGAGATGAGAGAAATCCATTCAGGGCCACACGTTGCCTACGACCAGAGAGGAAGTCCGCAAGCCATGAGTGGAGATTTCCATGGGTACCATAGGAGGAGAGTTTGGTGAGCAGAGCTGGGTGCCAGACCGTATCGAAGGCACGTGATATGTCAAGTAAGACAGCTCTGATTTCCTGTTTGGCATTGAGGACCTCCATCAATTGTTGAAAGAGCAGAAGCAACATGTCCAGAGTAGAATGACCTGGTCTGAATCCAAATTGATGATCAGAGATCAAGCCATTGAAGAGGAAGGATTTGATATCCGAAGCAATGATGGATTCCATGACTTTGCTGATTAATTGGAAGCAGGCTGATTGGTCTGTAGTTGCAAGGATCTGTTTTTGCACATTTTTTGTGTAAAGCGGTAATGTTTGCTGATTTCCAAGATGCTGGCAGATGACCTTGAGCAAAAGAGAGGGTGAAAAGAACAAAGAGAGTGATATAGAGCAGCAGAGCAGGATTTTAGGACCCGTGGGCTGATGCCGTCTGGTCCAGTTGCAGAATCAGAGTCGAGGTTTGATAAAAACTTCTCCACCTTGTCAGGAGAGAAGGACACAGAATCCAGGAACAGTTGGGTTCGACTGGGAAAGGTGGGTACAGAGAGAGATGGGTTTGGGACACAAGATTTTGAGGCAAACACAGAGTTGAGGCATTCGGCTTTGTCACGTGCGGTGTCAACTGTGTAGCCATTTGAGGTAAGGGAGGGGATGGAGGGGGAACAAACACCAGAAACGGATTTGACCAGACCCCACCAGGATTTGGAGGAAGGAGACAGGTTTGAGAGTTCAATCTTGAATGTGGAGAGATAGTGCTTCCTGGCACTCCTGAGGGTAGACACACACTTGTTTTGAGCTTGGTGGAAGGAACTGAGATTGCCTTCAGTTGGATTTGCCTTCCAAGAGGCAAAGGCAAGTTGCTTCAGGGCAACTGCCTCACCACAACATTCAGTGTACCATGGACGGGAGGAAGGGTAAGACAACTGAAGACGAGATGGGATAAATCTGTGCATGAGAGAGAGCAGTTTGCTTTGGAAGAATTCCCAGGAAGAATTGATGTCAGAGGCAGTGGAGATGGGAGACCAGTCCAGATGATTGATGGCTGCTTGCAGACCGTACCAGTCGGCCTGAGTGAAATGCCAGACACGTCAGCGCTGAGGAGGCTCTCTGAGAATGGCCAGAGAGATGTCCACTTTAACAAGCACATGATCAGAAGAACCGATTGGAGCAGAAGAAGAGCAGCAGACATTTGCAGGGAAGTTAGTCATAACCAAGTCCAGAAGAGAAGATACTCCATTGACTGAGATCCAGGAACGGAAATTGACAGATTGTGTCAGTCCCAATGAGTCCCAATGAATCTTTCTTGGGAAAACCACATTTCCAATCTGGCCTCCAAAGCCAGTTGCCGACTGGGCAATGGGCATCCTCTGTCGAGCGAAGTCCTTCCTTGGCACACCTGAGCTCCTCACCACATAAAAGGCTTTCATCCGCAGCTCAATGGAATACTGTTCTCCCCTCTGGGCCAGTGCTCATGCCTCACACCGTTCAAACCAAAGCTTTCAGAATAATTAGAATCTCCCGCGATGAAGCTAACTCCGAGAGCCTCTCACTCACTCACCGCAGGCAGGTTGGTGGCCTTTCTGTCTTCTACCGACTCCTCTCTGGCCTTGCTCCACCAGCTCTCTCTGGGCCCTGTCCCCCAAATATTCCGACAGGTCGCACAAGATCTGCCTGCAACCCTCTTATGGTTAAACTGCCAAAATCAAGACTCTCTGCTCACCTTCACTCCTCTTTTCTCCCGCCTCTGGAACAAACTCCCTCACTCTCTTCAATCCCACTCCACCCTCCCGGTCTTTAAAACAGCTGTTCACCACCATCTCTTATCTTCCCCCATCCAAAACCTTAATCATTTCTACCCCTGCTAATTCACCCCAGATCCACTTTTTCGAAATTCCAACATCCTTCCTGGAAGTCCTTGCAGTGTCCTTGTGTTTTATACTTCTCCCACCCCCCCCCCCCCTTTCCCACGCCTCCTCCCCCCAAGCCCTCTCCCTCCCACAGATCTCCCGATGTCCTTGCTCTCAAATGTTGTGTTTGTGTGCTTCCCCATCTCTCCCCATCTTGTCTACCGCTCCCCTTATTATATGTTTTATGTGTCTGTTTGATTTTTTGTGTGATTAATGTTAGCTCTTTCACGAGCCTCGATCTTGTATACAAACCCCCCCCCCAAAAAAAACCCCCGAAAACACGAGTGGGGGCACCAGTGGGCCCCCCCCAAAAAACCCCCCGAAAACACGAGTGGGGGCACCAGTGGGAATCCCACGGGCATGGACGTGCATGACATTTGGACATCTTCATTTAGATGCTGCACATTCTGTTTTTATAAAACTAGGGCATGCCCGTACTATATATATATATCTAAAATTATATCCCCCCCCCTCTATTTACATGAAATGGTTTGGTCCAAAGCGAACGGCTTGCGAGTACGGTGACAATCCCCCCCCCCCCCTCTATTTACATGAAATGGTTTGGTCCAAAGCGAACGGCTTGCGAGTACGGTGACAATCCCCCCCTCTATTTACATGAAATGGTTTGGTCCAAAGCGAACGGCTTGCGAGTACGGTGACAATCCCCCTCCTCTATTTACATGAAATGGTTTGGTCCAAAGCGAACGGCTTGCGAGTACGGTGACAATCCCCCCCCTCTATTTACATGAAATGGTTTGGTCCAAAGCGAACGGCTTGCGAGTACGGTGACAATCCCCCCCTCTATTTACATGAAATGGTTTGGTCCAAAGCTAACGGCTTGCGGAGTTTGGTAAAGAAATCGCCATAGCGTGCACAAATGCGCAGGAAAGCGAAAGAATCGCAAATTAGTTTTAATTAGTTTTAAAACATAGTTTAACGCCAACATAGCGGCAACATAGTTTGCCAACGTGAAATAAATGAATACGCTCTCAAATGTGCCGTCCGAGGCAGAGTCTGTTCGCCACGTTCGGCACACGTGATAGCTCGCTGCTCTCCGATTGGTTGAATCGTTTTTTGGACATAGCTCGGTAACTACTTGTCCGATTAATATGAAACCTTGAAAAGGCACATCCTCAGGTCCCCAGCAATATACCTGGCAAGTTTCAAGTATATCGGACCGGTAGTTGTCGAGAAACAGCGGTCGCATACACACAGACACACACACACACACACAGAGATTACTGGAATTATAGATAGATGATAACTGGCAATTCATCAGATCCACAAATGATGTAATCTACACAATTTATTTACTTCACATAATATGTTACCTCTCGCTCATCTCCTCTCCCCCTCATTCCTCTCATCCCTTTAATCCTCTCCCCTCACTCCTTTCCAACTCCTCCTACTCCTTTCCAACTCCTCCTCACTCCTTTTCAACTCCTCCTCACTCCTCTCCCCTCACTTCCTCATTCCTTCCCACTCATCTCTTTCCTCTACTCCTCTCCCCTCACTCCTTTCCAACTCTTCCTCACCCTTCTCTTCCCCCGAAACCTCACTCCCTCATTCCTTTCCCACTCCTCCTCACTCCTCTTCCCTTTATGCCTTTCCCCTCACCCCTCACTCCTTTCCAACTCTCCCTCACTCCTCTCCAACTCTCCTCACTCCAATCTTCCCTTTACTCCTCTTCCCTCACTCTTCTCCAACCCCTCCTCTCCTCCTCCCCCACTCTCCTCTCCAATAATAAAATTAAGTATTATTATTGTTTTGTATGCAGCCTGTGGCTCCTGGCTGCATCATTAGTGAGAGTGCAGCTGTGCCGCTGATGCATTGCCCAGTTTCCAGTCACGTGGTACTCATTTTGCCAACCTTGGAAGTATGGCTGGCTAAGTCAACCCACCTGTTGGTGTTTAACAGGGGCTCAATCTCAAGACCATAAGATCTAAAGCCAGCCACCTTACCGGTTCAGCTAATGCCAGGCTTATGGTTCCTGTATTAAGAACATAAAATAAAGTTTATTTTCTTGAGTTACTAAGGTCATGAAACTTACCTTTAATAATAATGATGATGATGATAAACTTGATCCAATAATGTGATGGCGATGTTGAAGATGGCGACGATAAAGACGAGTTGATGGAGATGATGATGTTGGAGGGTTTGAGAGGTTATTGTGTTAACTATTGTTATTGTGTCTTATGTAGACGTCGATGCAATGTTAATGGGCACATTATTGTGACCCCATTAACATTGCATCGACATCGACATAGCCGTGTTGGCAGCTCTTCTTCACTCGATATGCACACTCCCACAGGCCACGCCCTCTCTTTTCTGGACTCTGTCCCCCAAATATTCCTACAGGTCACACAAGATCTGCCAGCAACCCTCTTATGGTTAAACTGCCAAAATCTCGGCTCTCTGTTCACCTTCACTCTTTCATTCCCCTTTTCTCCCGCCTCTGGAACAAACTCCCTCACTCCCTTCAATCCCACTCCTCCCTCCAGGTCCTTAAAACAGCTGTTCACCACCATCTCTTATCTTCCCCCATCCAAAACCTTGATCTTTTCTACCCCCGCTAATTCACCCCAGATACACTTTTTGAAATACCAACTTCTTTCCTGGAAGTCCTTGCAGTGTCCTTGTGTTTTATACTTCTCCCACCACCCCTCCCCACGCCTCCTTCCCCCAAGACATCTCCCTCCCACAGTTCTCTCGATGTCCCTGCTCTCAAATGTTGTGTTTGTGTCCTTCCCCATCTCTCCCCATCTTGTCTACCGCTCTCCTTATTTTGTGTTTTCTGTGTCGGTTTGACTTTTCGTGTGATTAATGTTAGCTCTTTCACGAGCCTCGATCTTGTGTACAAAAAAACCCCCAAAAAAAACACGGGTAGAACGAGGAAGCTCCTGAAAACATACAGCACCCCGAGAAAGAAAATCAAAACTAATGAGAACGACGCTCAGTAGAGAGCATTTCTCTGCCAGGCTGAAGAGTTTATATTTTGTATTCCACTGATAGGTCGGATCTGGGGTTGGACCAGAAACTAAAATCCAATCGGCTTGTTCTTGTTGCCTCACCAACTCATCCACCAAGTTGTCAAAAATCGTCCACAACTTTTTGAAATATCATTCCATTTATTGTTTTTGCCAAGGCGGCAAAAAGGGTTGGCGTCAGGAAGGGCATCCGGCCGTAAAACATTGCTTCAAAAAGGGGACCAAAAAACAACAACTACCACGGTCCCCGAAAAGGCCAACCCCCGCTTTGCGGGGAAAAATGGCCTCTAAACGGTGGTTTATTCCATTTATTGTTTTTGGCCCTATCACTAAATGGTGAAGAATCACTTAAAAATCCTTGTAACCGGATCCGTTTTCAGATCATCACCAAAATCTAATATATTCGTACTTGTCACACACCCAACCTGTCCACCCAGTTTCATCTGAATCCAGCCATACCTTTTTGAGATATACCATTCACAGACAGACAGACATAAAAACAGACAGGGGTGGAAACACAACCTCCATCCACCTTCGGTGATGGAGGCAATAATCAACCAGCAGTACCAGCATTCAAATCCAGTTGCGGAATAATAAAGTGGCAACAAACAGAAATCAATAAACTGGATATCAAAACAAGGAAACTCCTCACCATCCACAAAATGTTTTACAACATAGGGTTGACATAGGTTTTACATAGGTTTTACAACATAGGTTTTACAACCCCTGACGTTCACCTGGCAGAATAAACAGTATACTGCACCGACTAAAGGTATTTTAAACCAATTTCAATGGTTTCTCGAAGACAGGGCAGCATGTATTTTGTGGGGACAACCCCCCCCCCCCAGTAGAACCTTTCAGGGCCCGATTTTTAAAAACGCTGTGAACAAACTTTGGTGCAACACGGGTGATTAAGGTTGTGGTCAAGTTTCATCGAAATTGTGTGTGTAGTTTCAGAAAGAAAAAGCCAATTCCTATTTTTTGGGGGGGGGGGGGGGGGGGGAGGGGGTTGGGAGTGGGTCAAACCTGGATCCCCTTTGACCCCCGGTAAACCCCCTTAAAGCCCGATTTTTTTTAATGCCGTGAATAAACTTTAGTCACAACACAACAAATATCATTTGTGCCAAGTTTTGTCACAATCCCATCAGCGGTTTCGGAGAAGAAGTTGCAAGTGTTTACAGACTGATGGACTGACGGACGGACGACGCGCGATCGCATAAGCTCCCCGGAACTACGTTCCAGGTGAGCTAAAAATCAATGCATCCCAACAATTTACCTGCCGAGATGAGAAGGAGGTGGTGGCCTGAAGGAGCTCAACCAAGTGCACAGAATTACAACAGAAGGATTGGCTGAATACGTGAAAAGTGCAACAGTCTACCAAATCCAATTTATAAGCAAACACGAAGAAACAAACCAGAGAAGGTATCCCCAACTTACCAAGCAAAACATTTCCAAAAACAGGACTGGGACGGCACTCGGTAGCAAGCAAACCTCCGCCAGGCTGAACACAACTTTGTTTGCATCCCACTCATAGGCCAGATCTGGATTCGGACCTGAACCAAAATCTAATTGATTCTTCCGTGTCACACACACACCTGTCCATCAAGTTTCGTTCTAGTCCATCCATAACTTTGAGATATCGTACTATGTTTCAGTTTTAGCTCTATCACTTAATGGTGAAGAATCACAAAAACATTCTCTCATCTGGATCCGGATTCGAATCTTCACCAAAATTAAATCAATTCTTCCTTGTCACATACCCAACATCTCCACCAAGTTCCGTCTGAAACCCTCCACAACTTTGAGATATTGTGCTATAAATTGTTGTTGTTTTTTGCTCTATCTCTCAATGGTGAAGAATCACTTTAAAAATTCTCGGATCTAGATCCGGATCTGGATCTTCACCAAAATTAAATCATTTCATCCGTGTCACATACTGAACCTCTCCACCAAATTTTGCCGAATCTGTCCACAACTTTTTGAGTTATCTTGTTCACAGACAAACAAACAGACAGAGGTGAAAACATAACCTCCATCCACCTTTGGTGGTGTCTGTAAAGATGTCGCACAATAAACCAAAACGAGTACAGCTCCAACAATTGCAAAAAGACGAAAGAAAAATATAAAAAGAAATATAAACAGATATACACCAACAACTGGGGAAATGATAAAAGAGCAGGAAGGTATAAAAAAAAGAAAAAAAGAAGAGGAGTTGGGCAGATTGGGGATAAACAAAGAAGGCTCTTTGGAATGGCTAAGAAGAGGTCAGCTCAATTGGGATGGAGAACGAATCATTATAAATGCCCAAGACCAAGGACACTACACGAATGGCCTTAAGAAAATGGTTGGACTGAGTTGATCGAACAGGTGTAGATTTTGCAAGGTAAAAACAGAAAGTATGAGCCACCTCATATCGGGATGTAAAAAAAAGAAAACTCATGTCAGAGCAGCTGTACACCCAAAGGCACAACAAAGTATGTCGAGTAATCCACTGGTAAATCTGCAGACATTTCAATATCCTCATCCCAGAAAACTCATGGCAACATGAACCAAAAACGATACTTGGGAACAAGGAAGCAATGCTCACATATGACCCCTAATTATCCCGTTGAGTGTGATCTCATAAAACAAAGCGCTGCGATCGGATGTAGTGCTTAGGTGCAAAAAGGAAGAGAAGACATTGCTAATTGAAGTGTCAGTACCCAATTGATTTTGGTCTAAATAATGCAGAACTCAAGAAAATGACCAATTATCAAAACCCCAAGAATGACGTGAAAATATATTGGAAGCTGAAGAGCAACAAAATTGTAACAGTGATAATTGGAGCAACGGGAATGATACAGAAGAACCTTACAGATCTTTAAAACGTCCCTTGGAATATTAATACAAACGAACGACAGTTGGAAGCTGTCCGGGGCTCGGTGACGATCCTGAAAAGAGCCCTCGGAACAAAACTTTGAGAACAATAAAACTTCACAAAGTGGTCCATGGATCATGACCCCTTACTGAAATGGGGGTCGATCCTTCGAGACCTGGGAGGACTCCGTTGCACCTTCTGAAACCGGCAACGACACACACATAACACACTCATGCACACTAATTGACTGACACACACACACACTCATTGGCACGCACACACACTCATTGGCACACACGCGCACACACTCATTGGCACACACGCGCACACACTCATTGGCACACACACACACACACACACTCATGCATACACACACACTCATGCATACACACACACTCATGCATACACACACACACACACACACACACACACACACACACACACACACACACACACACACACACACACACACACACACACACACACACACACACTCTCATTGACTGACACACACATACACACACACTCACTCATTGACTGACACACACATACACATTCACTCACTCATTGACTGGCACACACATACACACTCACTCATTGACTGTCACACACACACACACTCATTGACACACACACACACACACACACACACACACACACACACACACACACACACACACACACACACACACACACACACACACACACACTCTCATTGACTGACACACACATACACACACACTCACTCATTGACTGACACACACATACACATTCACTCACTCATTGACTGGCACACACATACACACTCACACTCATTGACACGCACACACGCACACACACACACACAATCGGGACTCACCTGGCTAACAAGGCGAGTGCGCCAAGTGCCCCACACGCTTCAGATGCGAGTGCACCACTCTCGCCCCGCAGACGTCGAAGAGCAACTCGGCGGGGCGTCCCGTCGCTGCGCCCGTCACCAACACACATCACCAACTCCCGGAACAGCGCTACCCGGCCGTGGAACTCCTCAACCAGCTGCACAAACGGACGATGCACCCGACATGGTTTTCAACTAAAACTGCGTTCGTCATCGGAACAAGCAGAAAGAGCTCAAGAAGCAGCAACAAATGAACGCTCATTATTAATATTACATTAGGTTCATTAGCGCAGCAAATAAGCTTTAATGAGCCGCGACATCAAGAGGACGGCGAAATGAAAAATGAACCAAACGATGAAGAAGATGAATCAAACGCGGTGCCGCGTGCTCGTACCGTTTGACAGGTGTCGAGTCGCGGAGCCCCCCGGGCGTGGCGCCGCGTGCCCCCCAGGCCCCCGTGGCCTCCGAGAGAGGGGCGCCCGCGGAACCTGGCGGAGCGAGAGGCCCGAGGGACCGGCATGCGGGACGGGAAGAGCGCGGGATCATGCGCTGATGGAGGGTGAACGGGAGAGAGAGAGACAAGCCGTCCGGAGATTGAGGGCGTGCGGCGGACAAATCTGGAGAGAACTCATGGGGGTGGAGAGGAGGCACACAGAACAATGATGGGGGTATGGAGGCACCGAGGAGGTGATGAAGAGGTGTAGCGGGTTTTGGAGTTATCGGTGGAGGGTGGGGTACAGGAAGGAGGACAAGGGCGGACGCGGTCCAATAGTGTACCGGTGCTGACGTGTTGGGCGCGGTGCGTGTGCGAGGAGCACCTGGACGACGGCCCTTCGCTCGCGCGTCTCGCACCTTCGTCCTGCTCGAGTCGAAGGGCTCAGGTGGCTCGGCCCGGCACCGTGCAGACTCCCTTCCCCCCCACCTCCCACCTCAGCCGGCAACCTCGGTCTCCACCCCGAGCCTGAGGGTAACGGAGCCAGGCCCGGGCTTCGTGACATCCGCAGGACGTGCGCGCCGAGAGAATGCTAAAGAGACGCACGGCACGCACGGAGACGCACTGTATACACACGCACGTGACGGCAGCGGACACGGCGACGCCGAGCTTAGCGATCGTAATACCATTTAACATCAAAGCAAAGACGTTCAATACAGAATGACGTAAAACAACCGGAAATGACGTCGAAACTGCGATAATTGATTGATCTCCAAGTTATATAAGAACTTTGAACTTTTCAAATCATGCGCCTTCTGGTCTCATATTAAACACCGCGATCTATATAGAAAGATCAAAACACCATTAAACTAGAACGGGCACTCGGTAGAGCGCATACCTTCGCCGCAGCTACTGTTCTGTACTTGGCATGGGAGTGTAGGGAACAGAACAGTGAACAGTTTGGTGCTGATTTCATGCAAATCGGATAAGAATTGACCGAGTTATTACAAAAAACAAAGTTATTGACCTTGACCTTGACCTTTGACCCGATTGCTCCCAAAATCTAATCAAATGTGTCCCGTATAATAACCAATCATCCCACCAAATTTCATGCAATTCGGTTGAATACTTTTTGAGTTATGCGAATAACATACACACACACAGACATCTATCTATAATTCCAGTAATCTCTGTGTGTGTGTGTGTCTGTCTGTGTGTTTGTCTGTGACCGCTGTTTCTCGACAACCACGGGTCCGATATACTTGAAACTTGCCAGGTATATTGCTGGGGACCCGAGGATGTGCCTTTTCAAGGTTTCATATTAATCGGACAATTACTTACCGAGATATGTCCAAAAAACGCTTCAACCAATCAGAGAGCAGCGAACTAGCGCGTGTGCCGAACGTGGCGGACACACTCTGCCTCGGATGGCACATTTGAGAGCGTATTCATTTATTTCACGTTTGCAAACTATGTTGGCGCTATGTTGGCGTTAAACGATGTTTTAAAACTAATAAAAACGAATTTGCGATTCATTCGCTTTCCTGCGCGTTTGTGCACGCGATGGCGATTGCTTTACCAAACTCCGGAAGCCGTTCGCTTTGGACCAAACCATTGCATGTAAATAGAGGGGGGGGTTCTGTGGTCGTTGCGAATGGACCAAACCATTCATGTAAATAGAGGGGGGGGATTGTCACTGTACTCGCAAGCCGTTCGCCGTTCGCTTTGGCGTTGCGAATGAACCAAACCATTTCATGTAAATAGAGGGGGGGGATATAATTTTAGATAGATATATAGTACGGGCATATATATAGTACGGGCATGCCCTAGTACAAATAAATACACAGCGATCAAAACATAACCTTCCGCTTTTGCGAAGGTAAAAAATGTTCGTCAGGTCGAACCCCGAGACTCGCGGTCTTTGGGGAGTCACCATGGAGCGGCCAAATGGAGCAGGTACAAACGTCAAACGAGGTCGTGTCTCGTTCGGCATTGCGGGGAGGGGAGGGAAGGGTGAGACCCTCAGCGACAACCTCACCCTCAGCCGACTCCACTACAACAGAGCTTCTCCGCTTCCCCGGCTCAATCACCATTTCTCGCTTCATTTGAATTTCCTTCACAACTCGTGCGGGTAAAATGATGGGGAAATCACCGCTTTGGGGGTCCCGTGGGGGTTACTGCATCGATGGGGGCATGATTCACATTATCCCCTCTCAACGTCCCGATTCCGTCGAATTCTGTCCGCACGTCGCAACTCGAAGATGTCCCGTCAACCTGTATGGTGTGCACATACATTGATACACACACACACACACACACACACACACACACACACACACACACACACACACACACACACACACACACACACACACACACACACATATATATATACACATGAAGCACGCGGTGCTACGCGCGCGACTTGCTACCAAGGAGGAAGCGGACAACGCGGTAAGTTTAATGTTCTTTATTCAAAGAGGTCACTGTAGCACTGGCGTGCTCCGGGCTGCGCGCCCGGTGTATATCCTGAGGCCACGCCTACCCCATCGGGCGTGGCCGCCGCCCACTTGGTGCGCGGAATGATGTCACCACGCCATTGGGCTTTCGTGTCTGCCACACGCGCCCCCCCAGAATTCCCGCGCACCTGGAGGGCCAGTTTGCGGGGCAAACGGATGACCCGGCCGAAGCGCCCTCTGGCGACCGGCGGCGTCCGGGGTGCAGGGATGCCAGGTGGGATGCCCCCGGCTGTATCCAGGATGGGTGCCGGACCGGGGGGCAGCGTGCCTGCGGTGCTGGGCGGTGCCGGGGGTCCACCCGCAGGGGGGCGGTGCCGGGGGTCCGCCCGCAGGGGGGCGGCCCCGACGCGGGGGCCGGGCCACCGGCGTTGGGTGGTCCACGTCGAGGTGGGCCGGCTTGAGGCGGTCTATGGAGACCCGGTCAGGAGTGCCGCCGATGTCCAGGGTGAAATGTTTCACCCCGGTCTCCAGCACGTGGAAAGGCCCGTCGTACGGGGGCCGCAGTGGTGTCCGGTGGGCGTCGTGCCGGACGAAGACGTACTCCGCGGTGCGAAGCTCCGGGGCGACATGTGTAGGAGGGTGCCCATGGTGCGCCGTCGGCACAGGGGCGAACCTCCGGGCGGTCTCCTGCAGCGCAGAACGCTCCTGCGCCACGGACCAAGGTGCCGTGGGGTCGGGGAGGAACTCGCCCGGCCTCCGGCCACCGGGTGGTGCGGTCCACCATGGTAAGGACATGCGTGAAACCCCGCGAGGGGAGCAGAGGTCCCACCAGGTCCACGTGCACGTGGTCGAACCTACGTGCCGGCACCGTAAACGGGGCCAATGGGGCCTGGGTATGCCGGTGTACCTTTGCGCGCTAGCACGCGAGGCACGTCCTGGTCCAGCCGAGGACGGCCTTCCGGAGGCCATGCCAGACAAACTTGTCGGCGACCAACCTCTGGGAGGCCTTCGTGCCCGGGTGGGACAGGCCGTGGATGGCGTCAAAAACCTGGCGCTGCCAGCCTGCAGACATGATGGGGCGAGGCCGCCCGAGGGAGACGTCGCAAACGAGGGCCGTGCCCGCGCCGTCGAAGGGCACCTCGGTGACGCGGAGGCCCGTGACGGCGGTCCGCAAGGCCTGGACCCCGGGGTCGGCGGCCTGGTCCGCCGCCATCCGGGCATAGTCGATGCCAAGGTGGACTGCGTGGGCGACGGCCCGGGAAAGGCAGTCGGCCACCGGGTTGTCCTTTCCCGCGACGTGTCGGATGTCCATCGTGTACTCGGACACGGCCGCGAGGTGACGCTGTTGCCGGGCCGACCACGGCTCGGCGACCTTGCCCATCGTGAAAACCAGCGGCTTGTGGTCGACGAAGGCCGTGAACGCACGGCCCTCGAGCAGATGGCGGAAGTGCCTGACCGCCAGGTGAAGCCCAAGCAACTTGCGGTCGAAGGTACTGTAACGGCGTTCGGGCGGGCGAAGCTGCCGGCTGAAGAACGCCAGCGGTTGCCAAGCACCACGCACCCATTGCTCGTGCACCGCGCCCACCGCGTAGTCCGAGGCGTCGGTGGTGAGGGCGATCGGTGCATCGGGCGCCGGGTGCGCGAGAATGGTGGCGTTGGCCAAGGCGAGCTTCGCGCACGAGAACGCCGCGTCCATCTGCTCGGTCCAGGTAACGTCACCTTTGCCCGGCTTCCCTCGAAGGGCCTCGTGCAGGGGGCGCAGGAGCTGGGCGATGCGGGGCAGGAACCGATGGTAAAAGTTTACCATGCCCAGGACCTCCTGGAGCCCCTTGATCGTGCGGGGGCACGGAAACCCCTTCACCGCCTCCACCTTGACCGGTAGGGGGACGGCCCCGTGCCTGGTGACGCGGTGCCCCAAAAAGTCGATTTCAGCGACACCGAACCGGCACTTGGCGGGGTTCACGATCAGGCCGTGCTGGCCCAGACGTTCGAAGAGCGTGCGGAGGTGACGAAGGTGCTCTTCGCGGGACGCGCTGGCGACGAGGATGTCGTCCAGGTAGACGTACAAAAAATCCAAGCCGCGCAAGACGCTGTCCATGAGGCGCTGGAACGCCTGAGCGGCATTTTTCAAACCGAAGGGCATCCGAAGAAATTCGAAAAGCCTGAATGGCGTGATGACAGCCGTCTTCGGGATGTCCTCCGGCCTGACAGGGACCTGATGGTAGCCGCGTACGAGGTCCACCTTTGAAAAGAAGGACATCCCCGCCAACCGGGCGGAGAAGTCCTGGATGTGGGGGATGGGGTAGCGGTCGGGGGTGGTGGCGTCGTTGAGGCGCCGGTAGTCCCCGCACGGTCGCCATCCCCCGCCGGGCTTGGGCACGATGTGGAGCGGGGACGCCCACGCACTCTCGGAGCGCCGCACGATGCCGAGCCGCTCCAGCGTAGCGAACTCCGCTTTAGCTACGACGAGCTTCGTCGGCTCGAGGCGGCGTGCCCGGGCGTAGACCGGTGGCCCGGCGGTGGGGATGTGATGTTCCACCCCGTGCTTGACGGTCCCCGTCGAGAAGGTGGGCCGCGTGAGGGCCGGGAAACCCGCGAGGAGGCGGGCGAATTCGTCCGCTGCCGAAAGCGTACAGATGAACCTGGCCGGAACGGAACCGCTCAGCACGCCGCTCGGCGAGCCGCTTGGTGAGCCGCTCTGTGAGCTGCTCAACGAGGCGGGCAGCGCGCACGCGAGCAAGCTGAACGTCTCAGCCTGGACAAGCCTTCTGCGCTTTACATCGACCAGTAATCCATTAGCACATAAGAAGTCCGCGCCAAGCAGTGCCATGGGCACGTCGGCCGTAACGAACGACCAACGGAAAACCTGCCCTCCGAACCGCAGAGAGACAGCGTTTTCCGTACGTGCGTATAGACGTACCATTGGCCGCAAGCAGCGCGGGACCTCGGCCCGCGGTGTGCTTGTCGGACGTACCGGCAGGAATGACACTCACCTGCGCCCCCGTGTCGCACAGGTAATGGCGCCCGGACAAGGTGTGCGTTATGTACAGAAGGCTGTTTGAATTGCCGACGCTCACCGTTGCCGCCGAGCGCCGGCTCGCCCGTATCCCGACCTGCCGAATGAGCACGGCGGGCGACACTGCCGAGCCTCGTGGCCGAACTTGGCATGGAAGAAACACCAGGCGGGCAGCTGCGGCATCGGAGGCCGCGGTTTTTCTCCTCGCGGTGGTGGTGGTGGGCGGGGCGTGGCGTCGGACACGAGGTGCGGTGCATCGGGGAAAGCCTCGGGAGCCTCGGGAGCAGCAACCGCGCCAAGACTCGCCTGCGTGTCCAAAGCCGCGTAGTATTTGTCGGCCTCGGCAGCGAGCGCACGGGGTTCCGTTAACGCGGAACCAGCAAAAGCGAGGCGGACTCGTGCTGGCAGCTGGCGTCGAAATAACGCCCGGAATAGAGCGTTCGGGGTTTCGTCGCCCATGAGCGCCAGCATATGGTCCATACGGACCGACGGTCGCGTGTCCCCGATCTCGGGGAAGTCCAAGAGGCGATCGGCCCGTGCGTCCACCGTAAGGCCGAACGTGGCGAGGAGGGGACGCTTGACCGCCTCGTACTTCCCGTCGGCAGGTGGATCCCTTAGGACCGATATGACGCGGGTGGCCATGCCGGGCCCGAGGGCGGCGACCACGTGGCAGTACATGGTCTCGTCCACTGTGATGCCTCGAAGTCGGAACTGGGCTTCCGCCTGCAGGAACCAAACTTCGGCTTGTGACTCCCAGAATTTGGGGAGCTTGATGGAGACCGCGTTAGTAGCCATTGTTGCGGCGGTTTCGGGTGGTCAACGACGGCTGACTCGAATGTTGGAGGTCACCAATGAAGCACGCGGTGCTACGCGCGTGACTTGCTACCAAGGAGGAAGCGGACAACGCGGTAAGTTTAATGTTCTTTATTCAAAGAGGTCACTGTAGCACTGGCGCGCTCCGGGCTGCGCGCCCGGTGTATATCCTGAGGCCACGCCTACCCCTGGGGGGTGGCCGCCACCCACTTGGTGCGCGGAATGATGTCACCACGCCAGTGGGCTTTCGTGTCCTCCACACACATATACATATATATACATCCACAAAAACACACACATTCAAACACACACACACACACACACACACACATTCAAACACCAACATTCAAACACACACACATTCAAACACACACATTCAAACACACACACACACACACACATTCAAACATGGACACACACAGGGCCCAGATCGAGTCTCATCAAAGCGCTTACAGACTTACTGCATGAACTGTTATCATTAAGCAACAGGTGTTGTCTGCCATGCGAACACGTTGTCTCTGTCCCGCTCATTCGGAGGTTGGCAATCAGGAATGATAAATTAAACGAAAAGCGCACAGTGACCCGTCATGTGATATATGACACTGACGTCTTGCACATAAATTATGTTGTGATGAGACTCGATCTGTGCCTTGCTATCTTCATCATCAATTAGGTTCAAGGTTCCATTTATATTTCATTTCATTGATTATTTTGCAGGATCGTAAAAAGTGAACGAAATCACAACTGACTCGTTCTCCTGGCGGTAAAAAAAAAAAAAAAATTAACTGAAGGAGTCCGGACTCCAGCAGAATACGGATAAAAGTATGGCAAGGCACAAACTCGTCCGAGAAGATGTTTATTCGTAAAACCAACTCGGGAACACTAAAAAGCCCGTTTATCGGGCTGCCTTATAAAGCAAAAGCAAAAACCGAAACCGAAACCGAAACCCACGCCTCTCAAGCGAGGCGTGCTTCGGTGGTCACGTGATCCACAGGTGTAGCTCATTATACCCGCACGTGCGGCACGCTTTGGCGGTCACGTGACCAGCCACTCTGGCGCCGTGGATCCCCGCCGGTGACGTCACCGGCTGGAGCAAGGAGATTCTGATGCCAGTCTTGCTTGGGGGACCCATGGGTCGCTACACACGCCCCCCCAGAATGGACTTGGTCCAGGGTGGTCAACCTGAGGGGGGTCCGGATGACCCGACCGAAACGACCCCTGGCCGGTCGCGGGGGGGAGGGGGAGGTCTGGTGTGGTGGTGGATGGTCGGACGGCGGGTGTAGTGGACGGGGGGCAGCCGCGCCGCGGTGGCAGAACCAGCCGTGGCCGCTGGCCGACGTCCATGTGGGCCGGTTTGAGGCGGTCCAGCGAGATCCGGTCCGCCCGGCCGCCGATGCTGACGATGAAGGACTTGTTGTCCCGGCGTAGGACCCGGAAGGGTCCGTCGTAAGGTGGCCGGAGCGGCCCCCGGTGCGCGTTGTGGCGCACAAAGACGTACTCCGCCGTGCGGAGTGCTGGGGGACGTAGGAGTGGGCGTCGCCGTGGCGCCGGGGCGAAACGTTGGGCGGCCTCCTGGAAGTCCGTGCGCTGGCGCGCGGCGGACCAGGGGCTGGTGGCGTCGGGCACGAACTCGCCCGGGACGCGGAGAGTCTGGCCGTACACCAGCTCGGCGGTGGACGCCTGGAGGTCCTCCTTGGGGGCCGTGCGGAGGCCCAAAAGGACCCACGGGAGCCGGTCGGCCCACCCGTCGTCCTGGAGGCCTTCATGGAGCGAGTGAAACCGCTCACACAACCCGTTGGCTTGGGGGTGGTAGGCCGTGGTGCGGTGCAGAGTGACTCCCAACGAGCGGGCGACCACGCCCCAAAGTTCGGACGTGAACTGTGGGCCGCGGTCGGACGAGATGTCCGCCGGTGCGCCGAAGCGCGCGACCCAGGTGGCGATGAACGCCTGCGCCATGTCGGCGGTGGTGGTGGAGGTGAGGGGCACGGCCTCCGGCCACCTGGTGGTCCTGTCCACCATGGTGAGCAGGTGGGTGAACCCCCGCAATGGGGGCAGGGGACCCACCAGGTCCACGTGGACGTGGTCGAAACGCCGCTCGGGCATGGTGAAAGGAGCCAACGGAGCCAGGGTGTGACGGTGGACCTTGGCCCGCTGGCAGGCTGTGCAGGCATTGGCCCAGTCACGGACGTCTCGTCGCAACCCGTGCCAGACGAAGCGTGCCGACACCAGCTTCTGGGACGCCTTCCGGCCTGGGTGCGAGAGGTCGTGGAGGGAAGCGAAAATGCGGCGCCGCCAGGAGACCGGCACGACGGGGCGCGGTCAGCCCTGGGAGATGTCGCAAAGCAGGACCGTGCCCGCGAAGGGGACGTCAGCCAAGTGGAGGCCCGTGTCTGCCACCCTGAGCGCCTGCACCATGCCGTCGGTGGTCTGGTCCGTCGCCATCAGGGTGAAATCCACGCCGAGGTGGACGGCGTTGGCGCCGGCCCGAGAAAGGCAGTCGGCCACGGTGTTGTCTTTCCCGGCGACGTGCCGGATGTCCGTGGTGTATTCCGACACGGCGGAGAGGTGGCGCTGCTGGCGGGCCGACCACCGCTCCGTGACCTTGGCCATTGCGAAAATCAATGGCTTGTGGTCGACAGAGGCCGTGAATGGGCGGCCCTCCAGGTGGTGGCGAAAATGGCGGACGGCCAGGTACAGCCCGAGGAGCTCGTGGTCGAACGTGCTGTACTTCAGCTCGTTGGGCAGGAGTTGCCAGCTGAAGAACGCGAGCGGCTGCGAGGCCCCGTTCACCCATTGCTCATGGACCGCGCCCACGGCGTAGTCGGAGGCGTCCATGGTGAGGGTGATGGGGGCATGGGGTACCGGGTGGGCCAGCAGCGTGGCGTTGGCGAGGGCCTGTTTCGCGCCGGCAAAGGCCGCGTCCATGTCCGTGCACCAGACGACGTCGTGCTTCGCCGGCTGGCCTCGGAGGGCGGCGTACAAGGGCCGCATGAGTTGCGCCGCTCGGGGCACGAAGCGGTGGTAGAAGTTCACCATCCCGAGGAACTCCTGCAGCGCCTTGACGGAGCGGGGGCGCGGAAAAGCGGCGATGGCCTCGACTTTGGCCGGCAGCGGCACAGCGCCGTGCCGAGTGATGCGGTGGCCCAAAAAGTCGATCGTCGCCGCACCAAAGTGACATTTGGCCGGGTTGACAATCAAGCCGTGCTCGCTGAGGCGGCCGAAGAGCGTCCGGAGGTGGAGGAGGTGCTCGGCTCTGGACGTGCTGGCGACGAGGATGTCGTCCAGGTAGGTGAAGAGGAACGGCAGGTCGCGCAGCACGCCGTCCATCAGGCGAACGCCTGCGCCACGTTTTTGAGGCCGAAGGGCATCCGGAGGAACTCAAAGAGGCCGAAAGGTGTGACCACGGCCGTCTTCGGGATGTCGGCCGGGCACCTGGTGGTACCCCCGAATCAGGTCCACTTTAGAAAAAATGGTCCGCCCCGCCAACCGGGCGGAAAAATCCTGGATGTGCGGGACGGGGTGCCTGTCGGGGGTAGTGGCGTCGTTGAGGCGGCGGTAGTCGCCGCATGGCCGCCATCCGCCCCCCGGCTTCGGGACGATGTGCAACGGCGAGGCCCAGGCGCTGCCGGAGCGCCGTATGATGCCGAGGCGCTCCAGCGCCGTGAACTCGGCCTTGGCGACGGCGAGTTTGGCGGGGTCGAGACGGCGAGCCCGGGCGTACACCGGCGGGCCCGTAGTGGGGATGTGATGCTCGATGCCGTGCCTCACCGCGATGGCCGAAAACGTCGGCCGTGTGAGGGCCGGGAACTCCGCGAGGAGACGTGCGAAGTCGTCCGCCAATGGGAGGGTGCAGGAAAACTCGGTTGGTGCGGCCCGGCTCAAGGCGCACGCCAGGGAGCTGAAAGTCTCGGCGTTGACAAGACGCCGACGTTTCACGTCTACCAGCAGCCCGTGGGCGCACAAGAAATCGGCCCCGAGCAAAGCCATGGGGATGTCCGCCGTCACGAACTCCCAGTGAAAGAGCTGGCTGCCGAAGCGGCGGGCGGCGGTGCGTGGGCCGAAAGTGCGGATGGCGGAGCCGTTGGCCGCGACCAATGGGGGGCCGCAGACGGCGGCCTGCTTGTCCTCCGCCGAAGCGGGAATGACGCTCAGCTGGGCGCCGGTGTCACAGAGGAAGCGCCGCCCCGACGCTCGGTCCGCGATGAACAGCAGGTTTCCGGAACGGCCGGCGTTCATTGCTGGGAGGGAACGCCGGCTCGCCCGTTTCCCGGGGTCAAACGTGCACGGGGGTCGGCATGATCGGGCCTATCGCCAGAACCTGGCGTGAAAATAGCACCAGGCCGGGTCCGGCGGGGGCTCCGGTCAACGTGTCGGGACCGGGCGACGCGGCGTCGCCGCTGCCAGTCGTGCCGGCCCGGCGGTCTCCGGGAGGGAGACTGCGTCGCAGGCGTCGGGCGGGTGGGCGGGAAGGCTCCCGGCCGCCACCCCGACGAGCTGGCTTGCCGAAGCGATCTTGTCGGCCTCCTTGGCGAGGTCGCGGGGGTTTACGATGGTCGTACCTGCCAGGGCGACCCGTACCGGGGCCGGGAGCTGGCGAAGAAAGAGCTCCTGAAACAGGAAATCCGAGGGGTGCTCGCCGAGCAACGCGAGCATGTAGTCCATGCGCTCGGACGGGCGCGTATCGCCGAGCTCCGGTAGGTCGAGCAGGCGTCGTGCGCGCTCAGCCGGGGAAAGGGCGAACGCGCCCAGCAGAAGTGCCTTGATGGCGTCGTACTTGCCGTCAGCGGGCGGGTACTGGAGGAAGCTCAGGCAGCGGGCGGCGGTCGCGGAGCCGAGCGCGGCGACCACGTAATGGTAGCGGGTGGCGTCCTCCGTGATGCCACGCAGGGCGAACTGGGAGTCCGCCTGCGCGAACCAGACGGCGGCATGTGCTTCCCAGAAGGTGGGCAGCTTGAGGGACACTGCGGTGTCCATTGTCGTGTTGCAAATTCGGGGTCACCAGTGAAGGAGTCCGGACTCCAGCAGAATACGGATAAAAGTATGGCAAGGCACAAACTCGTCCGAGAAGATGTTTATTCGTAAAACCAACTCGGGAACACTAAAAAGCCCGTTTATCGGGCTGCCTTATAAAGCAAAAGCAAAAACCGAAACCCACGCCTCTCAAGCGAGGCGTGCTTCGGTGGTCACGTGATCCACAGGTGTAGCTCATTATACCCGCACGCGCGGCACGCTTTGGCGGTCACGTGACCAGCCACGCTGGCGCCGTGGAGCCCCGCCGGTGACGTCACCGGCTGGAGCAAGGAGATTCTGATGCGGTCTTGCTTGGGGGACCCATGGGTCGCTACATAACCATATTCAAATAGTATAGTCAGTCACAAATAAACGGTTTGGTAGTGGGCGTGGCTGCGGCTTCGGTACGTCACGAACTGCGTATGAAACATACTGCAATAGGTTTCGTGTTTTAATAATGTTTCTGTATAATCATGTGTGGGCTCACAGGATAACCTCGAGGTGTGTCCACTACGCTGTTTGTCCTGGGTTCGAATCCCGACCGAGTTATCATTTTCACAGACAAGGTGATTCATTCATCAATGTGTGGGATCCCTCGGATGGACGTTAAACTGGGCGTCACATATACCAGTACCAGCATTCGTTGGTGGACGTTAAACATCCCACGATGCCTTCGCGAAGGGTAGGCGAGCTATCGCCGGCACCATGAACAAATTACAAATTTATACCCTAACTACTTCTGGGAGAGGGATGGCAAACCACCCTTTATGAACCCTTGGCCTTGGCCAAGCAACGCTCAGTATATGTACATCGGATCAGATTAATCATTTACTGTACATGTCCATCAGATAATTATTTACTGTACATGTACATCGTATTGGATAATCGGGTACTGTACATGTGGATCGGATTAATCATGTACCGGTACCGTCTGTACATGTACATCGGATCATCAGCTGCAGTACATTACATCGGATCAAATAATCATGTACAGTACATGTACATCCGATCAAATAATCATGTACAGTACATGTACATCCGATAATCATATCATGTGCAGTAGCCTACATGTACATCGGATCGGATAATCATGTACAGTACATGTACATAGGATTGGATATTCATGTACAGTACGTGTACATCCTATAACCATGTACAGCACATGTACATCGGATCGGATAATCATGTACAGTACATGCACATCGGATCGAATACTCATGTACAGTACACGTACATCGGATTAGATAATCATGTACCGTACGTGTACATCGGATCGGATAATCGTGTACATGCACATCGGATAATCATGTACGGTACGGTAGATGTACATCGGATCGGATTGTCATTTACTGTACATGTACATCGGATCGGAAAATCGTGGACTGTACATGTACATCGGATCGGATAATCATGTGCTGTATATGTACTGTACATCGGATCGGATAATCATTTACTGTCCATGTACATCGGATTGGATAATCGTGTACATGCACATCGGATAATCATGTACGGTGCGGTAGATGTACATCGGATCGGATTGTCATTTACTGTACATGTACATTGGATCGGGAAATCGTGGACTGTACATGTACATCGGATCGGATAATCATGTACTGTAATGTACATCGGATCGGATAATCATGTACTGTACATGTACATCGGATCGGATAATCATTTACTGTACATGTACATCAGATCGGACTAGCATGTACTGTACATGTACTGTACATCGGATCGGATAATCATTTACTGTACATGTACATCAGATCGGATTAGCATGTACTGTACATGTACTGTACATCGGATCGGACAATCATTTACTGTACATGCACATCGGATAATCATGCACGGTACTGTACACGTACATCGGATCGGATAATAATGTACTGTACATGTACATCGGATCGGATTATCATGTACTGTACATGTACCGGTACATCAGAAAATCATTACTGTTCTGTACATGTACATCAGATAATCATGTATGGTACTGTCAATGTACATTGGATGATCATGTATGGTACGGTACTGTACATGTACATCAGATCGGATAATCGTGTACTGTATATATACATCGGATTGGTTAATCATTTACTGTACATGCACATCAGATCGGATAGTCATGTACTGTACATCTACATCGGATCGGATAATCATTTACTGTACATGTGCATCGGATCCGATTATCATGCACTGTACATCGGATCGGATCATCATTTACTGTACATGTACATCGGATCGGATAATCGTGTACTGTGCATGCACATCAGACAATCATGTAAGTACTGTACATGTACATCGGATCGGATTATCACGTACTGTACATGCACTGTACGTCGGATCGGATAATCGTGTACTGTACATGCACATCGGATAATCATGTACGGTACTGTACATGTACATTGGATCTGATAATCATTTACTGTACATGTACATCGGATGGGATAGTCGTGTCCTCTACATGCACATCGGATAAGCATGTACCGGTACGGTACTATACGTGTACATGGGATCGGATAATCATGTACTGTACATGTACATCGGATCGGATTATCATGTACTGTGCATATGTTTGGAGAGCGCGTGGTGGGTAAAATATTCTCCTTCATAAGGAAACTTTTCGGAGTTTGGAATGACTTGATCGTTCCCAGCTTTGTACGCTCATGACGTCATGAGGATAATCGATAATGTAATGAAGCGCGGGAACCGCACGCACTTTGACTCGGGCTCAGAGAACACGTCCTTCAGAGGCTCGAACCGAATGTACAATGCCGATGGTCTGGTGTCGGGACGTGTTTGACGAGATGACAGTTCCTACCCTCCTCCGGGCTCATGCGTGCGTCACCTCCACCTGCAGCTGCAGCCTCGGGACCACCGCGAACGCTGAGGAGGGCAGGTAAGTTCGACCTGCTCCCGGACTATGTATCTGTCCGTCGGTAACACAAGTTCGCTGACTAGACTCGCCAAAATGGCCACCCATGTTCCAGCACCGATCTACTGGCTCCGCAGCACGCTGGTCAATCCGTGCCCCATTCAACTATCACTGATATACCTACACAGGTAAATTCCCTGTAATATTAACCCAATCGTAACGCTTTTACTAATCCTAATGATTTAACCTTTTTTTCAACCTATGCTAGGGGAGAAACAATCCTATGCTCGGGGATGTTGTATTTCACTAAAACCGCCATTTATTATTCTCGACATCATAATGGGACCTTTACATGCGCGTTCGCACGAGGTGAAGCGCTCGTGCTGTGAGGGGCGTTTAGGGGTTGAGGGGGGGGGGGAGGGGTTGAGAGTGACAGGGAGGTGAGGGTACTGGAGAGAGGAGCTATGGGAAATATGATGGATTGATGGGATTGGGATGGGGTGGAGAGTTGTATTTCTGTAAAGGGCCAGGGATGGTGAAGCCACCGCTGTAGACGGGACAGCGCCGAGACAAGACAAACGAAACAGCAACAGGTCCGACGGTGCGATCTCCCCGCTCCCCACTTCCCCCCTCAAAACCCCAACCCACCTTCAAGCGTGCCGGACTTGTGATTGGACCCTAAGCGAGAGGGGGAAAGAGCGAAGAGAGAGAAGGGAAACGGACACGCAGTACCGCGGCAAGCAGACCGATGCGCAGCGTGGACACCCCCGAGCCCCCTCCCCTACTCCCCATCCCAGTATGACCGGACGGCAGGAGCGCAACTAATACGGGAGAGTAGAGGACGCAGCGATAGCTGCGCGGCGATCCGAGAGGTGCATGAACTTGTGACGGCAAGTGGGACCGAACTGTAGTCGGATCGTCAAGGGGAAAGTGAAAGGACTAGTTGTGAACGATGGAGGTTCACCAAAGCGGAGCAAACACGACAAGCACCATGCAGGGAGCAGCGCAGGAGGTTCCCGAAACATCCTTAGCCTACGTGGTGTTAACATCCGCTTGCCTAGGCCTCCTCATCCTGTGCTCCATTGTGGGAAACGCGTGCGTGATAGCCGTGGTGGTGCTGGAGCGCGCTCTGCAGAACGTGGCCAACTATTTGATCTGCTCGCTTGCGGTCACCGACCTTCTGGTGTCCGTGCTGGTGCTGCCAATGGCGGCGCTTTACCAAGTGTTGGAACGATGGACCCTGGGACAAGTGCTGTGCGACATCTTCATTGCCCTTGACATTCTTTGCTGCACCTCTTCTATCCTACATTTGTGTGTCATCGCGCTCGATCGTTATTGGGCCATTGTGGACCCGATCAACTATGTGAACCGGCGCACTCCACGCCGCGCCGCACTTCTCATCTCTCTCACCTGGCTGGTTGGCTTCTCCATCTCAATACCACCAATGTTGGGCTGGCGTACCCCTGAAGACCGTTCAGATCCAAACGCGTGTGTCGTCAGTCAAGACTATGGCTATACCATTTACTCTACTTTTGGTGCTTTTTACATCCCGTTGATACTCATGCTTTTCCTGTACTGGCGCATCTTCAAGGCAGCACGCTTCCGCATCCGCAAGCGAGCTGGGAAAAAGAACAACCCGAGAGCTCCATCACGACCCTCGACGATCTTAGGGGTGCGACTTCGGGCTGAGAGGTCTCAAGATCTCCAGGATGGGGAGAACGAGAGAAAGACCATGATGGATTGTTCCGGTACTTCGGGAAGTATGTTTAACGGAACACTGAACCTGAAGGACGTGTCCACGACCTTTTCCACCATTTCGGATTGTACCACCACGGCTGTATCCAGCCCGAGCGCCATGAGCTCAGACATTCCCAGATCCACGCTGCCCCTGCAGGAACAACCCTCACAGCCGATCAACTTGCGAACAGAGGAAAAGCAGCACAATGGTCTGGTCCAACAATCCAAAGCTCCTTGTCGGAGGAAAATCGCGCTCGCCCGAGAGCGCAAGACCGTGAAGACCTTGGGAATCATCATGGGTACGTTCGTGCTGTGCTGGTTGCCATTTTTCATCGTGACTCTTGTGCTGCCATTCTGCAAACTGTCGTGTTCCCCACCACCTACTTTGGCCGCGGTCATCAATTGGCTCGGCTACTCCAACTCTCTGCTGAACCCTATCATATACGCCTTTTTCAATAAGGACTTCCAGAACGCCTTCAAGAAGATTCCGCACTGCCGGTTCTGCAGATAGGGTGCACTGATCGGCTGCTCGGAAAGGTCGCAAGACAGGGAAGCATTATTTGTGCAATCGAAGCGGAGCAAAAGGTCGCCATGCCTAAAGAATATCTTGATTCCGCCCACGATCTCATGGCTCATGAGAGGGTGAGAGAGAGAGAGACAGTGTGTGTGTGTGTGTGTGTGTGTGTGTGTGTGTGTGTGTGTGTGTGTGTGTGTGTGTGTGTGTGTGTGTGTGTGTGTGTGTGTGTGTGTGTGTGTGTGTGTGCGTTCGTGTGTGTGTGCGTTCGTGCGTGCACGTGCGTGAAAGAAAGAGATTGTGCATCTCATTTTTTTCAATCTTTCTCCTCCTGATAGCTCATCATGGGGTGTCAATCTGAGGGTGGACCTGGAGGAAACACAGTTCTTTAATTCTGTGGCCACTGACTTTTCGGGGAAAGGGCACCTCTGTATATTACTCAATAACTGTCAAAAGGACCTCATTTGTTTACCTGTAATCTGGATTGATCGGTTTTTCCACTGGTCATGTTTCTCAGAGGCTACCTAGCCATACACCTGCCCTTGTCGATCGCTTCGGGTTATAGGATGTGCAAGTCATGAAATGGGGAAGCGAGTGGTCATGCATTATCCTATTATACAATCAACATGCGCGTTCTTATCCGGTCTGGACGTATCTTAAAATCGCTATGGTCAGAATTATTACCTCTCCCACTCCTACCCCATTCACCTACACCCCATTCCTCCCCACCCCTCACCCCAAGTTCAATCTCACCTGAGCCCTTTCTCATTCAAATCCCCAAGAATGGCTGCAGTGGTCCTATCTGTCATCTGGTATACTTGCAGATTATCTGCTACCAAGACCTTATAGGTCATTGCCCATGGGTGCCTTTTTGCATCCATTCTGGCAAACTGTCATCAATGATGGTGTCACCTGCTCGTGCCATACAATTTTACGCATTTTTTGGAAACTTTCCAACTGTACAGACGATTCGGCTTAAGGGAAACACGTTCGTTTCAAGCAGGGTTTCTTGTGACTATATAGTAGCCTTGCCCTTTGACCTGAGGACTTTCAAAACTCTTACACACCCATACGTCACAACGTACATCATCGACGCCACCATCATGCGTGGCATAACCCATGTCACATGGTCACCATTCCTCACCTAGACGAATAGACAAAGTACTTTAGCCAAATGCGCATAAATGTTTCGGTTTCTTTCAGGACGTTTCGTTAAAAGCTAATATGGCATTTATGATATCTGCAGCTTTATAAAGTTACATTTTTTGAGTGATCCAAAACGAACTATGGAAGCTATTGTTGTATTATAATCATGTCATGGCTGTGCAGGTTACAAAAACTCCATGGTTATAGAGTCTATATTTACGATATTGTATATCTGTTACACGAGTGGAGCCGCGGATAGTTTTTATTTATTTATTTATTTAATTTTGGCGTGCCACTTAGTTACTCGTACTTGTATTGACCTACTGGACAAATCATACAATCAGAAGATGTTATATATCAAGATAATGTTGAACAAAAGACTTAGGTGATTGAAGGTTCCTATATTGAGTGATGCTATACGTTTCTAGCCGCAAATCCGCCCGGGAGTTTTTGTTGGGATCTGTACATGTTGGTTTGGAATTCTGCTGCAGGAGTCATATAATGTAGCGTGATAATAGCAGACGGTGTCACATGCTTTTCCTTATAAAGGACTACTGTATTTCCAGCATCAGGTGTTCGAGTCTCTCTCATCCTGCATCTTCTCATTTGGCTCAGATGAGCCTCGAATCTCTGTTTTCTTCATGGAGTGTCTGTCGCACTGGATCATTGGGCAGGTGCTCGAGTAGACGCGTTAATTGCTTAAGATTGTTCGGTCTGCATTCTGATTTTAAAAAATTATATATATATACTAGCCGAAAGCACCCGGCATTGCCCGGGTTCTTTTTGAATGAATTTACTACTATAATTCAGCTTTTACTCGTGGCTGTAGAAGATTGACTACTATAATTCAGCTCAGCTTTTAATTGTGAAATGGGCCCTGCTCGGCCGACGTGGCCTCGACCGGCCTCGCCACCTAGCCTATAACCTTTCCGTGGCCTGTCCTGACATGTTTTGTTTGAGAGGTTTCCTCCTATCTTTCACCGTTCAGTAGATTAGCGCATGCAGACAAACATACAAACAAACAAACAAACAACTTTCTTATATGTATATATATATATATATATATATATATATATATATATATATATATATATAGATATATATACACACCAGATGTTTATTTAGCTCATCAGGTAGGAAAATAACCTGATGTGATAAAAGGTCCCTCTGGCTCTCGAGCCATAGAATAGTCTTTTAGTGGTGACGGAAGCTCAATATCCGGGTCCATTGCGTTTGGAGTCTGCATTTCATCGAGGGTCCCGAAAGGGTTTCCGGCGGTGGTTTAACTTGAGATTTTATTGAGTAAATTAGGGTTAGGGTTAGGGTTAGGGTTAGGGTTAGGGTTAGGGCAGGTGCTCACCTAGACGTTATTGGAATCTCCCGCGATGAAGCTATCTCTGAGGGCCTTTCACTCACTCACCGCAGGCAGGTTGGTGGTCTTTCTGTCTTCTACCGACTCCTCTCCGGCCTTGCACCCCCAGCTCTCTCTGTGCTCTGTCCCCCAAATATTCCTACAGGTCGCACAAGATCTGCCAGCAACCCTCTGATGGTTAAACTGCCGAAATCTCGGCTCTCTGCTCACCTTCACTCTTTCATTCCTCTTTTCTCCCGCCTCTGGAACAAACTCCCTCACTCCCTTCAATCCCACTCCTCCCTCCAGGTCTTTAAAACAGCTGTTCACCACCATCTCTTATCTTCCCCCATCCAAAACCTTGATCTTTTCTACCCCCGCTAATTCACCCCAGATCCACCTTGTTTGAAATTCCAACTTCTTTCCTGGAAGTCCTCGCAGTGTCCATATGTTTTATACCTCTCCCACCGCCCCCTTCCCATGCCCCCCCCCCCCAAAGCCCTCGCCCTCTCTCAGATCTCTCGATGTCTCCATGTCTCTCGGTCCCTGCTCTCAAATGTTGTGTTTGTGTCCTTCCCCCTCTCTCCCCATCTTGTCTACCGCTCCCGATGTTATATGTTTTATGTGTCGGTTTGTCTTTCTGTGTGATTAATGTTCGCTCTTTCACGAGCCTCGATCTTGTATACAAAAAAACAAAAAAAACAAAAAAAAAAACAAACAAACATGTCCAGCCATCTTGGATGTCCTTCTTCGCCCATTTGCTGTGCAAACTGAACCTCTGCAAAGGGTACTTCAAAACATGGACCTTATACCCGACTCATTCGCTCCGCGTGTCCATGTCTCAGTTTGTCTCACGCTGTCCACATTTTGTCTTTATCTTCAAAAAGGGAGTCCTTGGGCAGAGAAAACGAACAAACCCCAAAACAGTATTCCTTTAATTTTAGAGGCTAACCATTAAACCCAAGGCATTCCCCCAATTGTCTCACAGAGCAGCAAATAGTTTTACTGTGACGTCATAGTAGAGCTTCTACACATATTACACTTGCAGAGCTTCTACACATATTACACTTGCAGAGCTTCTACACATATTACACTTGCAGAGCTTCTACACATATTACACTTGCAGAGCTTCTACACATATTACACTTGCAGAGCTTCTACACATATTACACTTGCAGAGCTTCTACACATATTAGACTTGCAGAGCTTCTACACATATTACACTTGCAGAGCAAAGACATTAGGAGACACCAGTGTATCTTTATATTAAATACAATGACAGTATATTATGATACTGTAAACAAGGACAAACATATGGTGTATGGGATTTGGACTTTGGTCCCAACTACTGTGAACCACGTGTTCAAATGGGAGCATTAACTGGCCGACTGTTCCTCATTATACAGAATAATCTTTCCAGACTGCAGTAGTATGGAGCCACCACCAACAAGGGGCACTGTGAAAGCAAACAAAGTGCAGTGTTTGCTGAGACAGGTGAGTGGAAGAGACCTCCTCCGACTTGTTCCTCTTGCACCAGTATATTTAAGTCCATCTGGGTACAAATTCACCAAAAACGAATTGATTCAATTTTGGTGAATATTCGAATCTGGATCCGGATACGAGAGTTATTTAATTCTTTAAAAGTGATTCTTCACTATTGTGTAATATAGGGTATTACTTATGACATGTAGTAATATATAGCATGATATTTCAAAAATTTATGGACGACTTATGACAAATCTTGGTGGATGAGTTGGGTAAGTGAGAAGAATAATCCGATTAGGTTTTGGTTCAGGTTAGATCCAGATCAGAACTATCAGTGGGATACAAAACGTAAGCTGTTCAGTCTGGCGGAGGCATGCGCTCTACTGAGTGTCGTTCTAGTTATTATTGTTTTCCTCCGGATAAAGATTGTAACGTAA
This sequence comes from Myxine glutinosa, assembly GCF_964187855.1. Classification (NCBI taxonomy): domain Eukaryota; kingdom Metazoa; phylum Chordata; class Myxini; order Myxiniformes; family Myxinidae; genus Myxine; species Myxine glutinosa. Next base: position 37,169,438 of record NC_136267.1, read on the forward strand.
CGCGTACTATGTTTAAATACGCCAAAGTTTACAAACGAGCGTGCAAATATGTGCATGTTAACCTTCAAACGACAGCCTACCCGTGACAACAAGAGTGGGTGTGTTTGTGAGTAGGCAAGAGATACGACAAGTTAGTGTGGGTTAGTGGGTGAAATGTAGAAAATGAGACATTAAGGACAAAAATATAATTCTCAGATCATCCCCGATCCCAAATCATGATCTTTCTTACTGCCGTTAACACCCATCCCTCCCCACCCCGAGCCCAACCTCCATCCAAATGTCCAATTTTTCCTTTGAGGGAGTTTCTTTCTGTATCAATCCTGTCCACTTGATGCATCCTTTTCCCCTCCCCTCCCCTCTCCCTCTCCCGCCAATTCCTCCCCACACCTATTGTTTGTCCAAGTCTCCCCTATTTTGTCCTTAAACTCCACTGTTGGGTGTCCCCCCCTCGCTATTGTTCCTTTTGTTCTGTGGTGTCCTGATCCATTCAGTGTTCTCACTCTTCAATGAGCCTTGACTCTGAATGCAAAATATATTTATAATATATAATTAATAAAAAATATATAATCATTCATAAAAAGGCAAATTTTGTTTTAAACCCACAACCAAAAAGAGTACAAAACAGACAAACGTATGGACATGTCATCAACAGGTTATTGCCTCATCATGAGACGTTTCGTCTATTCGGAGCAGTAGTGCAGCTATGGGCTGACAGGATGGGATTAGAGGTCTAGCCTGGATTTGAATCCAGACCCAGCTATAAACCCAGCTATAAACTGTCATCCTGGTGTTTCACATTTAGGATTTCACATTTAGGACGTCCCATTTGCCGGCATTAGTTGGCGGACGTTTAATATCACACGGTGTCCTTCAAGAAGGGTAGGTGAGCTATCACCTGCACCACAAACAATTTACAAATTCGTGCCATAACTACTGCTGGGAGAGGGATGGCAAACTGCCCAGCATGACCCCTTGCCTGGAAACTACTTCGGCAGCACGAACACTCTATAACACAGAGTATAGTACGTCTAATACATCGGATCGGAGTGCAGCTATAATATATGATTGATCACGCCAAATGCCATCAATAATGCATCTAAAGAAAAAGATATTTGAAGATTATATCAAAGATTGATAAATTCAAGATTGCCACCAAGAATTTGGACCAGTCAGTTTCCCTGGAGGATTTACTTGAGATCTATCACTTGTGACATCTCCGTGAAGTTCCAGGTTCAATCTGTGTGACAAAATTTGACAAAAAAATCATTAAAATCCCAGCAAGAACACACGAAGAACTAAAATGTTCCGGGGGAATATAATCTATAAAATGAATGATGGTGTTCATGAGGTGTTCCAAAGTTGTGAACAAAAATCGTGTTCTTTCAATGTGATCATCTCACATTGATGACGTTGCCAAATTGCCTCTTTCCCATTTAAATTGCCAGTTTCACTCATTAATCAATGGTGGAAATTTTCATCCAGATTGCTTCAAGTGCTTCTGAGATTTATCTGGAAGAATAATGTTGGTAATTTAAAGGGCAAATGCAATTAAAGAAAGTGGCAATAAATGATTAAACAAATAATTAAATAAACATTAAACAGACAGGCAGATAGACAGAGAGATAAAATAGATAGATAAACAAATAGACAGATAGAAAAATAGACATATATCGACATACAAATAGACAGATACACAGGCAGATAGAAAAATCGACAGATAGATAGACAGATAGATGAGCAGATAGATAGACAGATACATAGATGGGCAGATAGATAGATAGACAAATATACAGGCAGATAGATAAATCGACAGATAGACAGATCGATATATAGATAGATGGGCAGATAGACAGATCGATATGCAGATATACAGGCAGATAGATAAATTAATAGGCAGATAGGTAGACAGATAGATAAATTCGACAGATATACAGGCAGATAGATAAATTGATAGGCAGATAGGTAGACAGATAGATAAATTCGACAGATATACAGGCAGATAGATAAATTGATAGGCAGATAGAGAGATGGGCAGATAGACAGATAGATAGATGGGCAGATAGACAGATAGATGAGCACATCGATTATATAGGCAGATGGATAGATCGATGGATACATACAGTCACATGAAAAAGTAAGTACACCCCATGTAAAGTTTTGACTTTTTCAACATACTTCAACATACAGCTATTTTATTTTCATTTCAACATTATTGATAGATAAAGGTGATATAATATAACAAATATCATGAAACATTTACATTTTGTAGTCCATTGTATACTTTAAATAAACATAAATGCAAATTTCGCATGTGGAAAAAGTAAGTACACCCCTACATTTATCACTACTTCAAATACCTAAAATTAGAATCAGGTGCACCAGCTCAGGTGCAAATGATGAGAACATCGTTAGAGAGGATCTTGGAGGAACCTGTCTTATTTAAACCTCAGACATTTCGTTTGGTTTGCTCTTTGTTGTTGAAGTGTGCGGCGTCACCATGCCTAGATCAAAAGAGCTATCTGAGGCCTTCAGAAAGAAGGTTATAGATGCCTACGAGTCTGGGAAGGGATTTTAAAAGATCTCCCAAACAATTTGAAATCAATCATTCGACTGTCCGGAAGATCATCTACAAGTGGAGAAGATTTCAAACAACTGCCAACTTGTTCAGGCCAGGCCGACCCAGCAAGTTCAGCCCGAGAGCAGACCGCAAGATGCTGAAAGAAGTCTCTAAGAACCCCAGAATGTCATCACGGGACCTACAGGTAGCTCTTGCCACTGTTGATGTCAAAGTGCACGAGTCTACCATTAGAAAGAAGCTGCACAAATTTGATCTACATGGGAGGTGTGCCAGGAGGAAACCTTTGCTGTCCAGAAAGAACATCAGGGCAAGACTAAAGTTTGCCAATGAACACCGAGGCAAAGACCAGCACTTCTGGAACAAAGTGCTCTGGACAGATGAGTCAAAGGTAGAGCTATTTGGCCACAGTACCAGAAGACATGTTTGGCGAAAACCCAAGACAGCATTTGACCACAAGAACCTGATACCAACTGTAAAGCATGGTGGTGGAAATATTATGGTTTGGGGCAGCTTTGCTGCATCAGAGCCTGGGCAGCTCACCATCACAGAATCCACTATGAATTCTTCATTGTACCAGAGGGTGCTTGAGAATAATGTGAGGCCATCTGTCAGAAAGTTGAAGTTCAACCGAAGGTTGACCTTGCAACATGACAATGACCCTAAACATACCAGTAAATCCACCAAGGAATGGCTGAAAAGAAAGAAATGGAGGGTTCTGGAATGGCCAAGTCAAAGCCCGGGTCTAAATCCCATCGAGATGTTGTGGGGGGATTTGAAACGAGCTGTGCATGCAAGAAACACCTCAAACATCGCACAGCTGAAAGAATTCTGCATGGAGGAGTGGGCAAAAGTTTCTCCCAGTCGATGTCAGAGACTGGTAGACAGTTACAAGAAACGCCGACTTGAGGTTGTTTCTGCCAAAAGGGGGCAATACCACCTATTAGAGCCAAGGGTGTACTTACTTTTTCCACATGCAAAATTTGCATTTATGTTTATTTAAATTATACAATGGGCTACAGAATGTAAATGTTTCATGATATTTGTTATATTATATCACCTTTATCTATCAATATTGTTGAAATGAAGATCAAATAGCTGTATGTCGAAATATGTTGAAAAAGTCAAAACTTTACATGGGGTGTACTTACTTTTTCACGTGACTGTAGATGGATGAGCAGATATATAGATCGATAGATGGACAGATAGATAGATGGGCAGACAGACAGATAGATAAGCAGATCGATATGTAGGCAGATAGATACAGTGCATTCAGAAAGTATTCAGACCCCTTCACTTTTTCACATTTTGTTATGTTGCAGCCTTATGCTGAAATCGTTTAAATTCATTTTTTCCCTCATCAATCTACACCCAATACCCCATAATGACAAAGAGAAAACAGGATTTTAGAAAGTTTTGCAAATTCATTAAAAAGAAAAAACTGAAATATCACTTTGACATAAGTATTCATACCCTTTGCTATGACACTTGAAATTTAGCCCAGGTGCCTCCCATTTCTCTTGATCACCCGTGAGATGTTTCTACACCTTGATTTGAGTCCACCTGTGGTAAATTCAATTGATTGGACATGATTTGGAAAGGCACACACCTGTCTATATAAGGTCTCACCGCTGACAATGCATATCAGAGCAAAATCCAAGCCATGAGGTCGAAGGAACTGCCTGCAGAGCCTAGAGACAGGATTGTGTCGAGGCACAGATCTGGGGAAGCCTACAAAAAATTCTCTGCTGCATTGAAGATTCCCAGGAGCACAGTGGCCTCCATAATTCTTAAATGGAAGAAGTTTGGAACAACCAGGACTCTTCCTAGAGATGGCCGCCCGGCCAAACTGACCAATCGGGGAAGAAGGGCCTTGGTAAGAGAGGTGACCAAGAACCCGATGGTCACTCTGGCTGAGCTCCAGAGATCCTGTGTGAAGATGGGAGAAACTTCCAGAAGGACAACCATCACTGCAACACTCCACCGATCTGGGCTTTATGGCAGAGTGGCCAGATGGAAGCCTCTCCTCAGTGAAAGACACATGAAAGCCCACAGAATCTTGTTTCTCACAGTCTGAGAGTCCTTTAGATGCTTTTATGCAAACTCCAAGCGAGCAACAACTCCAAGCGAGCAACATAACAAAATGTGAAAAAAGTGAAGGGGTCTGAATACTTTCTGAATGCACTGTAGATAGATGGGCAGATGGACAGATGGAGAGGCAGATAGATAAATTGATAGGTCGATCGATAGATAGAAGGGCAGATAGACAGATAGAGAAGCAGATATACAGGCAGATAGATAAATAGACAGACAGATAGATATTTGTCATTGAATGAAGGCAAAATGAGTGCATGGTGACTCATCCTGGAGAACTTCATCAATACCAGTATTCATATACGCAGTCGGCCTATAAGTTATATAAATATTGAGAGGTACCGGTATAACTTAGAATGACTTCAAGTGATGAATATCCTTTGGCATTGCGAGTATATTATTAAAAAGTAAAAATGTTCAAGGCAAAAGAATCGCTCTATATCTCACTCACCTTCATGCCTGCATTCTCCCTTACCTTCATTCCTCTATTCTCCCTTACCTTCATTCCTCTATTCTCCCTTACCTTCATTCCTCTGTCCTCACTTACCTTTATTCCTCTATATCTCACTTACCTTAATTCCTCTATATCTCTCCCCTTAATTCCTTCATTCTTGCATTTTCCCGAACCTTCATTCCTCAATCCTCACTTACCTTCATTCCTCAATCCTCACTTACCTTCATTCCTCTATCCTCACTTACCTTCATTCCTCTAATCTCCCTTACCTTCATTCCTCTGTCCTCACTTACCTTCATTCCTCTATTCTCCCTTACCTTCATTCCTCTATTCTCCCTTACCTTCATTCCTCTATTCTCCCTTACCTTCATTCCTCTGTCCTCACTTACCTTTATTCCTCTATATCTCACTTACCTTAATTCCTCTATATCTCTCCCCTTAATTCCTTCATTCTTGCATTTTCCCGAACCTTCATTCCTCAATCCTCACTGACCTTCATTCCTCAATCCTCACTGACCTTCATTCCTCTATCCTCACTTACCCTCATTCCTCTATATCTCACTCACCTTCATTCCTTTATTCTTCTATATGTCAATCCCCTTCATTCCTCTATATCTCACTCACCCTCATTCCTCTATATCTCACTCACCTTCATTCCTTTATTCTTCTATATGTCAATCCCCTTCATTCCTCTATATCTCACTCACCCTCATTCCTCTATATCTCACTCACCTTCATTCCTTTATTCTTCTATATGTCAATCCCCTTCATTCCTCTATTCCTCACTCACCTTTCCTTCATCCTCAGATTACCTCTTCATCTCTCTATCCCTCACTTATTTTCATTCCTCCATTCCTCCATTCCATCCTCCCTTTGCTCCTCACTCTCCTCAATTTTTTCATTCCCTGATTCTCTCCTCTGTGAAACTGACTCCCGATATCTGGCTCATTCCCCTCTCCCCACTTTCTATCATCCCTTCATGGTTTCCCCACACCCACCCTGCTCACTCTTATTCTCGCACACTCCCACCCCCCTCCATTTCACCCCTTTTCTTTCTATCACTCATTCACTCACCTTGCTCATCTGTGATGTATTTGTCTCCCTCTTCCCCTTTGATCCCTGCAAGTCTAAATCTGTTGTCCTGTCAACTCGCTCCTCCATAAGTATAGACCTCTGTCTATAAAAACAATTCTGCTTAAATAATCCGATCTGGTACTACATCTCAGACGTGAATGTATGGTCAAGTGTGCTTCATACTTGGATTGGATGGCAGTCCTCTGAAAAAGGGCCACTGGAGATCTCAGTTGATATAGTGTGTCTTGCTATTGCAAGAATAACTACAATTGTTGAACAACTATTAAGGTTTCCAAGCAGGAAAAGCTGGAGTTAAATCTTTTTATTTCAAAAGATTATTTCAAACTCCTTGAAGTTTCAAATTTTTGCAGTTGGCCCAACTTCAAACTGAGAAAATGTTTTCGGAATGTTTTTTTTTTTTTTTTTTTTTTTTTTTTTGCATACAAGATCGAGGCTCGTGAAAGAGCGAACATTAATCACACAGAAAGACAAACCGACACATAAAACATATAACATCGGGAGCGGTAGACAAGATGGGGAGAGCGGGGGAAGGACACAAACACAACATTTGAGAGCAGGGACCGAGAGACATGGAGACATCGAGAGATCTGAGAGAGGGCGAGGGCTTTGGGGGGGGGGGGGCATGGGAAGGGGGCGGTGGGAGAGGTATAAAACATATGGACACTGCCAGGACTTCCAGGAAAGAAGTTGGAATTTCAAACAAGGTGGATCTGGGGTGAATTAGCGGGGGTAGAAAAGATCAAGGTTTTGGATGGGGGAAGATAAGAGATGGTGGTGAACAGCTGTTTTAAAGACCTGGAGGGAGGAGTGGGATTGAAGGGAGTGTGGGAGTTTGTTCCAGAGGCGGGAGAAAAGAGGAATGAAGGAGTGAAGGTGAGCAGAGAGTCGAGATTTTGGCAGTTTAACCATCAGAGGCTTGCTGGCAGATCTTGTGCGACCTGTAGGAATATTTGGGGGACAGAGCACAGAGAGAGCTGGGGGAGCAAGGCCGGAGAGGAGTCGGTAGAAGACAGAAAGACCGCCTACCTGCCTGCGGTGAGTGAGTGAAAGGCCCTCAGAGATAGCTTCATCGCGGGAGATTCCAATGATTCTGAAAGCTTTGGTTTCAACAGCGTGAAGCCGAGCTAGGTGTGAGGCAGGAGCACCAGCCCATAGGGGAGAACAGTATTCCGTTGAGCTGCGGATGAAAGCCTTGTATGTGGTGAGGAGCTCAGGTGTGCCTAGGAAGGACTTCGCACGACGGAGGATGCCCAGTCGGCGACTGGCTTTGCAGGCCAGCTTGGAAATGTGGTTTTCCCAAGAAAGATCATGGCAGATAGTGAGACCCAAAAGCTTGAGCGACAGAACTTCTTGGAGAGGATTGTTGAGAAAGTAGATGGGAGGGTTGTCCAGTCGATCTTTTCGGAGAGACATAGTAAGAGTGTGAGATTTGTCAGGAATGAAAGACATGTTCCACTTGTTTGACCAGTCTGTGATTTTGTCCAGGTCTTCAGAGAGTGAGGAGGCTGCAGACTGCCGATCTGAGGGAAGAGGAATGGAGCGGCAGAGAGTGGAGTCATCAGCAAAGAGATAGAGAGGATTTTCCAGAGAGTCGGAGAGATCATTGATAAAGACCAGAAAAAGCACAGGGCCCAGCACACTGCCTTGGGGAACTCCAGCCTGAACAGGAAGGGGAGATGAGAGAAATCCATTCAGGGCCACACGTTGACTATGACCAGAGAGGAAGTCCGCAAGCCATGCATGGAGATTTCCATGGATACCATAGGAGTAGAGTTTGGTGAGCAGAGCTGGGTGCCAGACCGTATCGAAGGCACGTGATATGTCGAGGGAGACAGCTCTAATTTCCTGTTTGGCATTGAGGACCTCCATCCATTGTTGAGACAGGAGAAGCAGCATGTCCAGAGTAGAGTGACCTGGTCTGAATCCAAATTGATGATCAGAGATCAAGCCATTGGAGAAGAGGAAAGATTTCATATCCGAAGCAATGATGGATTCCATGACTTTGCTGATAATTGGGAGCAGGCTGATTGGTCTGTAGTTAAAAGGATCTGTTTTTGCACCTTTTTTGTGTAAAGCGGTAATGTTTGCTGATTTCCAGGATGCTGGCAGATGACCTTGAGCAAAAGATAGGGTGAAAAGAACAGAGAGAGGGTGAGATAGAGTGGCAGAGCAGGATTTTAGGACCCGTGGGCTGATGCCGTCTGGTCCAGTTGCAGAATCAGAGTCGAGGTTAGACAAAAACTCCTCCACCTTGTCAGGAGAGAAGGACACAGAGTCCAGGAGCAGTTGGGTTCGACTGGGAAAGGTGGGAACAGAGAGAGATGGGTTTGGGACTAAAGATTTTGAGGCAAACACAGAGTTGAGGCATTCGGCTTTGTCACGTGCGATGTCAACTGTGTGGCCATTTGAGGTAAGGGAGGGGATGGAGGGGGAACAAACACCAGAAACGGATTTGACCAGATGCCACCAGGATTTGGAGGAAGGAGACAGGTTTGAGAGTTCGTTCTTGAGTGAGGAGAGATAGTGCTTCCTGGCACTCCTGAGGGTAGACACACACTTGTTCCGAGCTTGGTGGAAGGAACTGAGATTGCCTTCAGTTGGATTAGCCTTCCAAGAGGCAAAGGCAAGTTGTTTCAGGGCAACTGCCTCACCACAAGATTCGGTGTACCATGGACGGGAGGAAGGGTAAGACAACTGAAGACGAGGTGGGATAAATCTGTGCATGAGAGAGATCAGTTTGCTTTGGAAGAATTCCCAGGAAGAATTGATGTCAGAGGCAGTGGAGATGGGAGACCAATCCAGACGATTGATGGCTGCTTGAAGCCCGTCCCAGTCGGCCTGAGTGAAATTCATGAATTGATCATTCATGTCTCGGTTGCTATGGACGCCATATTGGTTGCTAAGGATCAGAATTTAAGGCCAAAGGTCACAAATGTTTAAATCATAATCTTTATTGTCCATAACCTTTTACCTTATAACCTCTGTACTGTATACCAAGAGTTTAGCTTATAACTAGTATATACCAGTTTAGCTTTAGAAGGATAATTCAAAAAGTTGTGGACAGATTCGGACGAAATTTGGTGGACAAGTTGGGTGTGCGACAAGGAAGAATTGGTTCAGTTTTGGGGAAGATCCGGATCCGGATGCTAGAAAATTTTTAAAGTGATGTTTCACCATTGAGAGATATATAGGGCCAAAAAACGATACATAGTACTAAATATAAAAAAGGTATAGACAGATTCGAAGAAACTTAATGGACAAATTGGGTGTGTGACTACTGAGTTGCTCACCACCTACAAAGCTTTCATCCTCAGCTTGATGGAATACTGCCCTCCTCTCCTGCCTCACACCTCGCTCGGCTTCACGCTATAGAAACCTAGGCTTTCAGAATCATTGGAATCTCCCGCGATGAAGCTGATTCTGAGGGTCTTTCTCTCTCTCACCGCAGGCAGGTTGGTGGTCTTTCTGTCTTCTACCCACTCCTCTCCAGCCTTGCTCCCCCTGCTCTGTCTGTGCTCTGTCCCCCAAATATTCCTTCAGGATGCACAAGATCTGCCAGCAACCCTCTTATGGTTAAACTGCCAAAATCAAGACTCTCTGCTCACCTTCACTCCTTCATTCCTCTTTTCTCCCGCCTCTGGAACAAACTCCCACAGTCTCTTCAATCACACTCCTCCTTCCAGGTCTTCAAAACAGCTGTTCACCACCATCTCTTCTCTTCCCCCATCCAAAACCTTGATCCTTTCTACCACCGTTAATCCACCCAAAACCAACCTCCTTCAAATTCCGTTTTCTTTCCTGAAATCCCTTGTAGCTTCCATCTTGTTTATCCCATGTACCCCACCCCAGGCCTCTCTCTTGCACAGATCTCCTGATGTCCCTGTTCTCTACTGTTGTTGTGCTTCCCTCTCTCTCCCCCTCTTGTCCCCTCCTGGTTAAATTAAACCAGGAGGGGCTAAAAAATAGCCCAAATTTTTTGGGTTAAATTCCCCAAATCGTGCCTTTCTGCACACCTGCATTCATTTGTTCCTTTTTTTCTCCCATTTGTGGAACTTTCCCAACATTCAGAGGACACCGGACCTTCTTCGCATACCTGGGTGCGAGTAGCATCATTGGATGAGCACGCCGCTGATGCAGTGCCCCTGTCGGTTAGGATAAAAACAATGTTAGCATGAAAAAAAAAAAGATATTTTTTCAAGGTGCTGGCGATGGATCGTTGATTTCACAAAAGACACCTTGCGATCTTTAATGTCCACCAACTACTGCTGGCAGGGGCGACGCCATTGATATCTCGCCCTACAAAACCCCAGGATGACAGTTTATAGCTGGGTCGAAATTGGAACCTCTAGGCCATCTTGCCAGTACTCAGAGGGGGGAATTAAACAAGTGAACAGCAGAGCAAATGAAATGCCACTCCGTACTACACTGGTGGGAGAAAGGCCCCAATCCAACGTTTTCCCTTACGCTGGGAGACAAACAGGACAGCCAGCCTTCCCGCATCCGAGTTGTTTGATCCAAATTTGAGTACAGATCAAATTCGGATCAAAACAGGGCAATTCAGATCAATCTATCAACTTCCGTTCTGGCACTGAGCAAGCCGAAAATATTGTACATGGTGAGTTCGGCTTCTGAGATGAGATGTCAAAGCGATGATTGCACCGTAAAACCCAACAGCATGCCTTTAAATCATATGAAATGTTTCCTAGTTTCAGATTATAATATACGGAAGATAAAAAAAACTGATCAAAAGCACAAGGTTGGTGTAAAATACGTGAGAATTATTTTTTACATTTGCTCGCTCTGCCCGAAGGCTGGGAGTGCTGAATCACAACCCACTCCCCATTCAATCCACAAATGGATTGGTTATTTCATTAGCAGCGGCCATCATGGCTGTAGATAAAGAGAAACAAAGGCGACGTCAGGTCCTATTCGAGGCGAGACTTCAAATTCAATCCAATAATGGACCCAAGGGTAAGGGGGATTGTGCTGGTGAGGTTGTAACGGATGACTGCTGTGTCAAAGGGTGCAGGTTAACCAGATAATCTGGTACTTTAATTTTGGCCAAGGTGTGTTCATACCTGCAAGGATGCCTGATGTTTGTTGAGAAACTCGGGCCGGGGTGGCAATACGGAATGGCAAGACTTGGACTAGCGAGGTGATGTATTTGGTGTCATCAGGAAGGGTCTGGTTTGGTGAAGAAGAAGAAGCATATTATACCAGTGTGAGTTCAGTTACCAAGCAGCTTGCTAGCGCTCGCCGAGCGAGCCATTCCGTATCAACGCTTTCGAATGGAGTGCGCCGCTTGGCGAGCATTAGCAAGCTGCTTGGTAACCGAACACACTCTGGGTGATTTCCGCCATAATAGCGTACGTAATAAGTAGATGACACCAAATTTCAGCCATTGAAGCAGGCCACGCTAATAAATACTCGAAACATGTTTGGGACTCGCAAACGACATCATCTGTTGAACACAGCATCGAATTCCTAGTTTAATTGCGCACAGATGAGTCATTCTCGTTGGCTCGGATACACATGACTACATTTACCTGTTCATCTCCCCTCACCTCCTCCCTGGCTCTTCAACCTGTCCCCAGCCCAACGAGGCATCACCATCATTAAAAGCGAAGCAATTGCCATGAATACGTTTACCAAGCCCCACAATGCATCACAGCAGCAACAACAACTGTTATATATGACGTCACGCTTTGTGGCGCACACAAAACCCTCAGGTACTCGAGTGGGTATAGAACACTCGACATGCAATATTACTCCATCGAGCATCGGCTGATCTTCCCTCCCACCCCTTATATTACCTTAAAAGGTAATGACTCTACTCGCAGGAACGTGCTGCATACCAGAGACCGCAGAAGAAGAAGAAGGAGCACAAACCAGCATGTTACCCTCCAAGTCCCAGTCTATACTGTTAACCCTACCAGTGCATACCATGGTACCCCCTCCCAGTGCATTCCATGTTACCCCTTCCCAGTCCATACTGTTGCCCCTCGAAGTGCATACCATGTTACGCCCCTCCCAGTCCATACTGTTACCCCTCCCAGTGCATACTGTATTACCCCCTCAAGTGCATACCGTGTTACCCCCTTCCAGTGCATACCGTGTTACCCCATCCCAGTCCATACTGTTACCCTCACCCGGTGCAAAACCTGTTACTCCCTCCCAGTTGCTTCTTTAAGTCCGTCCAGTCATGCTCCTCTCTCTACCCTCTAAAAATGGCAGCTTACTTTATCTACCCACACCGACCTTGTTTGTCTGTTTCTCCAATATCACAACTTGCCCATTGTCGACTCATCTCCCTCTACTCCATTGTTCATCCATGCATGCGCACTCATTGTTCTCTGTGTTTGTCCATCCCTTATCTGCTTGTTCCCCTCTACTCCATTGTTTGACCATGAATGCACACTCATTGTTCTCTGTGTTTGTCCATCCCTTATCTGCTTGTTCCCCTCGACTCCATTGTTCGTCCATGCATGCACACTCATTGTTCCCCCTGTTAGTCCATCCCTTATCTGCTTGTTCTCTTCTACTCCATTGTTCATCCATGCACGCAAACTCATTGTTCTCTGTGTTTGTCCATCCCTTATCTGCTTGTTCTCTTCTACTCAATTGTTCATCCATGCACGCACACTCATTGTTCTCTGTGTTTGTCCATCCCTTATCTGCTTGTTCTTTTCTACTCCATTGCTCATCCATGCATGCACACTCATTGTTCTCTGTGTTTGTCCATCCCTTATCTGCTTGTTCTCTTCTACTCCATTGTTCATCCATGCATGCACACTCATTGTTCTCTGTGTTTGTCCATCCCTTATCTGCTTGTTCTTTTCTACTCCATTGTTCATCCATGCACGCACACTCATTGTTCTCTGTGTTTGTCCATCCCTTATCTGCTTGTTCTCTTCTACTCCATTGTTCGTCCATGCACGCACACTCATTGTTCCCCCTGTTAGTCCATCCCCTTGTCTGCTTGTTCCCCTCCACTCCATTGTTCGTCCATGCACACACACTCATTGTTCTCTGTGTTTGTCCATCCCTTATCTGCTTGTTCCCATCTACTTCATTGTTTGTCCATGCACGCACACTCATTGTTCTCTGTGTTTGTCCATCCCTTATCTGCTTGTTCCCCTCTACTCCATTGTTTGTCCATGAATGCACACTCATTGTTCTCTGTGTTTGTCCATCCCTTATCTGCTTGTTCCCCTCCACTCCATTGTTCATCTATGCATGCACACTCATTGTTCTCGATGCTTGTCCGTCCCATATGTGCATGTTCCCCTGTACTCCATTGTTCTTCCATGCATGCACACTCATTGTTCTCTCTGTTTGTCCATCCTTTATCTGCTCGTTCTCCTCTACTCCATTATTCGTCCATGCATGCACACTCATTGTTCTCTATGTTTGTCCATCCCGTATCTGCTTGTTCCCCTGTACTCCATTGTTCTTCCATGCATGCACACTCATTGATCTCTGTTTGTCCATCCCTTATCTGCTTGTTCCCCTCTACTCCATTGTTCGTCCATGCATGCACACTCATTGTTCTCTGTGTTTGTCCATCCCTTATCTGCTTGTTCCCCTCCACTCCATTGTTCGTCCATGCACGCACACTCGTTGTTCTCTGTGTTTGTCCATCCCTTATCTGCTTGTTCCCCTCTACTCCATTGTTCATCCATGCACGCACACTCATTGTTCTCTGTGTTTGTCCATCCCTTATCTGCTTGTTCCCCTCTACTCCATTGTTCATCCATGCACGCACACTCATTGTTCTCTCTGTTTGTCCATCCCTTACCTGTTTGTTCTCTTCTACTCCATTGTTCATCCATGCACGCACACTCATTGTTCTCTCTGTTTGTCCATCCCTTACCTGTTTGTTCTCTTCTACTCCATTGTTCATCCATGCACGCACACTCATTGTTCGCTGTGTTTGTCCATCCCTTACCTGTTTGTTCTCTTCTACTCCATTGTTCATCCATGCACGCACACTCATTGTTCTCTCTGTTTGTCCATCCCTTATCTGCTTGTTCCTCTCTACTCCATTGTTTATCCATGCATGCACACTCATTGTTCGCTGTGTTTGTCCATCCCTTACCTGCTTGTTCCCCTCTACTCCATTGTTCATCCATGCACGCACACTCATTGTTCTCTTTGTTTGTCCATCCCTTATCTGCTTGTTCTCTTCTACTCCATTGTTTGTGTGTTCACTCCCGCCTCTGAAGTTCATCTTTTTCCGTGAGCCTCAAACTCCGTATTCAGAAATCTTTGTTTATCGGTGGAGCCTGTGACAGGCTTGTCTTGATTGCGTTTTTGAGAGTAACAGATGCTGTGCCAAATATTGCAGCGATAGATTTCCTGTTCATGAAAGTGAAGTCCATCTCAAAATGATTTGCATATCTTACCCCAGATGCTTCCCTTGATAGCTTCATTTCACTTTCAATGTGACGCAATGTTAGAAGGATGACGTCATATAATCATAGCTCTCTCTCTCTGCTTCTCTGCTTTTCTTGCAGGTTCATGGCATCCTTTGACGTCAAAACATCTCAACGTTTTTGCTTTGATCTTCCAGCCAGATTGGAGTTCTTCACATTTAAACCAGTCTAGCACCACCTACCTACTCTCGACCTCACTACACACGTGGTGAGAAGAGGTTATTCTAGAAGGAATTTCGGCAAAGATTTTAAATATTCTGTGGTCTTCAAGTTCTCTTGAGCATCATATTATATCCGTACAAAGAGATTTTAACGTGAGAAATCAATTTGTTTCATTCTAACCAACGGGATCGCAGGATCATTCTCAACAGGAGGAATTTGGCTACGGTGCTGGCGATAGCTCACCTACTCTTCGCGAAGGATACCTTGACATCTTTAATGCCCATCAACTAATGTTGGCCGCCCAGTTTAATGTCCATCTGAGGGATGGCCCACACATCGATACCTCTCCCTGCTTGCCAGACACCAGGAAGACAGTTTGTAGCTTGGGCTGAGGTTCAAACCCAGGTGAGATGGCTCAGATTTGAGAGTGCGTACCTCTCGTCTCGGCCATCTTGTCAGCACGAGACTGCAACTGCTGCAGAGCATTGATGATGCAACCAGCACCCAGGTACTGAAAACGAATGAGTGAATGATTACAAATACTAATCTGTCAACCAAAAATAAATTGGTTAAAGTTGGGACGATATATATATATATTGTTACAGACACGACTTTGATGTTAAGGTGGGCCGAGCGGAATGGCCGTCGTGTCCGCACAAATTACCCGATTGTACTCGAACGTCGACGAAGCCGCGCTACGCTGGCTCAATAGGAAAGAGAAGACACCCGGCTGGGTTATAATGACACAATACGACACCAGGGGTTCAGTTCTCAAGACCTCCGGAGGAGGTTATATTAAGGCGGAAGGTTAGATTACAACTACAAGAGGGACAGCATAGAAAGACAGGCACTTAGACACAACCTTATATTATTCCCGACAGACCACAGAGAAACAGGACAAAAACTGACTCACACGGGGATTGATGGCTAGGAAAGCGGGTATTCGATGGCCAGCACAAGGTGCACCTTGTGCTCAGGGACAGGATGGCGCGGCCCAAAAGATGCAGGAGGTCTCTCAGCGCTCGAGGTGGCGTCTTGTCGTCTCAAGCTGGGGGCGCATCTGACGTCACGTCCGGCAAGCGGCTGCGTATATCCGGCGGGGAGTGACACGCCCTCGGCTCGTTAGCTCCGCCCAGATGGAATCGGTCCGCCCTTCTTATTGGGTGCGGGGGGGGTTTACCAGGCTCCGCCCTTGACGAGGAGCTGACAGCCAGCCCCTTCGTGGTAACCCCGTGGGGCGCATGGATAATGGCGGCTAACCGAGCCGGAGGGAGGACGCACACTCCCCGCGCGCGCCGTTGTTGTAGTTGTTGTTGTTGTAGCTGTAGTTGTTGTTGTTGTTGTTGTTTGGGGAAGAAGATGGGAGGAGGTATGGGAAGGTCCTAAACTCACTACTGGTGCCATATAATCACATTCTGGTGCAACGAAGAGTCATAATTAATGGAAACGAGGCCTTAACTGACATAGATTAAGAATAACTAGGAAGATGTCCGAAAGTTGTCTACGTGTGGTGCGGTGGACCTGGGCACGACATTTAATGGGGGAATAAGGGGAAGGTCGGCTCTACTGATTGTTATTTACATGCAATGGGACTAGGGAATGGGGGACTGGGGAAAGTTGGGGAGTATTGGAGAAAATAGGGGAATATTTACAAGCGGATATGGAGGCCAAATTCCATATTCGCAACATTGCACCCTTCTCTACCCTCGGGGCGTCCCGACCCGATAAATTTTTACCTACTTTAGTGTGGCACGCAATGTAGTTCCCTCTACTATTAACTCTACCCTGAGTGCGACAGTTTTACAGATATTCACAAATGAGTAAATATGTCCCCCTGCGACGTTGCACCCTTCTCCTCACAGAAACACACCCACAGGATAACCGAATCCGGAAAGAATCCTCAAACTAAACATACAGCCGGTAGGGAGCATTATTTACACGACTACGCTGCTATTTACACTACGATCCAGGACCTGTCTTTGGAGGAACACATGCAGATGTTATGCATAGAGAGAGCGCGCTTGCCAACATCGATACACCAACCCACGAGTGCTCTGTGGCCGACGGCCTTTAATAACGTGCAGAGCACCCTTTCCCAGCATCAAAAGCACCACCCCACCACACAGTCAGCACCATCCGGTGCAGTCACCATTGTTCATTGGAATAAAAATAAATTCGACAACCCCTAACCCTGCAGGTGTCTCTTGCTCTTCTTGTGGTGCACTTGGTGGTGTTAACTATTAGTGGTTCACCTGTATGGCATAGGTGCCACGTTGACCCATAGGTCCATCCCCGGGTGGTGCTTGGCCGCAAACGAACTGCGGTCCATTGTGGGTGGCCACAAACATTGCGGTCCATATGGTGTATCGATCCCGGCAGCAAACAGCGAAAGTGCAGGCCCACAACTGCGCAGCCAGCACCTCTCTCTCCTCTCTCTCTACCCCAAAGCCAGATCCTCGGAGGTGGGAGACAAAAGAAGAAACAAGTGAGTAAGGTGGTAAGGGCGCAAAAGTGCACGCAATGTAAGGTGATGCACACTGGGGGCACATGGGAACCAGGTGAGACAGGTACGTTCCTATCGTACGCCCCCCCCCCCACCAGGTAACCTACATGGCCCCTCCCTTACCCCTTACTGTATCCACAAAACACAACACTACCCATAAACATCTACTTTACAAATCAACAAACATCCCTACTGTCTTCCCCGTTCCTCCCATAAACCAAATTCGTCTTCTCTCCCTCCTAACCAATCAAATTTGCCATTTTCAACTCTCATCAAAATTTGCCATCTCCAACTCAACATCATAATTTGCCATTACCAATTCATCATCAGTCCCTCCTAGGGAGGGAGAGATGGAATCACCCCAATGTCTCATCCACGTCGTGATGCGTCTCACAAATCCACACAGCGATTCATCTCCTGCAACAAAACAAAGAAAACACAGGTGTGGAGTCATCATCATCACCACAGGTAAGTGGCTGCGTATGGTGCGACAGGTTCATTAATCCTAACTATTTCCTAAATGACTTTAACAACTTTACACTACCCGGGGTCTTTCTCCGGCCAAACCATTGGCCCTCTTACACTATGGGTTCTAAAAACCAATTCCCATTGGCCAAACTGTGGTGCGCTTCAATTTGGGGTCTCACTCCCCCGATTCATCTCCCGGTGCCCTCGCACAATTTCTGGGCTGTGGCGTGTACCTCTCCCAGTGGGTCTACCCACCTGCACACCTCCACCACTGCAGTTGCCTCCGAGCTTACCTGCTCCTTGCCCTAACCTAACTACCTGGGGAAGGCCCTCTGGCACTCTCCCCACTCGGTGCCCTCTCTGGCACTGGGCTACCCGGGTCCATCCTCCGGATCCTCGGGCCCCATCCACAACTCTACCGGCTCCCAGAGCCCACCTGCGGCCTCACCTGGCCGACATCCTCACAGTGGTGGAGTGCTCAACCAACTACACACACTAACAGGCTACACGCCCAGCCATTTCCACAACACTAATGCACCCATTCACAACACCATTCTGCAACCGCACCACAGATGCAAATATCCAACCACAATTTACCTGTACCCTCTACCTAACACTTACACTACCCGCCCCGGGTACTCGTGAAAGGGGTCCACTCTTCCCCCATCCACACCTTCGCACCACGCACACCACTTCATACCACTTACTCCAACTCTCTCCACACACCTGTACTTGCACACCTGTGCTCTCACACCTGGTGCCACCTGCACCCTTCTCTCCCCAAGCGCATTCGCGCTGATCCACACACTCACTACTCATACACTGCTCCACACACCTGTCCAGTTGCACACCTGTGCAATCACACCTGTTCAATTCTCACACACACACGGCATCATCTCAGCTAACTACTCCCTTCTGAAACTTGCGCTTCCCAGTCGTCCCTTTAAACTATTGCGCTCCCACGTCATTATCATCCATACTAATCTACCTGCGTCCCCACTACAGGTATCAGTCACCAACTAAACTTAACGTCACCTAATGTCATCTTCTCTAGAGCCCTATTGATATAACCTAACCCACCCGGGCTAGTTTTCACTGCCATACACCCCATAAACTATTGCTCCTTTGCCCCCATATGGGAAAGGTGGCAGGGATGCCATCCCACCCCATCGGGGGTCTCTCACTACCAATTTTGCACATCAAATTGCAACAAATTAAAAATTTGCCAATCACTACCCATCATCTGCCAATCACTACTGCCAATCCCTTGCCAATCATCAAATTTTGGTTTTCTCTAATTTTGGGTCCAATACACTAACCTCATCACCCAGTCTACTCACTAATACCTCTCGGTGCGCCAATCCCTGTCCAAAGCCCGGCTTCGTAAAGCCAAGCAATGGATGCTGGTTGTTTTGTGCCAGCGGCTGAATGCGTCCGGCACTCGGTGCAGGGACGGGGGCTTACCCGGGCCGAGATCCCACGCATCACCTCGGCGTGGAGCCATCCAATGTCCCGATCTCGACCTGCCGGCACGTCTCAACAAAAAGTGGTCGCCATAACGACCCTTCCTATCCAGCTGCCCGCTCCGCCTAGTGGAGCACGGACGCGGCCGTCCCACGCGAGGCCCAGCGTGGATCGCGCACGGCGGTCCTTTCGAACCCGCCGTGGCTCGGATCCCCGCTGGTTCTCGCGGCACGCGAAGCCCGGCACGCACCGAGGGCCCGATTCGGCTATAAGTCGTTCTAAACTCGACCCCGTCTAACGTCGATGCTTCACCTGGACGCTTACACCCCGCAGCCCGTTCCTTGCTCACACATCCAGCCGTGCCCATGCTCCTCGTACCTTTCCTTACACACCCAGGTACACCCATTCCACTCACAGCCTTGGTCACACACCTGACCACCGAACACTTTGGCACACATTCGTTGCTCGCACACCTCACCAATACACCGCTTCGCACCCCCTCCTCGGTCACCTCCTCTGTGACAATCACAGGTGTGCTCTCATTCGCACACCCAACCACGTGCCTCACCACCAACTCCAGCGTGCATTCCCACTCACGCTCTACCATTCCAGGTGTGCATCCTTCCATCCCAGGTGTACATCCTCGCTCACCTGTCACAATTAACTCACGCTCCATGTCACTCTCACTACTTTCACCTCCATTCCTGATAGCGCACTCACCCTTACTCTTGACAGCGCACTCTTTCCCCATGCACCTGTCCGTCACACACCTTCCTCGCGCACACTCTCCCGTCACACCCTCTGTAACACTCACCACACCGCGCTCCCATGTGCTCCCTCGCACACACGCTACGACCGACTCACTCTCGCCAGCACACTCACTCCTTGGTACACACTTTTTCCTCACACACCCCAGAGTCGGACTTTCTTGCACACCTCCATTTTCGCACACCAGACCTGTCGCACACTTCACCCACGGCCTCTCACGAACACCCGGGTCCATCTCGACCCCCAATCTTCTTAAATCACCTGGCGCATCATACGCACGACCATATTGGTCACCACTTACACCGGGTCCTCTTCCTCTTCGCTTCTCCTCCATCACCTGCGAATCCCTCATCCGGTTAATGAGCACATCATCACGATCCAAACACAGACTTTGGACCAATTCTTTTATCTCCTCTTTTATCTCTTTCTTATCCCCTCTCCGTCGCTTCTTAATTTCGCTCATCCCTTCTTCCACTTCTTCTAATTTGTGCTTCACCTCTTTTATTCCCCGGTACGTCTCCTCAAGCTCATCCTCTAAGGCTACCTTGACCGTTTCCAGGTGCGTCCTCACCTGCCGGTCCTTCGTCTCCATTACCTCTATCACCTCGTCCAACCTCGTTGTCAGTCCCTCACGTACCATCTGACATTCCCTCTTTGTCGCTATCAAGTCGTTTTTTATGTCGTTTTGTGTCGCTTTCAACCCTCCTAATACCGCAGTGTTCCTTTGAACCTGCTCCACTAACTCCGTCTGTCCCACCGTCAGCTGCTCCACCTCCTGCGTCAGGTCCTCTATGCCCCCTTGTAACTTTACAGTCCCCTTTCTCACCTCCTTCTCCATGTGCTCCTCACAGTGCCTCACCTCCTCGCGCACTCCTCCGACCTCCTCACTCACTCCTCTTCTGATCTCCTCTCCCATCACTTGCATCTCCTGCCCAGATGCCACCCTCATCTGCTCCATTTCCTCCCTGTGAGCATCCAGTTTGGTTTCTACCCCCATTCTGACCCCCTCTATCTGCTGCTCCATTTGTTTAACTTCCCTTTCCGCTTGGTCCCTCATGTCCCTCAATTTGCCTTCCATACTGTTTTCTAACCCCTCTAACCCTTTTTGCATCCCTTCCATTTGATTCTCTTGAGCGGCCATTCTGTTTTCTACCCCCGTTAACCCATGTTTCACTCCCTCTATCTGATTCTCTTGAGCGGCCATTCTGTTTTCTACCCCCGTTAACCCATTCTTTACTTCTTTTATCCCGTTGTCTAACTCCTCAAAATTATTGTCTAACTTCTCAATTTTCTTGTCTAACTCCTCAAAATTATTGTCTAACTTCTCACTGGTACCCCTCGCTTCGTCCCTCATTACCCCCATTTGGTTTCCCATTACCCCCATTTGGCCCTCCAATCGCTCACCCTGAGCATCCATCCGATTCCCCATTCTGTTTGCCATTTCTTCATTATTCTGGGCCATAAGGGCCTTCATTTGTATCCAAAACGAGTTCAAATCCATCGGGGGCGCTGCCACGGTCGCTGGCGCGGTGATCAGCGAGGCGCCATTTTGCGCGCCCGCTTCTTCGTGCGTGACGGCGCTATTTTGCGAACCTGCCGCCCTCACTGCTTCGCTCTCCTCCTGTCCCTCATTTTGGTCCTGGATCGACCCTGCTTCACTCTCCCCTACCGGACCCCAGCTGTCTTGACCCGCCATAGCGCGACTTTCAAAATTCGGTTTTTATTTTTTTTATTTTCGTAAAACAAATTCAAATTTCGCCGTTATAATTTCGCGTGGGAAACGCGCTCCGAATCGATTTTCCCTCCCAAAATTTGGGCCTAACTAATTTAGTCCCGGGTTCGAATTCCACTCCTCGACACCAATTGTTACAGACACGACTTTGATGTTAAGGTGGGCCGAGCGGAATGGCCGTCGTGTCCGCACAAATTACCCGATTGTACTCGAACGTCGACGAAGCCGCGCTACGCTGGCTCAATAGGAAAGAGAAGACACCCGGCTGGGTTATAATGACACAATACGACACCAGGGGTTCAGTTCTCAAGACCTCCGGAGGAGGTTATATTAAGGCGGAAGGTTAGATTACAACTACAAGAGGGACAGCATAGAAAGACAGGCACTTAGACACAACCTTATATTATTCCCGACAGACCACAGAGAAACAGGACAAAAACTGACTCACACGGGGATTGATGGCTAGGAAAGCGGGTATTCGATGGCCAGCACAAGGTGCACCTTGTGCTCAGGGACAGGATGGCGCGGCCCAAAAGATGCAGGAGGTCTCTCAGCGCTCGAGGTGGCGTCTTGTCGTCTCAAGCTGGGGGCGCATCTGACGTCACGTCCGGCAAGCGGCTGCGTATATCCGGCGGGGAGTGACACGCCCTCGGCTCGTTAGCTCCGCCCAGATGGAATCGGTCCGCCCTTCTTATTGGGTGCGGGGGGGGTTTACCAGGCTCCGCCCTTGACGAGGAGCTGACAGCCAGCCCCTTCGTGGTAACCCCGTGGGGCGCATGGATAATGGCGGCTAACCGAGCCGGAGGGAGGACGCACACTCCCCGCGCGCGCCGTTGTTGTAGTTGTTGTTGTTGTAGCTGTAGTTGTTGTTGTTGTTGTTGTTTGGGGAAGAAGATGGGAGGAGGTATGGGAAGGTCCTAAACTCACTACTGGTGCCATATAATCACATTCTGGTGCAACGAAGAGTCATAATTAATGGAAACGAGGCCTTAACTGACATAGATTAAGAATAACTAGGAAGATGTCCGAAAGTTGTCTACGTGTGGTGCGGTGGACCTGGGCACGACATTTAATGGGGGAATAAGGGGAAGGTCGGCTCTACTGATTGTTATTTACATGCAATGGGACTAGGGAATGGGGGACTGGGGAAAGTTGGGGAGTATTGGAGAAAATAGGGGAATATTTACAAGCGGATATGGAGGCCAAATTCCATATTCGCAACAATATATATATATATATATATATATATATATATATATATATATATATATATATATATATATATATATATATATATATACAGTCACGTGAAAAAGTAAGTACACCCCATGTAAAGTTTTGACTTTTTCAACATATTTCAACATACAGCTATTTGATCTTCATTTCACCAATATTGATAGATAAAGGTGATATAATATAACAAATATCATGAAACATTTACATTTTGTAGTCCATTGTATAATTTAAATAAACATAAATGCAAATTTCGCATGTGGAAAAAGTAAGTACACCCCTACATTTATCACGACTTCAAATACCTAAAATTAGAATCAGGTTCCTCTTTTCTCCCGCCTCTGGAACAAACTCCCTCACTCTCTTCAATCCCACTCCACCCTCCAGGTCTTTAAAACAGCTGTTCACCACCATCTCTTATCTTCCCTCATAAACCTTGATCTTTTCTACCCCCGCTAATTTCACCCAAATCCACTTTTTTGAAATACCAACTTCTGTCCTGGAAGTCCTTGGTATCCTTGTGTTTTATTCTTCTCCAACCGCCCCCCCCCCCTTCTCACGCCTCCTCCCCTCAAGCCCTCTCCCTCCCTCCCACCTCCCTGCTCTCAAATGTTGTGTTTGTGTGCTTCCCCTTCTCACCCCATCTTGTCTTCCGCTCCCTCTTTTTATATATATTTTGTTTGTCTGGTTGATTTGTTTGTGAAATAAATGTTAGCTCTTTCACGAGCCTCGATTCAGTATACAAAAAAAAAAAAAAAAAAAAAAAGGTGCACCAGCTCAGGTGCAAATGATTAGAACATCGTTAGAGAGGATCTTGGAGGAACCTGTCTTATTTAAACCTCAGACATTTCGTTTGGTTTGCTTTTTGTTGTTGAAGTGTGCGGCATCACGATGCCTAGATCAAAAGAGCTCTCTGAGGCCTTCAGAAAGAAGGTTACAGATGCCTACGAATCTGGGAGGGGATTTAAAAAGATCTCCAAACAAATTGAAATCAATCATTCGACTGTCCGGAAGATCATCTACAAGTGGAGAAGATTCCAAACAACTGCCAACTTGTTCAGGCCAGGCCGCCCCAGCAAGTTCAGCCCGAGAGCAGACCGCAAGATGCTGAAAGAAGTCTCGAAGAACCCCAGAATGTCATCACAGGACCGACAGGTAGCTCTTGCCACTGTTGATGTTAAAGTGCACAAGTCTACCATTAGAAAGAGGCTGAACAAATTTGATCTCCATAGGAGGTGTGCCAGGAGGAAACCTTTGCTGTCCAGAAAGAACATCAGGGCAAAACTAAAGTTTGCTAATGAACACCTAGGCAAAGACCCGCACTTCTGGAACAATGTGCTCTGGACAGATGAGACAAAGGTAGAGCTATTTGGCCACAGTACCAGAAGACATGTTTGGCGAAAACCAAAGACAGTATTTGACCACAAGAACCTGATACCAACTGTAAAGCATGGTGGTGGAAATATTATGGTTTGGGGCAGCTTTGCTGCATCAGGGCCTGGGCAGCTCACCATCATAGAATCCACGATGAATTCTTCATTGTACCAGAGGGTGCTTGAGGATAATGTGAGGCCATCTGTCGGAAAGTTGAAGCTCAAACGAAGGTGGACCTTGCAACATGACAATGACCCCAAACATACCAGTAAATCCACCAAGGTATGGCTGAAAAGAAAGAAATGGAGGGTTCTGGAATGGCCAAGTCAAAGCCCGGATCTAAATCCCATCGAGATGTTGTGGGGGGATTTGAAACGAGCTGTGCATGCAAAGCAGATAGCGAAAGAGAGGTGTGATGTGATGGGGGTGAGTTGCTTGAAGGATGAAGTGGGACAAATCGTTGTCGACGCAGATGGAATTAAAGGA
Source organism: Myxine glutinosa (assembly GCF_964187855.1). Lineage (NCBI taxonomy): Eukaryota > Metazoa > Chordata > Myxini > Myxiniformes > Myxinidae > Myxine > Myxine glutinosa. Next base: position 37,194,281 of record NC_136267.1, read on the forward strand.
AGATGGAAAAGATATATGGAAATGCTGTTGAATACAGAGAATGAATGGGATGGCAACATAGAGAGTAACCCTGTTTTAGGACCGGCAGAGAAGATAACTGAGAAGGAAGTTGAGGAAGCGATAAAAGCAATGAAGGGTAGAAAAGCGGGAGGGCCGACGGGAGTTGTGGGAGATATGTTGAAGGCAGCAGGAAGTTGGGGTGTGAAGAGAATGACAGAGATCTGTAATCTGGTGGTGAAAGAAGGCCGCATTCCAGTGGACTGGGAACTGGGTACCCTCATCCCTCTATACAAGGGGAAAGGTGACCCTCTGGAGTGTGGCTCGTACTGAGCGATAAAGTTATTGGAGCATGGAATGAAGGTATTGGAAAGGGTGTTGGAGAGGAGGATAAGGAAGAAAGTGAAGATCGACGAAATGCAGTTTGGATTCATGCCAGGAAGAGGAACGACAGACGCGCTTTTCATTGTGAGGCAGTTGCAGGAGAAGTACATGGAGAAGAGGAAGAAGTTGTTTCTTGGGTTTGTTGATCTGGAGAAAGCATTCGATAGGGTACCACGCAAAGTATTGACATGGGCATTGAGGAAGTTAGGAGTGGAGGAATGGTTGATCAGAGTAGTGATGGCAATGTACAAAAGAGCGCGCACAGCTGTAAGGACGAAGGATGGGAACAGTGGTGAGTTTGAGGTGAAGGTGGGAGTGCATCAGGGGTCGGTACTAAGTCCACTACTATTTGTAGCTGTGATGGAGGTGCTGGCTCAGAACGTAAAGGAGGGTTTACCGTGGGAGTTGTTGTATGCAGATGATCTGGTGTTGATTGCGGAAAGTATGGATGGACTGAAGGAAAAGATGAACACGTGGAAGGAATGTATGGAGACAAAAGGTCTGAAGGTGAATATCGGAAAGACGAAGGTGATGGCAAGTGGTAAAGCATGTGGTGAGGTGGAAAGAACTGGGAAGTGGCCCTGTGCTGTGTGTAGGAAGGGTGTCGGAGTGAACTCCATTCAATGTACAATGTGCGCTGAGTGGGTTCATCAAAAATGTAGTGGTCTGAGAGGGTCATTAACCAGTGTGGCAGCTACATTCAAATGTAAGGTGTGCACAGAGGGAGCTGCAGATGGAGGAAATGTTGAGTTGGATCTTGGAGACGGCGTGAAGCTGGAAGGTGTGAAAACATTTTGCTACCTCGGAGACATGCTGAATGGAGAAGGTGGATCAGACCCGGCAACGGTTGCTCGAGTGAGATGTGCATGGAAGAAGTTTCGGGAACTGAGTGGCGTGCTGATGATGAGGGGAGTGTCGTTGAAGCTGAAGGGAAAGGTGTATGCTGCATGTGTGAGAAGTGTTATGATTTATGGGGGCGAGACATGGGTCATGAACGTAGAGCAGCAACGAAGGTTGGAAAGGATGGAAATGCGAATGGTTCGGTGGATGTGTGGAGTATCGTTGAGAGAGAGGAAGACAAATGATGAATTGCGAAAGATGATGGGAATAGAGCCTGTGATTGATGCTGTGAAGAGGAACAGGTTGAGATGGTTTGGTCATGTGTTGAGGAAGGATGAAAGTGACTGGTTGAGAAGAGTGATGGAAATGAATGTAGAAGGAAGCAGAGGACGGGGAAGACCGAGAAAGACTTGGCTAAAGATGGTGGAAGAGGAAATGCGGGCAAGGGGGTTAACAAGGAGAGATGCAGAAAATAGGGCAAAATGGAGAAGATTGTCATGGGGACCGCAAGGCTAACCCCTGCTCTAGCAGGGAAAATGGCCTTTAAAATGCATGTTGTTGTTGTTGTGCATGCAAGAAACCCCTCAAACATGGCACAGCTGAAATAATTCTGCATGGAGGAGTGGGCAAAAATTTCTCCCAGTCGATGTCAGAGACTGGTAGACAGTTATAAAAAACGCCTACTTGAGGTTGTTTCTGCTAAAGGGGGCAATACCACCTATTAGAGCCAAGGGTGTACCTACTTTTTCCACATGTGAAATTTGCATTTATGTTTATTTAAATTATACAATGGACTACAAAATGTAAATACAACAACACAACATGCATTTTAAGGCCATGTTCCCTGCTAGAGCGGGGGTTAGCCTTGCGGTCCCCATGACAATCTTCTCCATTTTGCCCTATTTTCTGCATCTCTCCTTGTTAACCCCCTTGCCCGCATTTCTTCTTCCACCATCTTTAGCCAAGTCTTTCTCGGTCTTCCCCGTCCTCTACGTCCTTCTACATTAATTTCCATCACTCTTCTCAACCAGTCACTTTCATCCTTCCTCAACACATGACCAAACCATCTCAACCTGTTCCTCTTCACAGCATCAATCACAGGCAATATTCCCATCATCTTTCGCAATTCATCATTTGTCTTCCTCTCTCTCAACGATACTCCGCACATCCATCGAACCATTCGCATTTCCACCCTTTCCAGCCTTCGTTGCTGCTCTACGTTCATTACCCATGTCTCGCTCCCATAAATCATAACACTTCTCACACATGCAGCATACACCTTTCCCTTCAGCTTCAGCGACACTCTCCTCCTCATCAGCACGCCACTCAGTTCCCGAAACTTCTTCCATGCACATCTCACTCGAGCAACCGTTGCCGAATCTGATCCACCTTCTCCATTCAGCATGTCTCCGAGGTAGCAAAATGTTTTCACACCTTCCAGCTTCACGCCGTCTCCAAGATCCAACTCAACATTTCCTCCATCTGCAGCTCCCTCTGTGCACACCTTACATTTGAATGTAGCTGCCACACTGGTTAATGACCCTCTCAGACCACTACATTTTTGATGAACCCACTCAGCACACATTGTACATTGAATGGAGTTCACTCCGACACCCTTCCTGCACACAGCACACGGCCACTTCCCAGTTCTTTCCACCTCACCACATGCTTTACCACTTGCCATCACCTTTGTCTTTCTGATATTCACCTTCATGAAGGAGCTGGGGCTCCCACGTCGATCGGAAGAATGGACGCGACAAAAAGCTGGAATTCATCCGAGTTGCTTTAATCAAACCAAACACTCAGGCACTCTGAAAAGCCCGTTTATCGGGCAGCAATATATATACATATTATCCCGGAGCGTTTGCCCAGGAAAGGCGAGAGGGGGCGTGGCCCAGCGTCCTGGCTGCGGCCTGGCAAGTTGAGGGCGAGCCTGCCCGGGCATGCCCGGGCGTCCCGACCGAGGCCTGGCAAGTTGAGCGCGGGCCTGCCCGGGCGTCCTGGACGAGCCCGGCATGGTGATCGCTCCGCGTCCTTGATAGGTGCAAGGCGATTGTGAAAACCCAGCGGTAGCCGCTACACACGTCCCCCCAGAATCGACTTGCACCGGCAGGGTCAATTTGAGGGGGGTCCTGATGACCCGGCCGAAGCGACCCCTGGCGGGTCGTGGGAGGGGGTCCGGTGTGGTGGTGGGCGGTCGAGTGGGGGGCACCGTGGACGGGGGGCGGCCTCGCCGCGGCGGAAGGGCCACCCGTGGTGGGTGGTCGACGTCCACGTGCGCCGGCTTGAGGCGGTCCACCGCAATCCGGTCCGACCTGCCGCCGATGTCGATGACGAACGACTTGTCGTCCCGTCGCAGCACCCGGAAGGGCCCGTCGTACGGCGGCCGGAGTGGCCCCCGATGTGCGTCGTGACGCACAAAAACATACTCCGCTGTGCGAAGTGCTGGGGGGACGTAGGACTGGGGGTCACCGTGGTGGGATGTTGGCACGGGGGCAAACCGTCGGGCGGCCTCCTGGAGGTCCGAGCGCTGGTGAGCTGCGGACCAGGGACTGGTAGCGTCGGGCACGAATTCGCCCGGGACGCGTAGCGCCTGGCCATAGACAAGCTCGGCGGTGGATGCCTGGAGGTCCTCCTTGGGGGCCGTGCGGAGGCCCAAAAGGACCCACGGCAGCCGGTCGGCCCAACCGCCGTCTTGAAGGCCGGCCATGAGCGCGGCCTTCATGGAGCGGTGGAATCGCTCGCACAACCCGTTTGCTTGGGGGTGGTAGGCCGTAGTACGGTGGAGCTTGACCCCCAGGTTGCGGGCGACCGCGCCCCACAGCTCGGAGGTGAACTGTGGTCCGCGGTCTGACGAGATGTCCGCCGGTGCGCCGAAGCGGGCGACCCAGGTGGCGATGAAAGCCTGCGCCACGTCGGCGGTGGTGGTGGAGACGAGGGGAACGGCCTCCGGCCACCTGGTGGTCCTGTCCACCATGGTGAGCAGGTGTGTGAACCCCCGTGATGGGGGGAGGGGGCCCACCAGATCCACGTTGACGTGGTCGAAACGTCGTTCGGGCACGGTGAAAGGTGCCAGCGGGGCCTGGGTGTGTCGGTGGACCTTGGCCCGTTGGCAGGCCGTGCAGGTGCTGGTCCAATCGCGGACGTCCCAACGAAGGCCGTGCCAGACGAATCGCGCCGACACCAGCTTCTGGGAAGCTTTCCGGCCCGGGTGGGAAAGGCCGTGGAGGGAGGCGAAGATGCGGCGTTGCCAGGTGACGGGCACGATGGGGCGAGGCTGGCCTTGGGAGACGTCGCAGAGCAGGACAGTGTCCGCGAAGGGGATGTCGGCCAGGCGGAGGCCCGTGTCCGCCGCCCGGAGGGCTTGCACCGTGGTGTCGGTGGTTTGGTCCGCCGCCATAAGCGCAAAGTCCACGCCCAGGTGGACCGCGTTCGCGCTGGCCCGGGAAAGACAGTCGGCCACGGCGTTGTTTTTGCCGGCGACGTGCCGGATGTCCGTGGTAAACTCCGACACGGCGGAGAGGTGGCGCTGTTGGCGGGCCGACCACGGCTCCGTGACCTTGGCCATGGCGTAAACCAACGGCTTGTGGTCGACGAACGCCGTGAAAGGTCGGCCCTCCAGGAGGTGGCGGAAATGGCGGACGGCCAGGTGTAGACCGAGGAGCTCCCGGTCAAACGTGCTGTATTTGAGCTCGTTCGGCTGGAGCTGCCGGCTGAAAAAAGTGTGTGGCTGCCAAACCCCGTTCACCCATTGCTCATGTACGGCGCCCACCGCGTAGTCGGAGGCATCCGTGGTGAGGGCGATGGGAGCGTTGAGCACCGGGTGAGCGAGCAGTGTTGCGTCGGCGAGGGCCCGCTTTGAGCTTTGGAAGGCCGCATCCATTGCTGCGGACCAGGCGATGTCGTGCTTGGCCGGCTTGCCCCGGAGGGCTTCGTAGAGGGGCCGCATGAGTTGAGCAGCGCGGGGCACGAAGCGGTGATAAAAATTCACCATTCCCAGGAATTCCTGCAGGGCCTTTATGGTGCGGGGACGCGGGAACGTGGTGATGGCCTCGACCTTAGTTGGCAGCGGCACGGCCCCGTTCTTGGTGATGTGGTGGCCCAAAAAATCAACCGCCGTCGTGCCGAAGTGGCATTTGGCCGGGTTGACGATGAGGCCGTGCTCGCTGAGGCGCCCGAACAGTGTTCGGAGGTGGAGGAGGTGCTCGGCCCGGGACGTGCTGGCGACGAGGATGTCGTCCAGGTAAACGAAAAGGAACGGCAGGTCACGCAGCACGCCGTCCATCAAGCGCTGGAACGCCTGAGCCGCGTTCTTGAGACCAAACGGCATCCGCAAGAATTCGAATAAGCCGAACGGCGTGATGACTGCCGTTTTAGGGAGGTCAGCCGCCCTGACAGGTACCTGGTGATATCCCCGTATGAGATCAATTTTCGAAAAAATGACCCGTCCCGCCAGACGGGCGGAGAAGTCTTGGATATGCGGGATCGGGTACCTGTTGGGGGTGGTAGCGTCATTGAGACGGCGGTAGTCGCCACACGGGCGCCATCCACCCCCCGGCTTTGGCACGATGTGCAGTGGCGAGGCCCACGCGCTATCGGAGCGCCGCACGATGCCGAGGTGCTCCAACGCGTCGAATTCGGCCTTCGCCACGGCGAGCTTGGCTGGGTCGAGGCGGCGGGCCCTGGCGTAGACCGGCGGGCCCGTGGTTGGTATGTGGTGCTCGATCCCATGCCGTACTGCGACGGCCGAAAACGTCGGCCGCGTGAGGGCCGGGAACTCCGTGAGCAGGCGAGCAAACTCGTTCGCCGCCGGGACGGCGCATGCCAGCTCGGTCGGCGCAGAGCTGCGCAATGTGCATACCAGGGAGCTGAAGGTTTCGGCGTTGATTAAACGACGCCGTTGGACGTCCACCAGCAGTCCGTGTGCGCAGAGGAAGTCGGCGCCTAGCAGAGCCATGGGCACGTTTGCGGTTACAAACGTCCAAGCAAAGCGTTGGCCGCCGAAGCAGAGGGTGACGTTGCGCGGGACGAAGGTGCGGATGGTCGATCCGTTGGCCGCAACCAAGGAGGGGCCGCAAACCGCGGATTGCCTGTCCTGGTCAGAGGCGGGTATGACGCTCAGTTGGGCGCCGGTGTCGCACAGGAAGCGCCGTCCGGACGCTTTATCCGTGATGAACAGTAAGTTGCCTGTGTGGCCGGCGCTCATGGCTGGTAATGAACGCCGGCCCGGCCGTTTCCCGGCCTGCCGAAGGTGCACGGGGGTCGGCATGTCCGGGCCTTCTGTCCGAACCTGGCATGATAGTAACACCACGCTTGGTCAGGTGGAGGCCCCGGTCGTCGTGCTGGAGGTGGTCGGCTCGATGTAGCGGCCGCCAATTGCGTCGGCAGTTCGGTCGTCGACCGTGCCGGGTGCTCGGGCGCCATGGGTGTTGCGTCGGACGGCGGTGGGTCCCATGTCGCCGCTGCGATGTGCTGTCCTGCGGCGGAGATCTTGTCGGCTTCTCTGGCAAGGGCCCGGGGATCTGTGATCGTCGTGCTTGCCAGGGCGAGGCGTACCGGGTTAGGCAGCTGACGGAGGAACAGCTCCCGGAACAGGAATGCCGGAGAGTGCTCGCCGAGCAGTGAAAGCATGTAGTCCATTCGCTCGGAAGGGCGCGTGTCGCCGAGCTCGGGCAGGTCGAGCAGGCGCCGTGCGCGTTCCGCCGATGGGAGGGCGAAAGCGTCGAGGAGAAGCTTCTTAATCGCGCCGTATTTGTCAGCGGCTGGCGGGCTCTCGAGGAGGCTCAGGGCGCGGGCCGCGGTGGCCGAACCGAGCGCTGCTACCACATGGTGGAAGCGGGTGTCGTCGGCCGTGATGCCTCGCAGGGCGAACAGGGAATCCGCCTGTGCGAACCAAACCGCCGCGTGAGCCTCCCAGAAGGTAGGCAGTTTAAGGGCGACTGCCGTGTCCATGTCGGTAGGTCACCAATGAAGGAGCTGGGGCTCCCACGTCGATCGGAAGAATGGACGCGACAAAAAGCTGGAATTCATCCGAGTTGCTTTAATCAAACCAAACACTCAGGCACTCTGAAAAGCCCGTTTATCGGGCAGCAATATATATACATATTATCCCGGAGCGTTTGCCCAGGAAAGGCGAGAGGGGGCGTGGCCCAGCGTCCTGGCTGCGGCCTGGCAAGTTGAGGGCGAGCCTGCCCGGGCATGCCCGGGCATGCCCGGGCGTCCCGACCGAGGCCTGGCAAGTTGAGCGCGGGCCTGCCCGGGCGTCCTGGACGAGCCCGGCATGGTGATCGCTCCGCGTCCTTGATAGGTGCAAGGCGATTGTGAAAACCCAGCGGTAGCCACTACATTCAGACCTTTTGTCTCCATACATTCCTTTCTTCATCTTCATCTTTTCCTTCAGTCCATCCATACTTTCCGCAATCAACACCAGATCATCTGCATACAACAACTCCCACGGTAAACCCTCCTTTACGGTCTGAGCCAGCACCTCCATCACAGCTACAAATAGTAGTGGACTTAGTACCGACCCCTGATGCACTCCCACCTTCACCTCAAACTCACCACTGTTCCCGTCCTTCGTCCTTACAGCTGTGCGTGCTCTTTTGTACATTGCCATCACTACTCTGATCAACCATTCCTCCACTCCTAACTTCCTCAATGCCCATGTCAATACTTTGCGTGGAACCCTATCGAATGCTTTCTCCAGATCAACAAACCCAAAAATGTAATATTATACTACACTACAAAAACGGCCTGCCGTGGACTACAAAATGTAAATATTTCATGATATTTGTTATATTATATCACCTTTATCTATCAATATTGTTGAAATGAAGATCAAATAGCTGTATGTTGAAATATGTTGAAAAAGTCAAAACTTTACATGGGGTGTACTTACTTTTTCACGTGACTGTATATATATATGCAAGTTGCCCAATTTCGTCTGAACGGGGTAAACATCGTAACCACAGCACACATAATGCTGGATGATAATTCATTTAAGAGCTCTTTGGTCCCTACAGTGGATGGGCAGGTATAAAAATATTGATATTCATGCAGTTTCTATTTATACGCATTATTGTTGCAATGTTGCATACACAGGTGGTGTGTAGGTTCAGAGTTGCTGGTTTGCACACTTTCGATTTACTTTACCGAGAAACCTTAGCAGTCTTAACAGTTATTGCGACTATTATGGTGTCAAAGGGCATTCCCAGCACTCCCTAAATATTCCACTCTCTATTGGGAACAAATTCCCTTGCAACAGCCCTGTGTAACCATGTTATCTGTGAGTAATATTCTAAAATGAAGACGTCACCAACCCATCTGGCTGATCAATTAGGCATAGCTCAAGACCTGAGCCTTGGCTGACAGTTGCTGGGCAGCTGTTACTAGTCGGTGGTGCCTTAATTAAAAAAACTAACTTTGGCAATGATGAGGTTAAATTTTCTGGCATCAGTTCCAATCTATTTTCACCCTCATGAGTTATTTAAGACGTCGATGGTTTTTTAAGACGATGTACGTTTGTTTATTTGCCATGCCTTGGATGCTTCATCCAAACGAGGCACTCAGTATGTGATGCAGATGATAATATAGATGAGATACAGCGATTCCTGTACTCCAGTCTGCCAGTTCTGCGCCACGCTCGCTTGCGCCAGGCCTTAAGGGTAACGCAATTGTGCAAACTGATGCCATTCTCCTTGGTTTGATAGGAAGAAGAATAATTCACTTTTACATAAGTTCTAGTGTAGCTCGTGTGGACAAAATGCAAACTATTTGGAGCGCATTGGATTTTCGGTCGAACGTCAGGCCTGGCCAGCCAGTTCGTGAAAGACTTGGCTCACAGGGGTTACCTGGCCAATCACTGTATGGTGGCAATAATTGGGGCTGCGTAGTTACCCTCACCAGAGGCGAGGGTATTGCATTCGAGGCCGTTTGTTACTTGGCAAATTTTTTTATTATTTTTTTTTGCAAGTAGATTGATCACCCCGGTTTGTGTGTGTGTGTGTGTTTGTCTGTCTGCTCACTTATACTTGCCTACAGGTCACAATTTTAAACCGACATTCTCGAACCTTCACCAAATGGTAGAGTTCGAGGTCCGACAAAATCCTATATATTTTTGAGGTCAAAAGGTCAACATAGGCCAAAGGTCAACCACCTTTTTCAAATTTCTAAAATCCTTTATTTTCATCTGATTAACTTGAAATTTGAATAGGATATACATATCGGCTAAATGAATTCAACCACCAACTATTTTTGACATCAGCTTCGGCCAAAAGGTCAACATAGGCCAAAGGTCAACCACTTTTTTTGAATTTCTAAAATCCTCAATTTTCATCCAATTGACTTGAAATTTGAAGAGGATTTATACATCAGCTAACTGAATTCAACCACCAACTATTTTTGAGATCAGCATAAGCCAAAAGGTCAACATAGGCCAAAGCTCAACAACAATTTTGAATTTCTAAAATCCTAAATTTTCATCCAATTGACTTGAAATTTGAATGGGATTTTCATATTAGCGAACTGAACTCAACCACCAACTATTTTTTTGATCAACATAGGTCGCAAGGGCAACATAGGCCAAAGGTCAACGACTTTTTTCAAGTTTCTAAAATCCTCAATTTTCATCCGATTGACTTGAAATTTGAATATGATTTTCATATCAGCGAACTGAATTCAACCACCAAATATTTTTGAGATCAACAACGGTCATAAGGTCAACATAGGCTAAAGGTCAACCACTTTTTTCAAATTTCTAAAATCCTCAATTTTTATCCGATTCACTTTAAATCTGAATATGATTTGCATATCAGCTTACTGAAACAAACCACCATCTATTTTTGAGGTCAACATAGGCCAAAAGGTCAACATAGGCCAAATATCTAAAATTGTCAATGTTCATCAGATTAACTTAAACTTTGAAGGCGATTTGCATATCAGGTCACAGAATTCAACCACTAATTATTTTTTAAGTCAAAAGGATGCTCTACTGAGTGCCATTCTATTTTGTTCTGTTTTGCCAAGTGGCGCTCCATGAGTGATTTTTCATTTGTTACTTGCCGGAAAAGATTCCGGCAAGTATGTGTGTTGGTTGGTTTGTCTGTTTGTTACTTGCCGGAAAAGATTCCGGCAAGTATGTGGGTTGGTTGGTTTGTCTGTTTGTTATTTGCCGGAAAAGATTCCGGCAAGTATGTGGGTTGGTTGGTTTGTCTGTTTGTTACTTGCCGGAAAAGATTCCGGCAAGTATGTGTGTTGGTTGGTTTGTCTGTTTGTTACTTGCCGGAAAAGATTCCGGCAAGTATGTGGGTTGGTTGGTTTGTCTGTTTGTTATTTGCCGGAAAAGATTCCGGCAAGTATGTGGGTTGGTTGGTTTGTCTGTTTGTTACTTGCCGGAAAAGATTCCGGCAAGTATGTGGGTTGGTTGGTTTGTCTGTTTGTTACTTGCCGGAAAAGATTCCGGCAAGTATGTGGGTTGGTTGGTTTGTCTGTTCGTTATTTGCCGGAAAAAATTCCGGCAAGTATGTTGATCTGTTCGTTTGTCTGTCTGTCTGTCTGTTTGTCTGTCTGTCTGCAGCACTGCGTCTACACCGTTGCACGGAGAATCGCCAAACTTTGCACACATATTCGTCTTGCCCTGGAATAGACTGTGCCCAATTTATGACGTCATCGGTCACGTGGTTCGGCCGCCATCTTGGAAAAACCGAAAAACTTTGCACCTCCATATCTCTGAAAGTGCTGAATATAAAAAATTGAGCCATTGCTCATTGCAAAGAACTCTCCATGGGGAATAAAATATGTTAATGATGACGTCATCAGTCACGTGGTTCGGCCGCCATCTTGGAAAAACCGAAAAACTTTGCACCTCTATATCTCCGAAAGTGCTGAAGAGAAAAAATTGAGACATGGCTCATTGTAAAGAAATCTCCATGGGGAATAAAATATGTCAATGATGACGTCATCGCTCACGTGTTTCGGCCGCCATCTTGGAAAAACCTAAAAACTTAGCACCTCCATATCTCCAAAAGTGCTGAATAGAAAAAATTGAGACATGGCTCATTGTAAAGAACCCATTGGAATAAAATATATTAATGATGACGTCATAGGTCACGTGGTTCGGCCGCCATCTTGGAAAAACCGAAAAACTTAGCACCATACCTCCAAAAGTGCTGAATAGAAAAAATTGTGACATGGCTCATTGTAAAGAACTCTCCATGGGGAATAAAATATGTTAATGATGACATCACCGGTCACGTGGTTCGGCCGCCATATTTGTCCTAAATGGCCGTTAAAAAAGTATATTCCGGCAAGTCCTCGGTCTCTGACCGATTTTTCATTTGTCTGTTTGTTTGTCTGTGCAGAATAAATATGATTTTCTCTGCAACCGTTGGTCCGATTGACAGGAAATTTCCACGATGGCGCACCTCCACCTGTATAATTTTTTTATGATAATTATGACGTCATAGGTCACGTGGTACCGGTGCCATCTTGGAAAAATCGAAGAAAATTTGCACCTCTATCTCCGAAAGTGCTGCATAGAAAAAATTGAGACATGGCTCATTGTAAAGAACTCTCCATGGGAAATAAAATATGTTAATGATGATGTTGTATGTGCCTCCATTATGACGTCATAATTGAAAAGTACAAAATTTTGTCCGATCAAGATGAAATTTCTTGAGCGTCATCTCGAGATAAATTGGTGGAGAAAAAAAAATAATGACGACGTCATCGGTCACCTGGTTCGGCCGCCATCCTAGAAAAACCGAAAAAAATTGTACCTCTGTCTCCAAAAGCGCTGCACAGAAAACATTGATACCTGGCTCATTGTAAAGAACTCTCCATGGGGAATAAAATATGTTAATGATGATGTCATCAGTGCCCTCATTATGACGTCATAATTCGACAAGTACAACGCTTAATTCGATCTGCATGAATTTTTTTTCTCTACTATTGTTGGTCCGATTGACACGAAATTTTCACCATAGGAGCGCCTCCTCCTGTATAATATTTTAATGATAATTATGACATCACAGGTCACGTGGTACAGGCGCCATCTTGGAAAAACTTTGCACCTCTATATCTCTGAAACCACTCCATGGAAAAAATTGAGACCTTCCACATTGTCAACTACTTCGCATGCGGAATAAGATATGTTAATGATATCATCGGTGCCTTCATTATGACGTCATAATTCAACAAATACAACACTTATCCAATCATTATGAATTTTTTTTATCTCAGCAACTGTTGGTGTGATAGACACGAAATTTTCACCATAGGAGCACCTCCTCCTTTGTAATATTTTAATCATAATCATGACGTCATAGGTAGAGGAGTTTGTACTCACCCGATTCACGTGAAATTTAAAGAATTTGCATATCGAATTGATGGTTTTGCATGTCACTGAATTGGTTCACTAATCAAAAGGTAGAATTCGATTGTGTTGTTTTTTTAGATAAAAAGGTGAAAGGTCATCAAGGATGCATAAAATCATCAATTTTCGTCCACTGACTGACATGAAATTTGAAGAATTTGCATGTTGGGTCACAGAACTGGTTTCCCAATCAAAAGCTAGAAGCTGATTTTTTTTTTTTAGCTCTAAATCTCAAAGGTCATGGCTGCATAAAATCATCAATTTTCATTTTGTATCTTTACCACCGCCACAGAAGGTGGATCCACCGAAGGTGGATGTAGGTTATGTTATCACCCCTGTCTGTCTGTGAACAAGATATCTCAAAAAGTTGTAGATGGATTCAGGCCAAATTTGGCAGAGAGGTAGCGTATGTGACAAGGACGAAATGATTAGATTTTGGTGAAGATCCGGATTCAGATCCGGCTAGAAGTAGTAGAATTTTAAAGTGATTCTTCACCATTGGGAGATAGAGCCAAAAATGATATATAGCAGGATATCTCAAAAAGTTGTGGACGGATTTGGACGAAACTTCGTGGAGAGGTTGGGTGTGTGACGAGGAAGAATTGGTTAAATATTACGTGAATATCCATGTCCGGATCCTAATAGTATCATATTTTAAGTGATTCTTCACTATTGAGAGATTGGACGAAAAGCGAGATAAAACGTGATATTTTAAAACGTTATGGACGAGTTATGACTAAAGTTGGGGGATGAGTTGGTTAGGTGACAAGAACAAGCTGATTAGATTTTGGTTCAGGTCCGAATCCAGATCTGGCCTATCAGTGGGATACAAAACGTAACCTGTTCACCAGGCGGAGGTACGTGCTCTACCGAGTGCCATTATCGTTTTTACGGCTACGCCCTATGGGCAAACCCGTCCAGAACAGTGCTTGTCCGTCTGTATGTATGTATGTATGTCCCCTCAAACGTATACCAATCAGAGTTGAGGATCTGGTCACATGACAGGGTGATGTGATTACGTCTGATGTCATTACGGCGTTACAGCGGCTAACTCTCCACACACCGCCATTTTGATTTATATGCCGTTCATGCCTAACATATAATCGAACCTGTTATACATCACAATCTCCATGCTTTACCTTTACGTTTTTCATTCAGTGTGAAACACAAACAAACCGATTGTTAAAATGATCATCAAATATCGAAAGCATCGGGGTTACGTCTCTTCCAACAAAACGGTACGTACCCAACGCTTGTGGGGTATAATATAGATTACAGTAGATCTTCTCTCGGTTCTGTAAGTATAACTTACCTCAGGGATGTCGGGAAACTTCCAAATTTCTTCGTTTAATGTTATAAACAACATTAGCGACTGTTTCAAAAGCTTATCATGCATGTGTGTTTGTGGTTTATAATATTTTACAAGCCCGGCTACGCCGCTGTTAGACTTTCGGTTTTGTTTTCAAGTGATTCTTCACCATTGAGAGATGGGGCCAAAAATGATATATAGCACGATATTTCAACAATAACAATGCGACTGTGTCGCCAATATGCCTCCGCATAGTCACACAACGGGTAGATGCCATCACTCTGCATATGTATGGGTAGGGGATCACGTTTGTGAAGTTTAGTGTTGATCGTATAAGGTTCGTTTTTCTATCCAAGATGGTTGCCAAACCACGTGACCGATGACATCATCATTTTCAAACTATATGCAACAGTGCTGTTAGATAGTATTTGTAAAATTTCGCATCGATAGGGTCAGCGGTTTCAGATATATTATTATTTAATATTTTCCTTCAATCCAATTTGGCTGCCAAACCATGTGGCATATGATGTCATAAATTTAATATTTCAATAAAAATGGGTCATAGATCATGTGCATGCAATTTCAGTTGAGATTGGACGTGATTTTTTCAAATCTCAAATTTCAGTTGAGATTGGACGTGAGATAGGACAAGGAATTTGATTAAAACATTTTTGGCTGGTATACCACTTCACCTATGATGTCATCATTATCATGATTTTGTTCCCTATTGGGAGTACTTCACAATGTGCCAAGTTTCAAATTTTTGCATTCAGCGGTTTCCGAGAAATATATATTTAAATTATTTGTGTTTAATTCAAGATGGCTGCCATATCGCGTGACCTATGACGTCACAATTATAACAACATTCTGCATGGGTGTCACTCCTACCCGAAAAGTTTCGTCTCAATCGGACATGTGGTTGCTGAGAAAAATGAGGTTTAGCCTGGACGGATGGACGGACGTATGGACAACCCGAAAACATAATACCTCCGGAAACTTTGTCGGCGGAGGCATAAAATGTATGGACGCCTCATGACAAAATTAGGTGGATGAGTTGGGTAAGTGAGAAGAAGAATTTTTTTTTTTTTTTTTTTTTTTTTTTTTTTTTTTTTTTTTTTTTTTTGTATTCAATATCGAGGCTCGTGAAAGAGCGAACATTAATCACACAGAAAGACAAACCGACACATAAAACATATAACATAGGGAGCGGTAGACAAGATGGGGAGAGAGGGGGAAGGACACAAACACAACATTTGAGAGCAGGGACCGAGAGACATGGAGACATCGAGAGATCTGAGAGAGGGCGAGGGCTTTGGGGGGGGGGGGGGCGTGGGAAGGGGGCATTGGGAGAGGTATAAAACATATGGACACTGCCAGGACTTCCAGGAAAGAAGTTGGAATTTCAAACAAGGTGGATCTGGGGTGAATTAGCGGGGGTAGAAAAGATCAAGGTTTTGGATGGGGGAAGATAAGAGATGGTGGTGAACAGCTGTTTTAAAGACCTGGAGGGAGGAGTGGGATTGAAGGGAGTGAGGGAGTTTGTTCCAGAGGCGGGAGAAAAGAGGAATGAAAGAGTGAAGGTGAGCGGAGAGCCGAGATTTCGGCAGTTTAACCATCAGAGGGTTGCTGGCAGATCTTGTGCGACCTGTAGGAATATTTGGGGGACAGAGCACAGAGAGAGCTGGGGGTGCAAGGCCGGAGAGGAGTCGGTAGAAGACAGAAAGACCACCTACCTGCCTGCGGTGAGTGAGTGAAAGGCCCTCAGAGATAGCTTCATCGCGGGAGATTCCAATAATTCTGAAAGCTTTGGTTTCAACAGCGTGAAGCCGAGCTAGGTGTGAGGCAGGAGCACCGGCCCATAGGGGAGAACAGTATTCCATTGAGCTGCGGATGAAAGCCTTGTATGTGGTGAGGAGCTCAGGTGTGCCGAGGAAGGACTTCGCACGACGGAGGATGCCCAGTCGGCGACTGGCTTTGGAGGCCAGCTTGGAAATGTGGTTTTCCCAAGAAAGATCATGGCAGATAGTGAGACCCAAAATCTTGAGCGACAGAACTTCTTGGAGAGGATTGTTGAGAAAGTAGATGGGAGGGTTGTCCAGTCGATCTTTTCGGAGAGACATAGTAAGAGTGTGAGATTTGTCAGGATTGAAAGACATGTTCCACTTGTTTGACCAGTCTGTGATTTTGTCCAGGTCTTCAGAGAGTGAGGAGGCAGCAGACTGCCGATCTGAGGGAAGAGGAATGGAGCGGCAGAGAGTGGAGTCATCAGCAAAGAGATAGAGAGGATTTTCGAGAGAGTCAGAGAGATCATTGATGAAGACCAGAAAAAGCACGGGGCCCAGAACACTGCCTTGGGGAACTCCAGCCTGAACAGGAAGAGGAGATGAGAGAAACCCATTCAGGGCCACACGTTGACGACGACTAGAGAGGAAGTCCGCCAGCCATGCGTGGAGATTTCCATGGATACCAAAGGAGGAGAGTTTGGTGAGCAGAGCGGGGTGCCAGACCGTGTCGAAGGCACGTGATATGTCGAGGGAGACAGCTCTAATTTCCTGTTTGGCATTGAGGACCTCCATCCATTGTTGAGACAGCAGAAGCAGCATGTCCAGAGTAGAGTGACCTGGTCTGAAACCAAATTGATGATCAGAGATCAAGCCATTGGAGAAGAGGAAAGATTTCATATCAGAAGCAATGATGGATTCCATGACTTTGCTGATAATTGGGAGAAGGCTGATTGGTCTGTAGTTGCTAGGATCTGTTTTTGCACCTTTTTTGTGCAAAGCGGTGATGTTGGCTGATTTCCAAGCAGATGGCAGTTGACCTTGAGCAAAAGAGAGGGTGAAGAGAACAGAGAGAGGGTGAGATAGAGCAGCAGAGCAGGATTTTAGGACCCGTGGGCTGATGCCGTCGGGTCCAGTTGCAGAATCAGAGTCGAGGGTTGACAGAAACTTTTCCACCTTGTCAGGAGGAAAGGACACGGAGTCCAGGAGCAGCAGGGTACGACTGGGTATGGTGGGTACAGAGAGGGATGGGTTTGGGACACAAGATTTAGAGGCAAACACAGAGTTGAGGCATTCAGCTTTTTCACGTGCGGAGTCAGCTGTGTAGCCGTTTGAGGTAAGGGAGGGGATGGAGGGGGAACAAACACCAGAAACGGATTTGACCAGACGCCACCAGGATTTGGAAGAGGGAGACAGATAAGAGAGTTCGGTCTTGAGAACGGAGAGATATTGTTTCCTGGCTCTCCTGAGGGTGGACACACACTTGTTTCGGGCTTTGTGAAAGGAAATGAGATTTCCTTCCGTTGGATTTGCTTTCCAGGAGACGAAGGCAAGTTGTTTCTGGGCAACAGCCTCACCACAAGATTCCGTGTACCATGGACGGGAGGAAGGGTATGACAACTGAAGACGAGATGGGATAAATCTGTGCATGAGAGAGAGCAATTTACTTTGGAAGAATTCCCAGGATGAGTTGATGTCAGAGGTGGTAGAGATGGGAGACCAGTCCAGATGATTGATGGCTGCTTGAAGACCGTGCCAGTTGGCCTGAGTGAAATGCCAGACTCGTCGACGCTGAGCAGGCTCCCTGAGGATGGTCAGAGAGATGTCCACTTTAACAAGGACATGATCAGATGTTCCGATCGGAGCAGAAGAAGAGCAGCAGACATTTTCAGGGAAGTTAGTCATAACCAAGTCCAGAAGAGAAGATGTTCCGTTGACTGAGATCCGGGTCGGGAAATTGACAGATTGTGTCAGTCCCAGTGAGTCGCAGAAGTCCTTTGCTGAGGAGCCATGGCTGGTGAGAGAGGTACCCACACCCAGCCAACTGGCATGATGACAGTTGAAATCACCACATATGAGGAAGAGAGAGTTGGGATGAGTAGATAGAATTTGGTCCATATCATCAGACAGCGAGATGTAGATGGAGTCATCACTGTTTGGTGGACGGTACAACACACATATGAACAAGAGGTGGGAGCGAAGGGGAAGCCGTAGCCAGAGGTATTCCTGGGGGTGAGGTGGAGAGAGTGCAGTGCAGGGCGAGTGAGGAAGAGAGTTTTTGATAAAGATAGCAACCCCGCCTCCAGGACGAGGCTCAGGTCTATCATACCGGAGGAGGGAGTAGCCCGGGAGAGATACTATGGAATCAGAGACATCATAAAGGAGGAAAGTTTCTGTTAAGCAGATCACGTCTGGTTTGACAGAAGCAACCTGTATGGAGAGATCGGTTAAGTTTGAACGAAGGCCCCGGATGTTTGAGGTCCATACCGTTAATGAAGAGGAAGGGGGAGCATCAGATACAGAACAGGGGGGAGGAGGGGTCGGGTAAGATGTGGAAGAGGTGGAAGAGGTAGGGAGAGCTGTTGAAGGTGTGTCAGAGATTTCAGAATAGCTCGGAGAAAGGGAAGGATGGGGCGGACAAAAGGTTTGATGGTGATTGGGTGAGCCACAATGAGGTGTTATTTGAGGAGGGGGAAGAGCGAGGCAGAAGGTTGGGGGAGATGGAGGTGAGAGTTTGAAGGGGGAAGAAGCGGGGAGGACGCTTTGAGGAGGGGGAGTGAGCGGGGGGAAATTGAGAAGCAATGAGGGTGGGGAGATTTGAAGGGGAGGGGTGAGGGGGGAGTTTGGGAGGGAAGGGACAAGGGGAGGGATTTGAAAGGGATGGGATATGGGGGAGATTTGGAGGGGAGGGGTGAGGCAGGATTCTAGGAGGGGAGGGGCGAGGGGGCATCTTGGCGGGGAGGGGTGAGGGGGTAGTTTAGGAGGGAGGGGGCAAGGGGGGAGATTTGAAAGGGATGGGTGATGGGGAAGATTTGGAGGGGAGGGGTGATGGGGAAGATTTGGAGGGGAGGGGTTATGGGGAAGATTTGGAGGGGAGGGGTGAGATTGGATTTTTGAAAGTGTACGATTTATGGGAAACGAACATTTATTGCAAAATGAGTTTCTTGTGACCTTCGAGTTAAAAATACGTTTAAGGACGCTGGATGGAGGATGCAGTGCAGGAGAGTTTAGGGAATGTAGAACAAAGGCACTATAGGAGATGGATATTTTTTTTGGGATGAATTGATTTGGTGAGCAAGTCGAAAGCAGCCTTTTAAAGAAGAAGAAGAAAAAGGTGTTATAAAATATGACGGAATACATAACTTGAGGGGAAAGTGTAAACATTGAAGGTTAATGAGTGAAAACTATCTGGGGAAATGGGGGAGAAACACGTGGTCGAAGAACGAACGAACGAATAAGAATGAATAAACGAATGAGAACAGAGAAGGAAATGTTTTTTTTTTTTTTTTTTTTTTTTGAGTTGAGATTTACACAAGGAAGTAGGCTATGGGTGAAAAGACTGGGAATACAGAGAACGAAAGTTATTGGATCACAAACGACGGACCACTGAGAGAAAAACAAAGCCTCAAGGTTGTACAGTGCACACTGTACAAGGCCTTGCTCGCGACACGGCAAACAGACGATCAATTTATGAAAGAAAAACACCGAGAAACAACCAAAGTTGCACACAATAACTTCACACACCGAAAGATAAATACAGTTTCGACAAAATACAATTGTGAACAGACTTAACTTCGAAAAACGTGGAGACCGTGTGGAGCTTCGAAAATCCCTGCCGCCGTCTCCAAGATCTCGCGAGATCTCCAAGATGCGCTTAGATTTAGGTTAAGGTCCGAATCCAGATCAAGGCCCATCAGAGAGATACAAAACATAAACTGTTCAGCCTAGCGGAGGTATGTATACTATGTACGAATTGTCACCTTGATTACCGAATGTGTCCTCCCTCCCCTGCCCCTCATAAATAGAAAATATAACAAGTCAGGAGACGACGATGGTTCACGAGCGAGCGGTATTCAATGACAATGCTCAATGAGCAATGTTATGAGGTTAGTTGGCTACACAATACCGAAAATTCGGTTCAATTCCGACAACTTTGAAAATTTGACCTTTGTGACCTTCAAAGGTCAAAGGTCGAAGATTCTGAAATTTGTTGGAAAACTTGTATTTCATGATGTATGTGATATGATATAAGATCATGCACGACATTTCACCCGATCAGGAAGCGAACAATGTAATAAAACCATCAAAAATCGACTTTTCTAAATTTCGTGACCTTGTGACCTTGACGTTGGGGCGAAAATGAAAAATCGAGCTCCGTGGGGCAAGACACATGACATTGGCCGAACCAAATACCGAAACCCCTGTCAGATTCCACCAAACCCCTCGGAGAAGATGGAGCTTGAACTCGATTACCCCCAATGGGCGCAATACGCCCACTCTAGGCAGGACACAACTAGATCATGATATCAACCTCCCACCCACGTTTCATCAAGATCATATGATATCATCGGGTAGTTATGCTGCGGACAGACAGACACAAACACAGACACACGCACAGACAGACACACCCATGACGAATATAGTGGTCACTCTGTTTGATAACTCGTGAACCAACAATTGTGGCAGGAATTTGTAATTTCTTCAGGATGTCGGTGATAACTCGCCTCTCTTGGCGAAGGACACCGTGGGATCTATAACATGCACCGACTAATGATAGCAGGCGGGACACCCGGCTTAACGTGCATCCGAAGGACGGCGCACACACAATGATAAATCACCGTGCCTGTGACGCACCGCCATGACACCATGTACCGTGCCTGTGATGCACCGCCATGAAACGATGTACCATGTCTGTGACGCACCGCCATGACACGATGTACCGTGGCTGTGACGCACCGCCATGACACCATGTACCGTGCCTGTGACGCACTGCCATGACACGATGTACCGTGCCTGTGACGCACCGCCATGGCACGACGTACCGTACCTGTGACGCACCCCCCATGACTGTGTACCGTGCCTGTGACGCACCGCCATGACACGATGTACCGTGTCTGTGACGCACCGCCATGACACGATGTACCATACCTCTGACGCACCGCCATGACACGATGTACCGTGTCTGTGACGCACCGCCATGACACGATGTACCATACCTCTGACGCACCGCCATGACACGATGTGCCGTACCTGTGACGCACCGCCATGACACGATGTACCGTACCTGTGACGCACCGCCATGACATGATGTACCGTGTATGTGACGCACCGCCATAACACGATGTACCGTGTCTGTGACGCACCGCCATGACACCATGTACCGTACCTGTGACGCACCGCCATGACACGATGTACCGTGTCTGTGACGCACCGCCATGACACCATGTACCGTGTCTGTGACGCACCGCCATGACACCATGTACCATGCCTGTGACGCACCGCCATGACACCATGTACCGTGCCTGTGACGCACCCCCCATGACACTGTGTACCGTGCCTGTGATGCACCGCCATGACACTATGTTCCGTGTCTGTGACGCACCGCCATGACACGATGTACCGCACCTATGACGCACCGCCAAGACACGATGTACCGTACCTGTGACGCACTGCCATGACACGATGTACCGTGTCTGTGATGCACCGCCATGACACGATGTACCGTACCTGTGACGCACCGCCATGACACGATGTACCGTACCTGTGACGCACCGCCATGACACGATGTACCGTACCTGTGATGCACCGCCATGACACTATGTACCGTGTCTGTGACGCACCACCATAACACCATGTACCGTGTCTGTGACGCACCGCCATGACACGATGTACCGTGTCTGTGACGCACCGCCATGACACGATGTACCGTGTCTGTGACGCACCGCCATGACACGATGTACCGTGTCTGTGACGCACCGCCATGACACTATGTACCGTGTCTGTGACGCACCGCCATGACACTATGTACCGTGTCTGTGACGCACCGCCATGACACGATGTACAGTGTCTGTGACGCACCCCCATGACACGATGTACAGTGTCTGTGACGCACCCCCATGACACGATGTACCGTGTCTGTGACGCACCGCCATGACACCATGTACCGTACCTGTGACGCACCACCATGACACGAAGTAACGTGTCTGTGACGCACCGCCATGACACGATGTACCGTGTCTGTGATGCACCGCCATGACACGATGTACCGTGTCTGTGACGCACCGCCATGACACTATGTACCGTGTCTATGACGCACCGCCATGACACGATGTACCGTGTCTGTGACGCACCGCCATGACACGATGTACCGTGTCTGTGACGCACCGCCATGACACGATGTACCGTGTCTGTGACGCACCGCCATGACACGATGTACCGTGTCTGTGACGCACCGCCATGACACGATGTACCATACCTCTGACGCACCGCCATGACGATGTGTCGTACCGTACCTGTGACGCACCGCCATGACACGATGTACCGTACCTGTGACGCACCGCCATGACATGATGTACCGTGTATGTGACGCACCACCATGACAAGATGTACCGTGTATGTGACGCACCGCCATAACACGATGTACCGTGTCTGTGACGCACCGCCATGACACCATGTACCGTACCTGTGACGCACCGCCATGACACGATGTACCGTGTCTGTGACGCACCGCCATGACACCATGTACCGTGTCTGTGACGCACCGCCATGACACCATGTACCATGCCTGTGACGCACCACCATGTACCGTGCCTGTGACGCACCCCCCATGACACTGTGTAGCGTGCCTGTGACGCACCGCCATGACACTATGTTCCGTGTCTGTGACGCACCGCCATGACACGATGTACCGTGTCTGTGATGCACCGCCATGACACGATGTACCGTACCTGTGACGCACCGCCATGACACGATGTACCGTACCTGTGACGCACCGCCATGACACGATGTACCGTACCTGTGATGCACCGCCATGACACGATGTACCGTACCTGTGATGCACCGCCATGACACTATGTACCGTGTCTGTGACGCACCGCCATGACACGATGTACCGTGTCTGTGACGCACCGCCATGACACGATGTACCGTGTCTGTGACGCACCGCCATGACACGATGTACCGTGTCTGTGACGCACCGCCATGACATGATGTACCGTGTCTGTGACGCACCGCCATGACACTATGTACCGTGTCTGTGACGCACCGCCATGACACTATGTACCGTGTCTGTGACGCACCGCCATGACACGATGTACAGTGTCTGTGACGCACCCCCATGACACGATGTACAGTGTCTGTGACGCACCCCCATGACACGATGTACCGTGTCTGTGATGCACCGCCATGACACAATGTACCGTGTCTGTGACGCACCGCCATGACACTATGTACCGTGTCTATGACGCACCGCCATGACACGATGTACCGTGTCTGTGACGCACCGCCATGACACGATGTACCGCGTCTGTGACGCACCGCCATGATAGGATGTACCATGTCTGTGACGCACCGCCATGACACGATGTACCGTGTCTGTGACGCACCGCCATGACACGATGTACCGTGCCTGTGACGCACCGCCATGACACGATGTACCGTGTCTGTGACGCACCGCCATGACACGATGTACCATGTCTGTGACGCACCGCCATGACACGATGTACCGTGCCTGTGACGCACCGTCATGACACGATGTACCGTGTCTGTGACGCACCGCCATGACACGATGTACCGTGTCTGTGACTCACCGCCATGACATGATGTACCGTGTCTGTGATGCACCGCCATGACACGATGTACCGTGCCTGTGACGCACCGTCATGACACGATGTACCGTGTCTGTGACGCACCGCCATGACACGATGTACCGTGTCTGTGACTCACCGCCATGACATGATGTACCGTGTCTGTGACGCACCGCCATGACACTATGTACCTTGTCTGTGACGCACCGCAATGACACTATCTATGTCCATCTATCTTTGCCGAATAAGTCATATTATTTCTTTCTTTCTTTATTGTTGGGGACCTTTCGGCCCCAGCAAGCTGGTGCTCAGTTTGTCCACCTCGGAAGGATGACAAGCGTTTGTCCACCTCGAAAGGATGACAGGTGTTTGTCCACCTCCGAAGGATGACTGGCTGAGTGCACCTGCCTGGTGTTGACGATGACCGCCAAAACCAGGCTTGCCCATCAGGCATCACCCCCATGCGAGGGGAGACATCTATATGGCATCTGTATGCGGCGGGACCGTTCGCGCGATCTTCAGGTTGAGTAAGGAAAAACAGGTAAAGGAGCAAGAGGGGACGGGGAAGGAAAAAAAAAAAGGGTTAGAAGATCTGCGACCGTTCCCTCGCCATAGAGTCTGGTTCTGGTGCGAAAACAGTAAATGGTTTAATCAATAAACGCAGACGTCGTAGGAAACAGCGTTCAGGTAATTAATAATCGCGGACTTCGTCGGAAACAGCGTTCAGGTTTTCCGTCCGTTTTGTGTTTTCTCTTGAACTTCTCCCGCCGCCGGTCGCGTCGTTTGACCACGCAGGAGTTCAATGAATTGAAGTGATTTTCCCTGAAAGCTCCGGTGAGTAATCCTCAACCGATCTGTTGTTATTATATTACACGGATTTCAACAACAACATTTACCTCAGCTGAGGGAGAAGCCATGACGAGAATTTCGCGCCATCCGCAGGTTCTTGGAATACTGACCATGCCCACAGGGAATTCCAGTGTTTTGGAGAACTCGTCGTCCTGTTTTAACAATGTTTCATCTATAATTCAGCCATTCTGCACTCAATCTGCGGTAATATTCACATTTCATCTTTGACCAAGTTGCACCTTCACCCCTAATCGTGCGTCTGCCACTTCCGCCTCTTCCTGTTGCCGAGCAACGGTCTTCTGAGCTAAGGGAGGTCGCATGAAGGATTTATTAGGAAGGAATGAGTGATGGAGCGAAGGATGAAGGAAGCAGGTAGGAGGCAGGGGGTGTTCCGTCAGCAAGCAGCTAGTTACCCTCACCAGAGGAGAGGTTTTTCCATTTGAATCCGTTTGTTTGTTTATTTGGCAAAAAAATTAAAAAAAAATTTTTGCAAGTATGTTGATCACTCCGGTTTGTGTGTTTGTCTGTCCGCTCACTTATACTTGCCTACAGGTCACAATTTTAAACAGATCTTCACGAAACTTCACCAAATGGTAGAGTTCGTGGTCCGACAAAATCCTATATATTTTTGGGGTCAAAAGGTCAACATAGGCCAGAGGTCAACCCACATTTTTTTCAAATTTCTAAAATCCTCAATTTTCATCCGATTGACTTGAAATTTGAATAGGATATACACATCAGGTAACTGAATTCAACCACCAACTATTTTGAGATCAGCATAGGCCAAAACGTCAACATAGGCCAAAGGTCAACAACAATTTCTAATTTCTAAAATCCTCTATTTTCATCCGATTGACTTGACATTTGAATAGGATTTACATATCGGCGAACTGAATTCAACCACCAACTCTTTGTGAGGTCAAATGGATGTTCTACTGAGTGCCATTCTGCTTTCTTCTCTTTTGCCAAGTGTCGCTATATGAGTGATTTTTCATTTATTACTTGCCGGAAAATATTCCGGCAAGTATGTTGATCGGTTGGTTTGTTTGTCTGTCTGTCTGTCTGTCTGTTTGTCTGTTTATTCCCAGTACTACGTCTACACCATTGCACGTAGAATCGCAAAACTTTACACACATATTTGTCTTGCCCTGGCATAGACTGTACCCAATTTTTAACTCTCTCGGCCCAAGGCCTCCATTATGACGTCATAATTTGATAATTTGACAAGTACAAAACTTCATCCAATCAAGATGCAATTTCTTGAGCCACATGATGGCATAAACTTGTGGAGAAAAAAAAAACGATGACTTCATCGGTCACGTGGTTCGGCCGCCATCTTGGGAAAACCGAAAAACTTTGCACCTCTATATCTCCGAAAGTGCTGAATAGAAAAAATTGAGCCATTGCTCATTGTAAAGAACTCTCCATGGGGAATAAAATATTTTAATGATGATGTTATAGGTGCCTCCATTATGATGTCATAATTCGACAAGTACAAAACGTCATCCGAACAAGATGAAATTTGTTGAGCATAGTCTCGGAATAAATTAGTTTATAAAACAATTAATGATGACGTCATCTATCACGTGGTTCGGCCACTATATTTGTCCAAAATGGCCAATAAAAATGTATGTTCTGGTAAGTCCTCGGTCTCTGACCGATTTTTCATTACTTGCCGGAAAAGATTCTGGCAAGTATGTTGATCTGTTCGTTTGTCTGTCTGTCTGTCTGTTTGTCTGTCTGTCTGCAGCACTGCGTCTACACCGTTGCACGGAGAATCGCCAAACTTTGCAGACATATTCGTCTTGCCCTGGAATAGACTGTGCCCAATTTATGACGTCATCGGTCACGTGGTTCGGCCGCCATCTTGGAAAAACCGAAAAACTTTGCACCTCCATATCTCTGAAAGTGCTGAATAGAAAAAATTGAGCCATTGCTCATTGCAAAGAACTCTCCATGGGGAATAAAATATGTTAATGATGACGTCATCAGTCACGTGGTTCGGCCGCCATCTTGGAAAAACCGAAAAAAATTGCACCTCCATATCTCCGAAAGTGCTGAATAGAAAAAATTGAGACTTGGCTCATTGTAAGGAACTCTCCATGGGGAATAAAATATGTTAATGATGACGTCATCGGTCACGTGGTTCGGCCGCCATCTTGGAAAAACCGAAAAACCTAGCACCTCCATATCTCTGAAAGTGCTGAATAGAAAAAATTGAGACGACTCATTGTAAAGAACTCTCCATGGGGAATAAAATATGTTAATGATGACGTCATCCGTCACGTGGTTCGGCCGCCATCTTGGAAAAACCGAAAAACCTAGCACCTCCATATTTCTGGAAGTGCTGAATAGAAAATATTGAGACATGGCTCATTGTAAAGAACTCTCCATAGGGAATAAAATATGTTAATGATGAAGTCATCAGTCACGTGGTTCGGCCGCCATCTTGGAAAAACCGAAAAAAATTGCACCTCTATTTCTCCAAAAGTACTGAACAGAAAACATTGAGACATGGCTCATTGTAAAGAACTCTCCATGGGGAATAAAATATGCTAATGATGACGTCATCAGTCACGTGGTTCGGCCGCCATATTTGTCCTAAATGGCCGATAAAAAAGTACATTCCGGCAAGTCCTCGGTCTCTGACCGATTTTTCATCTGTCTGTCTGTTTGTCTGTCTGTCTGTGTCTGTTTGCAGCACTACGTCTACACCGTTGCACGTAGAATCGCCAAACTTTGCACATGTATTTGTCTTTCCCTCTAATATATTGTGCCCAAATGATGACGTCATCAGTCACGTGGTTCGGCCGCCATCTTGGAAAAACCGAAAAACGTTCCACCTCCATATCTCCGAAAGTGCTCAATAGAAAAAATTGAGACATGGCCCATTGTAAAGAACTCTCCATGGGGAATGAAATATGTTAATGATGATGTCATCAGTCACGTGGTTCGGCCGCCATCTTGGAAAAACCGAAAAACCTCGCACCTCTATTTCTCCGAAAGTGCTGAATAGAAAAAATTGAGACATGGCTCATTGTAAAGAACTCTCCATGTGGAATAAAATATGTTAATGATGACGTCATCATTCACGTGGTTCGGCCGCCATCTTGGAAAACGGCAAAACTTTGCACCACTATATCTCCAAAAGTGCTGAACAGAAAAAATTGAGACATGGCTCATTGTAAAGAACTCTCCATGTGGAATAAAATATGTTAATGATGACGTCATAGGTGCCTCCATTATGACGTCATAATTCGACAAGTACAAAACTTCATCCGATGAAGATGAAATTTCTTGAGCATAATCTTGGAATAAATTAGTTTAGAAAACAAATAATGATTATGTCATCGGTGATGTGGTGCGGCCGCCATATTTGTCCAAAATGGCTGATAAAAAAGTACATTCCGGCAAGTCCTTGGTCTCTGGCCGATTTTTCATCTGTCTGTCTGTCTGTTTGTGCGCAGTACTACGTCTTCACTGTTGCACGCAGAATCGCCACTCTTTGCACACATATTGGTCTTGCCCTGATAATAGACTGTGCCCAATTGATGACGTCATCGGTGACGTGGTTCGGCCGCCATCTTGGAAAAACCGAAAAACTTTGCACCTCTATATCTCCGAAAGTGCTGAATAGAAAAATTGAGACATGGCTCATTGTAAAGAACTCTCCATGTGGAGTAAAATATGTTAATGATGATGTCATAGGTGCCTCCATTATGACGTCATAATTCGACAAGTACAAAACTTCATCCGATGAAGATGAAATTTCTTGAGCATAATCTTGGAATAAATTAGTTTAGAAAACAAATAATGATTATGTCATCGGTGATGTGGTGCGGCCGCCATATTTGTCCAAAATGGCTGATAAAAAAGTACATTCCGGCAAGTCCTTGGTCTCTGGCCGATTTTTCATCTGTCTGTCTGTCTGTTTGTGCGCAGTACTACGTCTTCACTGTTGCACGTAGAATCACCAAACTTTACACACATGTTTGCCTTGCCCTTGAATAGACTGCCCAATTTTTAACTCTCTAGGCCCAAGGCCTCCATTATGACATCATAATTCGATAATTTTACAAGTACAAAACTTCATCCAATCAAGATGCAATTTCTTGAGCGCCATGTCGGCATAAACTGGTGGAGAAAAAAATAATGATGACGTCATCGGTCACGTGGTTCGGCCGCCATCTTGGAAAAACCGAAAAACTTTGCACCTCTATATCTCCGAAAGTGCTGAATAGAAAAAATTGAGACATGGCTCATTGTAAAGAAATCTCCATGGGAAATAAAATATGTTAAAGATGATGTCAAAGGTGCCTCCATTATGACGTCATAATTCGACAAGTACAAAACTTCATCCGATCAAGATGAAATTTCTTGAGCATAATCTAGGGATAAATTGTTCGAGAAAAAAAAATGATGACGTCATCGGTCACGTGGCTCGGTCGCCATATTTGTTTTAACACAAAAGCCTTAAAAACCACTGAAAACACCATGGTGAGGGTCTGCCATCTCTGATTGCTTTTTCTTGCTGTAGTTGTTGTTCCTTTCGTTGTTTGAATCTCCCGCATCTCTCGATTTACATTCTCTCAAATGTTACTGCGGTCATGCTGTCTCCTCGCACGAACTATGATGAATCGTTCGCTGTTTATTCATTCTCATATCTCCCGACCTCACACCATGCTCCCTTGCATTTCGTGGTCTCCATTGCTGGATAGTAAATAGGTCCATTCATATAATTCCCTTGCTAGTATACTGTACCTTCCCAAAATCCTTCAATAAAACTACCTGTCACCCAACCAGCTCATAGCCCAATTGCAAAGAATTCTTTCCCATTAGAATCTCAAGAGTTCCTGTAAGATCCTGTAAACGTGTAAACGAAAAACGAAAACGAGTCGAAATGAATGGCTCAAGGTGTTGAATCACAAACACGTCACACCTTGTCATGCTATACCCCTCTAGGTGACAACAAAATTCGATCTGAGTCGAGAAGATTATAAACTTTAGATTTGTCGACAACCTTTGGTTCCCATAAGGTTGAAGGTTGAGTAGCAAACTAGTTTGGAAACTGACTTAGTGATAGGAAGCAATTGTTGTCTGTCTTCGAGATTGTCTTGTTGGGAGGATGTAAGTGGTGGGTACATCAGGGATCAGTACTAGGATCATATTATTATCCCGTCCCTTGCGCAGCAGGAGACCTATGGGGTTTTGCAATCACTTATGTCTGTCTGTCTGTCCTGGCTGCAACTTTTTTACCATTTGAGTTTTGTCATCAAATTTTCACCAAACCTTTATTATGATAATATGGAGAAGGCAAATTAATAATTTTGTCAAAAGGTCAAAGGTCAGCATCACCTAAAATCTTCAATTTTCATCCAATTGACCTGAAATTTAAATATTTACCATTTGAGTTTTGTCATCAAATTTTCAACAAAGCTTTATTATCAGAATACAGAGAAGGCAAATTACTAATTTGGTCAAAAGGTCAAAGGTCAGCCTCACATAAAGTCGTTCATTTTCATCTGATTGACCTGAAATTTTAAGAATTTGCATATTGCGTCACTGAATTGGTTCACCAATCAAAAGCTCCATGCCGATTATTATTATTTTTTATCAAAAGGTCATAGGTCAAGGTTGCGTAAATTCACCAATTTTCACCGGATTGACATGAAATTTTAAGAATTTGCATATTGGGTCACTGAATTTGTTCACTAATCAAAAGGTAGGAGTCTATTGTTTTTTTTAGATCAAAATATCAAAGGTCAAGGTTGCATAAAATCATCAATTTTCATCTAATTGATCTGAAATTTTAACAATTTGCAGGTCACATAATTGGTTTACCAATCAAACGCTAGAAACTGATTTATTTTTTTTTAGATGGAAAGCTCAAACGTCAAGGCTGCGTAAAATCATCAATTTTAATTTTGTATTTTCTTAAAAATTGTTTTCGTTATTTTGAGCATACGGAAGAAGAAGAAGACGTCTGAATACAAACGGACACGGATGGGCATGCATTTTCAGATGCTTTCTAGTTCATAATTTCGAGCAACGATTTGAATTGTGGGGTAAAGAGTTGGCTTTCCAAATTTGCAGATGACACAAAGCTTGGAGGTACGGCAGGTAGCAGTCAAGATCAAGGTTGCCTAATTTTGATATACTGGTTGCGTGAGGACCCAATAGTCCCCAGTGTCACCAGATTCAGGAAAGTATTGATGCTGCAAAAGACTGGCAGATGTAATTTAACCTAAACAAGTGTAAAGTGTTGGGGATGGGTAAGAATAATGAAAATAGGGTTTACATTATGCAAGGGGCAATCTTGGAGTGTATCACCCAGGAGAAGGATCTGGTGGTGGTAGTAGATACTGGGGGGGAGGGGTGGGGCGTAAGCAGATAGGGCAGTGCCAGGTATCCATAGCTTGTAATGTTTTAGGTTGTATTCGTTGAGGGATACGTTTTGAATCAAAAGAAGTAGTGTCAACTCTGTGTATACATTTACTGGGGCCTCACCATAATATTGTGTGCGGTTTTGGTCACCACATCTGAGGAAGGACGAACTGCTATAGCAACGAGATTTATTCCAGGGTGAAGATGGTAATAAGGTAGGGGTCTTTCACTCAGAGTAGTTGATGCATGAAATGGTCTCCCTGCAAAGGTAGTGGCAGCAGAAACAGTAGATAAGTTTAAGTTTGAGTTCGGGGTTCCTAGAAGCATTGGGGATACAATAGGGTACGTGGATATTGGCAGGAATGGCAGGTAGGTATTTTGGACATGGATGGGTGATTGTATCTAGGTGTTGGTGGAGGGCACGCACGATGGACCGAATTGCCTCCTGTGAAAAAGTTCCTTATTATTCCTTGTCATTAAAAGCCTGATATCTACAATATTAACATGATTGACAGGTTCTGCACCGCTTCCACCGCAAATTGGCCGTGCGGAATTATTTTCGCATGACGAAGAACAATCAAAACTTGCAATTCTTAATAAAATTGATATGAATCTCCTATAAATGGATGAGGTGTGTGTGTGTGTGTGTGTGTGTGTGTGTGTGTGTGTGTGTGTGTGTGTGTGTGTGTGTGTGTGTGTGTGTGTGTGTGTGTGTGTGTGTGTGTCATACTTATTGCATATTACGTACTATTTAAAGCTACCTTTAAACTGCTGAGACCTTTGTCTTCGACCTTCGACCCTTTAAGACCCCTAAGACCTCCAAGATCCTTAAGACTCCCAAAGACTCCTAAAGACCCAGAGGACCAAAAAGACCCCGAAGACCCAAAAGTTCCCGAGGACCCAAAAGACACCGAGGACCCAAAAGACCCAGATAACTCAAAAGTCCCCGAGGACTCAAAAGACCCAAAACACCCAGAAGAATCAAAAGTCCCCGAGGACCCAAAAGTCCCAGATGACACAAAAGTCCCTGGGGACCCAAAAGACCCTGAAGACCAAAAACACATGAAGACGCAAAAGATCCTGAAGGCCCAAAAGACCCCGAAGACCAACAAGACCCAAAGGCCCCCAATGACCCAAAAAACCCAGATGACACAAAAGTCCCTGGGGACCCAAAAGTCCCCGAGGACCCAAAAGACCTGGATGACACAAAAGTCCTTGGGGACCCAAAAGACTCAGATGACCCAAAAGTCCTTGAGGGCTCAGAAGACCCAAAACACACAAAGCCGCAAAATATCACGAACACCCAAAATACCCAGAAGACCAACAAGACCCAAAGGCCCCCAACGACCTAGATGATACAAAAGTCCCTGGGGACCGAAAAGTCCCCGAGGACCCAAAATACCCAGATGACACAAAAGTCCCTGGGCACCCAAAAGACTCCGATGACCCAAAAGTCCCCGAGGACCCAAAACACAGAGAAGAACCAAAAGTCCCCAAATACCCCAAAGACCAACAAGACCCAAAAGACCCAGATGACACAAAAGTCCCTGAGGACCCAAATGTCCCCGAGGACCTAAAAGACCCAGATGACACAAAAGTCCCTGGGGACCCAAAAGACTCAGATGACCCAAAAGTCCTTGAGGACCCAAAAGACCCTGGAGACCCAAAACACACGAAGACACAAAAGATCCCGAAGACCAACAAGACCCAAAGGCCCCCAACGACCCAGAAGACCGAAAAGACCAAAAAGTCCCCGATCACCCAAAAGACCCCCTGAGTCCGGCAGGCATCTATGCTACAAGGTGGTGAAGACCAATTAAAATTTGGTCCAATGAACTAACGGGCCCCCTAGTGGATTAAATAGGCCTCTTTCAGGGAGCTGAGCTTGTAGTGGCATAAGACGCACACATGATGGCAACAGACAAGTCGTGACGTATGTCCATCTCGAAAATGCTCACAACTATTTTTCATACTGTTACTGATCGCGGTTTAGATGTTACTTTGCCGAGCGAAGGCTCCGCGACTGAACAGTTGTTCCCCGACTCACCCGATTCACCCAGAACATTGGCCGTATCGCACCGCAGCTGCCCAATCTGGAAAACTCTAAAACGACGAAATGCAAAGAGGAAAAGGAATAAAACGAGAAGACGGACAGAAGAGTAATGGGATTTATTGTACACACAAGCAAAAAGAAAGCAGTCACGTTTATTTACAACACATAAGACGCAGGTGACACAGTGCAAATACTAGCTTATACAGACTTAATTAACCCAGGGACAGAACAGACAAAACAAACTCACGTACACAAGAAGGGTGGAAAGGCAGGAGGTGGATGGCTGGAGGGAGAGGAAGGTCCAAGGGCTGCATTATTGGCTGCAGCACGATCGGCGCGTTTAGCAGCCGCCGTTCCTTCACGGCCTTGCTCAAAACCGCCGTCCAGGCCCCAAGTGGCTGTTGGGTGTTGTTGCTGCTGTGGCCTCCGCTGCTTTCCCAGGACTTGTCTGACTCGTCTGGTCCAAACCCTCAACTCTTTCTTGGTCCACTCACTCCTCACCACCGACTCCTCACCGCAACCAACGCAACCACTGACCACCGACTCCTCACTCCTCACCACCGACTCCTCACCGCAACCAACGCAACCACTGACCACTGACCACTGACCACTCACCACTGGCCACCTACTGAACACCAACTGACCACCAACTGACCACCAACTGACCACCTTCACCACTTCCTGACTCTTCTTGCGCGCGCGCCTTTTATAGCGCCTCCAGCGATCAAGCCGCCGGCCTTCAGGACACGCCCATCGGTGTCCTCACCTCGGCCCTGGTTGGTCATGCGACCCTCTGGCTCCGCCCTTGATGACGACAGGCGGGCACGCCCCTCTTCCCTGACCCGAGCACTTGTTCAATGGTGGTTTTGGAGGGGAGGTAATTGGCAATCGAGGCTCGGCAATGACGAAAGGGTGAAAGGAAATGGAGATTTTGGGGATGGGAATGAAAGGGGATCTATTCTCTTTCACTGGTGCAATGGAGTACTTCAATTAATGGGAGACACAGCCTTACTCTAAAACACAGAATAAGATATAACTATCGAACAGGGGTATTCTATTATTGGCTGACGTGTATGCTTGTGGACTAATTATGGGATGCCCTTTCACCTTTACACAGCTCCGGAGGCAGGGGGCGCAGAATAAACAATAATCATCACCAATTTACCACAATACAACACAATCAAAAAAATACAGGCCTCATATCCGCAACAATACATTTACATTTAATATTGATAGATTTGCTTATTTATGACCGGGCATCAAAATTTCTATTTTCTATGTTCTTCTTCCTCGGCAACATAGAGAGTAACCCAGTTTTAGGACCGGCAGAGAAGATAACTGAGAAGGAAGTTGAGGAAGCGATAAAAGCAATGAAGAGTGGAAAAGCGGGAGGGCCGACGGGAGTTGTGGGAGATATGCTGAAGGCAGCAGGAAGTTGGGGTGTGAAGAGAATGACAGAGATCTGTAATCTGGTGGTGAAAGAAGGCCGCATTCCAGTGGATTGGGAACTAAGTACCCTCGTCCCTCTATACAAGGGGAAAGGTGACCCTCTGGAGTGTGACTCGTACCGAGCGATAAAGTTATTGGAGCATGGAATGAAGGTATTGGAAAGGGTGTTGGAGAGGAGGATAAGGAAGAAAGTGAAGATCGACGAAATGCAGTTTGGATTTATGCCAGGAAGAGGAACGACAGATGCGCTTTTCATTGTGAGGCAGTTGCAGGAGAAGTACATGGAGAAGAGGAAGAAGTTGTTTTTGGGGTTTGTTGATCTGGAGAAAGCATTCGATAGGGTTCCACGCAAAGTATTGACATGGGCATTGAGGAAGTTAGGAGTGGAGGAATGGTTGATCAGAGTAGTGATGGCAATGTACAAAAGAGCGCGCACAGCTGTAAGGACGAAGGACGGGAACAGTGGTGAGTTTGAGGTGAAGGTGGGAGTGCATCAGGGGTCGGTACTAAGTCCACTACTATTTGTAGCTGTGATGGAGGTGCTGGCTCAGAACGTAAAGGAGGGTTTACCGTGGGAGTTGTTGTATGCAGATGATCTGGTGTTGATTGCAGAAAGTATGGATGGACTGAAGGAAAAGATGAACAAGTGGAAGGAATGTACGGAGACAAAAGGTCTGAAGGTGAATATCGGAAAGACGAAGGTGATGGCAAGTGGTAAAGCATGTGGTGAGGTGGAAAGAACTGGAAAGTGGCCGTGTGCTGTGTGCAGGAAGGGTGTCGGAGTGAACTCCATTCAATGTACAATGTGCGCTGAGTGGGTTCATCAAAAATGTAGTGGTCTGAGAGGGTCATTTACCAGTGTGGCAGCTACATTCAAATGTAAGGTGTGCACAGAGGGAGCTGCAGATGGAGGAAATGTTGAGTTGGATCTTGGAGACGGCGTGAAGCTGGAAGGTGTGAAAACATTTTGCTACCTCGGAGACATGCTGAATGGAGAAGGTGGATCAGATTCGGCAACGGTTGCTCGAGTGAGATGTGCATGGAAGAAGTTTCGGGAACTGAGTGGCGTGCTGATGAGGAGGAGAGTGTCGCTGAAGCTGAAGGGAAAGGTGTATGCTGCATGTGTGAGAAGTGTTATGATTTATGGGAGCGAGACATGGGTAATGAACGTAGAGCAGCAACGAAGGCTGGAAAGGGTGGAAATGCGAATGGTTCGATGGATGTGCGGAGTATCGTTGAGAGAGAGGAAGACAAATGATGAATTGCGAAAGATGATGGGAATATTGCCTGTGATTGATGCTGTGAAGAGGAACAGGTTGAGATGGTTTGGTCATGTG
This sequence comes from Myxine glutinosa, assembly GCF_964187855.1. Lineage (NCBI taxonomy): Eukaryota > Metazoa > Chordata > Myxini > Myxiniformes > Myxinidae > Myxine > Myxine glutinosa. The sequence goes on from NC_136267.1 coordinate 37,229,840, forward strand.
TTGAGGAAGGATGAAAGTGACTGGTTGAGAAGAGTGATGGAAATTAATGTAGAAGGACGTAGAGGACGGGGAAGACCGAGAAAGACTTGGCTAAAGATGGTGGAAGAAGAAATGCGGGCAAGGGGGTTAACAAGGAGAGATGCAGAAAATAGGGCAAAATGGAGAAGATTGTCATGGGGACCGCAAGGCTAACCCCCGCTCTAGCAGTTAATGGCCTTAAAATGCATGTTGTTGTTGTTCTTGTTGTTGTTATTGTTGTTGTTCTTCCTCGTCAAATAAAACCCAAGAAAAATCCCCGGAGAATCGGGCGAAAAAACTAAAATAAACCCGAGTGATCCGACTCCTTGCCATCTTGCAATGTCGGCATCCATTTTATGTGTGTTAACAATTTCTTTACTATAACTGCCTCAGCGCGGACTTTTGAAAAATATTCTCATGGAAAACAACAACAAAATTCACCACTTCCAACCGTATATACATTGTGCGTCATCTCGAAGCTGTTTCCAAAAATTACGACGACACCAATTCAGCAATGTCATCACCAGTTCCCAATCCGAGCAGCATTTCCCATGGCAATAAATAACGCCCAAGGACAAACACTATGAAGAGTTGGTCCTCACCTGGAAAAACCTGTGTTTTCCCATGAACAATTGCTTGTCACTTTATCACGTGCAACAGGATTTCACGGCATCAGTTACTATGGTGATTGGCAACATCGCACATTCGCCCAAAAATATCGTTCTCCCAGCAGCTCTCCTGTAGCACACCAGCAATTGAAACAATTTTGGCTTCGAAGTCTACACGCCAATCAGAAAACAACAATTGGAAGTCGACACACCAAGGTTGGTCATAATCCAACCACAACTTTAGAAATATCATGCTATACTGAATATCAATTTTTGGCCTCATCACTCAATTATGAAGAATCACTTAAAATAAATACATAATTCTCATGTCCAGATCCGGATTCAGATCTTCACCAAAAACGAATCAATTCGTCCTTGTCATGCACCCAACCTGTCCCCAAAATTTTGTCCGAATCAGTCATTACCTTTTTGAGATATCGTGCTATATATCGGATTTAGCCCGAACATTCAATGGTGAAGAATTGCTCAAAAGATTATCGGATCTGGATTCGAATCTTCACCAAAATTAAATCAATTCTTTTGTGTCACACACCTAACCTATCCACCAAGTTTCATCCGAATCTGTGCACAACTTTTTGAGATATCGTACGAAATATCGTTTTTTGCCCTATGTCTCAACGGTGAAGAATCACTTTAAAAATTCTCAGATGCAGATCCAAATCTGGATCTTCACCAAAATCTAATCATTTCGTCCTCGTCACATACCCAACCTCTCCACCAAATTTAATCCTAATCCGTCGACAACTTTTTGAGATATCCTTTCACAAACAGACAAACAGGGGAGTGGCAGAGACAGGGAGGGAGTGGTGGAGGGAGAGGGGAGTGGTGGAGAGAGTGGAGTGGTGGAGAGAGAAGAGTGGGGAAAGGACAAGCGAGTGGCAGAGGGAGAGGAGTAGAAGAATGAGTGGGGGAGGCAGAGGAGGGTGGGGGGAATGGTGGAGAGAGTGGAGAATGGAGTGGGGAAAGGACAAGGGAGTGGGGGAGGGATAGGGGAGTGGTGGAGAGAGAGGAGTGGCAGAGACAGGGGAAGGAGAGGGGAGTGGTAGAGAGAGAGGAGTGGCAGAGACAGGGGAAGGAGAGGGGAGTGGTAGAGAGAGAGGAGTGGCAGAGACAGGGGAAGGAGAAGGAGAGAGGGAGAGACAGAGACAGAGAGAGACCGAGACAAGGGAGTGGGGGAGGGAGAGGAGTGGGGGGAGGCAGGGGAGGATGGGGGGAATGGTGGAGAGAGGGAAGAATGGAGTGGGGAAGGGGCAGGGGAGTGGTGGAGAGAGAGGAGTGGCAGAGCCAGGGGAGGGAGTGGGGAATGACAAGGGAGTGGTAGAGAGAGAGGAGTGGCAGAGACAGGGGAGGGAGTGGGGAATGACAAGGGAGTGGTAGAGAGAGAGGAGTGGCAGAGACAGGGGAAGGAGAGGGGAGTGGTAGAGAGAGAGGAGTGGCAGAGACAGGGGAAGGAGAAGGAGAGAGAGAGAGAGAGAGAGAGAGAGAGAGAGAGAGAGAGAGAGAGAGAGAGAGACAGAGACAAGGGAGTGGGGGAGTGGGGGGAGGCAGGGGAGGATGGGGGGAATGGTGGAGAGAGGGAAGAATGGAGTGGGGAAGGGGCAGGGGAGTGGTGGAGAGAGAGGAGTGGCAGAGCCAGGGGAGGGAGTGGGGAATGACAAGGGAGTGGGGGAGGGAGAGAAGTGGAGGATGGAGTGGGGGAGGCAGGGGAGGGTGGGGGGAATGGTGGAGAGAGGGGAGAATGGAGTGTGGAAGGGACAGGGAAGTGGGGGACGGAGAGGTGAGTGGTGGAGAGAAAGAGGAGTGGCAGAGACAAGGGAGGGTGAGGGGAGTGGTGGAGAGAGGGGAGTGGGGACATAATGTACTTAACATAATGCTCTGTAAAAAAGTTTCTACCAATTAAAAATACATGTCATAAAGTTTTATCTGCACCCAAAGTGTGCAAGTTAACAACCGCCATTTTATAAAGACCCCTAACGATCCCAATGTCCAATAGCTGTACGCCTTTCCACGATTGACAACTTATGATGTGGATTCGAGGGTCTCAGTAAACTTGAGCTGATTGAACAGTTCATGCTTAATGGGCTGTGTAAATATCTCAGGGCAGCTTGTTTGGGGCACGATCTGAGCAATTCTACGGGGATTATGTACATTTGTCCATCGTCTACTAATATATTCGACTACCGTAAGTGGAAACTCCATATTATGCTTCATAAAGCATTGCCTTCGCTGCCATTTGGAGTTCTGATCAGCAAAACAAATTTTCCTTCAGGCATAAACTTCAGAACAGCGAAATTGACTCAAGTCTGACAGGTGCACCACCACTGATGGCATCACGTCATCAACCTCCTCTCTCTCCCTCCCCTGCAAAAGGTCCGTTATATCCGTGACCAAAAGGTCCGTTATGTCCGTGACCATGACCATGCTCTTTCTGGAGAATATGCCTGGTGGTTATCCATTGTGCTTCCCAGTGGGAGCTGGAGCTGGAATTTGGAACTCGGCCTGGATACCGGAACACCGTGGCCTACACTTTTCGTAGGGTGCACTGAGAGATTTCATGTCCACCACCGAATTCTCGAAGACAAGACCCCCGGCTGAAATGGCATCCTTCTGAATGATGCACACTCATCGATGCAGGTAGAGCACTAACCTGTGAGCTGTCTTGTCAGGATTTTCATCTCCACCTGCCTATAAACTGTCGCATTGGTGCTTCGCAGGCATCAATGAGAGCCCCTCCAAATGATGGTGCAACACCTTGCCCTAAGGACCAGAGTGACAGTTTATTTTTTAGCTTGGGAATCAAACTCAGGCGAGTTGGCTCAGAGGTGAGCATGCTTCCTCCACACCATCCTGGCAGCCCGGACCACACAATTAGCCCCAATCAAGTCAAGGCAGCCTGGGTTGCGAAGTGTCAGGCCTTTCTTATGCTGTTTATAGCTCAAGGGTATGAAATGCCTTTCCCTATGTCGGACAGGATGGTGCAGAAGTAGCGCAATTACTTTTCAGCCGTCTGTAGCCTGTGTCCGATTCTTTACCCGACTGTAAACCACAATGAGTGTTGCTTTGCATCTCTCTGATGGACGTGAAACTGGGAGTCACGTCTGCTAACATCAATTGGCGTCATTAGGGAAACCATGGTTTGGGTCACCAAAATTAGGAAAGTTATCAGTGGCACCCTGAACAAATTACAAATTTTATAGGGGTGGGGAACAGGGTGTGATACATCAGTAGCAACCCACGGTCCTTAAGGAGAAATATACACCTCTGGTCTGAAGTCCTAACCGACTTCAGAAAAACAAAAAACTGGGAGTCACGTCTGCTAACATCAATTGGTGTCATTAGGGAAACCATGGTTTGGGTCACCGAAATTAGGAAAGTTATCGGTGGCAACCTGAACAAATTACAAATTTTATAGGGGTGGGGAACAGGGTGTGATACATCAGTAGCAACCCATGGTCCTTAAGGAAAAATATAGACCTGCGGTCTGAAGTCCTAACTGACTCCAGATCCAGTGAGCATACAACCAAAACAAAAAACAACTTTTCATGCATCAACATACCTACCTATTCGTAGTTCCATTTGTTTGTAAGCACTGACAACGACCCATCATGTTTTTAATCTTGCGTGTCGCACACTATGTACAACGGAAAATTGGGGTTTGTTGCAAATTGCTGGACAATCCTCACAACCTTGATATCATCACTCACTAAGAACTCTTTATCGGATTCCTGATTGAAAACGTTTTCAATTCCAGCTCTAGTGCCTCATCAAAGCACTGCAGCGCACGCCTTTTTACCAACCTTTCATGCAATGCGTGCGAAAATTTGGAAAATTCCTCTTGTCGTCGTATTCAATCATTCGTCCGCAGTCTTATTAGGATTGACTGCACCTTCTTGCTTTGTTTCACAAAGTGAACGAATAATTTATCTAATTAAAGGAAAACGTTAACCTCGTGCCCGATACGATGCGCGGTCACTCGTGAGACATGAAAAATCGCAACTGGATCGCACTTTCTTGGAACACAGTATCGTCGTATGCGTGACTTGGCTCGTGTATGGGTCTTCTACCCACAAAAGAGAAATCGCAAACACTAATGGGTCTTCTTACCGAGGAATTGCAAACAAGTATATACTGTGCTTTCTCAGTGGATTTAGCATGAGGATATTACGGTTTTCACCACATTAGGGTTGTGGGAGTCCATCAGAATGTCTCATGCGCTGTATAGCGGAGCAGGAAATAATTGGGTCATAATCGTCGAGAGATTAGTTTTGTGAAAGAACGAGAGAAACCTGAGCAAAGTTGGCATCATTATTGTAAATGAACAGGCTTTGGGCCTGGAAGTTGGAGGGTATGGGTAATTTTTATGATTCAGGATAGTTTCTCCACTAAAATGTGGTTACTAGCCATCTATGGGCCTGACGTGTTCATAACATTGAATACAGAAAGAAATATCATTCTGGTCAGGTTGACTAGAACTTGGAAGGAACTAACGAAAATGCGTTACGAGGTTCTACATGAAGAATGCCAACAGCAGGTTTTTTCAGCGGAAGTTGGATGGAGAAGCTTTTTGCAGCGGAAGTTGGATGGAGAAGCTTTTGGCAGCAGAAGTTGTATGGAGAAGTCTTTTGCAGCGGAAGTTGGATGGAGACGCCTTTTGCAGCGGAAGTTGGACGGAGAAGCTTTTTGCAGCGGAAGTTGGATGGAGAAGTCTTTTGCAGCAGAAGTTGGATGGAGAAGCTTTTTGCAGCGGACGTTGGACGGAGGAGCTTTTTGCAGT
>NC_136267.1:37240260-37287760 GCF_964187855.1 Myxine glutinosa
AGAGCAGGGACCGAGAGACATGGAGACATCGAGAGATCTGTGGGAGGGAGAGGGCTTTGGGGGGGGAGGCATGTGAAGGGGGGGGGGGTGGGAGAGGTATAAACATATGGACACTGCCAGGATTTCCAGGAAAGAAGTTGGAATTTCAAACAAGGTGGATCTGGGGTGAATTAGTGGGGGTACAAAAGATCAAGGTTTTGGATGGGGGAAGATAAGAGATGGTGGTGAACAGCTGTTTTAAAGACCTGGAGGGAGGAGAGGGATTGAAGGGAGTGTGGGAGTTTGTTCCAGAGGCGGGAGAAAAGAGGAATGAAAGAGTGAAGGTGAGCAGAGAGCCGAGATTTCGGCAGTTTAACCATCAGAGGGTTGCTGGCAGATCTTGTGCGACCTGTAGGAATATTTTGGGGACAGAGCACAGAGAGAGCTGGGGGAGCAAGGCCGGAGAGGAGTCGGTAGAAGACAGAAAGACCACCTACCTGCCTGCGGTGAGTGAGTGAAAGGCCCTCAGAGATAGCTTCATCGTGGGAGATTCCAATGATTTTGAAAGCTTTGGATTCAACAGCGTGAAGCCGAGCCAGGTGTGAGGCAGGAGCACCAGCCCATAGGGGAGAACAGTATTCCATTGAGCTGCGGATGAAAGCCTTGTATGTGGTGACGAGCTCAGGTGTGCCGAGGAAGGACTTCGCACGACGGAGGATGCCCAGTCGGCGACTGGCTTTGGAGGCCAGCTTGGAAATGTGGTTTTCCCAAGAAAGATCATGGCAGATAGTGAGACCCAAAAGCTTGAGCGACAGAACTTCTTGGAGAGGATTGTTGAGAAAGTAGATGGGAGGGTTGTCCAGTCGATCTTTTCGGAGAGACATAGTAAGAGAGTGAGATTTGTCAGGATTGAAAGACATGTTCCACTTGTTTGACCAGTCTGTGATTTTGTCCAGGTCTTCAGAGAGTGAGGAGGCTGCAGACTGCCGATCTGAGGGAAGAGGAATGGAGCGGCAGAGAGTGGAGTCATCAGCAAAGAGATACAGAGGATTTTCCAGAGAGTCGGAGAGATCATTGATAAAGACCAGAAAAAGCACAGGGCCCAGCACACTTCCTTGGGGAACCCCAGCCTGAACAGGAAGGGGAGATGAGAGAAATCCATTCAGGGCCACACGTTGACTACGACCAGAGAGGAAGTCCACAAGCCATGCATGGAGATTTCCATGGATACCATAGGAGGAGAGTTTGGTAAGCAGAGCTGGGTGCCAGACCGTATCAAAGGCCCGTGATATGTCAAGGGAGACAGCTCTGATTTCCTGTTTGGCATTGAGGACCTCCATCCATTGTTGAGACAGCAGAAGCAGCATGTCCAGAGTAGAGTGACCTGGTCTGAAACCAAATTGATGATCAGAGATCAAGCCATTGGAGAAGAGGAAAGATTTCATATCCGAAGCAATGATGGATTCCATGACTTTGCTGATAATTGGGAGCAGGCTGATTGGTCTGTAGTTGCAAGGATCTGTTTTTGCACCTTTTTTGTGTAAAGCGGTAATGTTAGCTGATTTCCAGGATGCTGGCAGATGACCTTGAGCAAAAGATAGGGTGAAAAGAACAGAGAGAGGGTGAGATAGAGCGGCAGAGCAGGATTTTAGGACCCGTGGGCTGATGCCGTCTGGTCCAGTTGCAGAATCAGAGTCGAGGTTTGACAAAAACTCCTCCACCTTGTCAGGAGAGAAGGACAAAGAGTCCAGGAGCAGTTGGGTTCGACTGGGAAAGGTGGGAACAGAGAGAGATGGGTTTGGGACGAAGGATTTTGAGGCGAACACAGAGTTGAGGCATTCGGCTTTGTCACGTGCGATGTCAACTGTGTGGCCATTTGAGGTAAGGGAGGGGATGGAGGGGGAACAAACACCAGAAACGGATTTGACCAGACGCCACCAGGATTTGGAGGAAGGAGACAGGTTTGAGAGTTCATTCTTGAGTGAGGAGAGATAGTGCTTCCTGGCACTCCTGAGGGTAGACACACACTTGTTCCGAGCTTGGTGGAAGGAACTGAGATTGCCTTCAGTTGGATTAGCCTTCCAAGAGGCAAAGGCAAGTTGTTTCAGGGCAACTGCCTCACCACAAGATTCAGTGTACCATGGACGGGAGGAAGGGTAAGACAACTGAAGGCGAGATGGGATAAATCTGTGCATGAGAGAGATCAGTTTGCTTTGGAAGAATTCCCAGGAAGAATTGATGTCAGAGGCAGTGGAGATGGGAGACCAATCCAGACGATTGATGGCTGCTTGAAGACCGTACCAGTTGGCCTGAGTGAAATGCCAGACTCGTCGACGCTGAGGAGGCTCTCTGAGAATGGCCAGAGAGATGTCCACTTTGACAAGCACATGATCAGAAGAACCGATTGGAGCAGAAGAAGAGCAGCAGACATTAGCAGGGAAGTTTGTCATAACCAAGTCTAGAAGAGAAGAAACTCCATTGGCTGAGATCCGGGTCGGGAAATTGACAGATTGTGTCAATCCCAGTGAGTCACAGAAGTCCTTTGCTGAGGTGCCATGACTGGTGAGAGAGGAACCCACACCCAACCAGGTGGCATGATGACAGTTGAAGTCACCACATATGAGGAAGAGAGAGTTGGGATGAGTGGATAGAAGTTGGTCCATGTTGTCAGACAGTGAAATGTAGATGGAGTCATCACTGTTTGGGGGACGGTACAGAACACATATGAACAAAAGGTGGGAGCGGAGAGGAAGCCGTAACCAGAGGTACTCCTGCGGGTGAGGAGGAAAGAGGGCAGTGCAAGGAGAGTGAGGAAGAGAGTTTTTGACAAAGATAGCCACCCCACCACCAGGCCGAGGCTCAGGTCTATCATACCGGAGGAGGGAGTAACCAGGAAGAGATATTAAGGAATCAGAGACATCTTGAAGGAGGAAAGTCTCTGTTAAGCAGATCAAGTCTGGATTGTCAGAAGCAAGCTGTATGGAGAGATCAGTCAGGTTTGAGCGAAGGCCCCGGATGTTTGAGGTCCATACCGTTAATGAAGAGAGAGGGGGAGCATCGGGTACAGGACAGGGGAGGAGAGGAGTAGGGTAAGATGAAGGATGAGAGGGGGAGGTAGGGAGAGCAGTTGATAGTGTGTCAGATGTTGCAGAAGAGTTCCAAGAAAGGGAAGGATGAGGAGGATGAAAGGTTTGATGGTGAAGGGATGAGGCACAGTGAGGGGTTGTTTGAGGGGGGGCAGAGGAAAGTAGAAGGTTTGGGGGGGTGGAGGTATGAGATAGAAGGGAGACGAAGTGGGGAGGAGGCAGCTTGGAGGAGGAGGGGGGAGGAGGGAGAATTGGAGAGGAATGGTATGGGGGGAGAATTGAATGGGAGGGATTGGGGGGGAGTTTTGAAGGGGAGGAGTGAGGGGGGAGTTTAGGAGGGGAGGGGCAAGGGGGGAGTTTTGGAGGGAAGGGGCAAGGGGGAAGTTTAGAAAGTGGATGATTAATGAAAGACGAACATTGATAACAAATTGGGTTTGTTGTGATTTTCAAGTTAGCAATCCGATTCAGAACGATGGAGGAGGGATGGAATGAATGTGAATTTAGACCATGTAGTGAGGGAGACGTATAAGATATTGAATTTCTTTTTTTTTAAGTGGAATGAGTTGGAGAGGAAATTGAGAAAAGCCTTTTAAATAGGAAGAAAAACAGCGTGTTGTAATATACCACTGAATAAAACACAGAAGGGGAAAGGTTAAACATATTTAAATAATATTTAAACAGAACTGTGAACAATCTTATATGCACAAAAAATACCAACAGGGGGAGAGCCGAGAGGGACCACCACGAGTCACGTGAACAGGGCAAACGGTGGATGGCAAGGAGATAATGGGGGCGGGGTGAACAGCACACCTGGACAGAAAATACAGGATGAGACAACAGTACACGTGGAGAAAATAAAATAAATGTTTTTGTTTTTTTGTTTTTTTGGGGGGGGGGGGGGGGGGGGATTTCGAACGTTAGACAGAGTATTATGTTCGGGGTAGAAGGGAAAAAACCAAGAGCCAAGCAAAACACGCTTAAGTTAACAAAACACCGACGGGGGTACAACTACAAGGCCACACACGAGGAGCAGAACACGATTAATTAATTACGAGTTACAGGAAATTCAAACCAAAACCAACTATAATTAAACAATATCGCATGGACGATAAAATAACGAGTTGAAATTTTGACAATCTATCTGGGGAAATGGGGGAGAAACACGTGGTCGAAGAACGAACGAACGAATAAGAATGAATAAACGAATGAGCACAGAGAAGGTAATTGTCTTTTTTTTTGGTTTTTTTGAGTTGAGATTTACATAAGGAAGTAGGCTATGGGGTGAAAAGACTGGGAAAACTGTTTTCTGTAAACATAGAGATGATGTGCTTTACCAAAAAGCTCTAGTTTGGTCTCAACTGTCCATAGGACATTCTCCCACAAGGATTTTGGCTTGTTCAGGTGTGTTTTGGTAAACTCCAGTCTGGCTTTCTTACGTCTCTTTCTGAGCAGTGGGGTCCTCCTGGGTCTCCTATCAAAGAACCCCCTTTCATTGAGTTGGTGAGGGATGGTGTGAGTTGAAACTGTCATACCTTGTGTCTGAAGGTCAGCTTGAATCTGTTTGGTAGTTGATTGAGGTGCTTTCTCCACCATTCGAACAATCCTTCGCTGCAATCTTCGATCAAGTTTTCTCTTACGGCCACGTCGAGGAAGGTTGGCTACAGTGCCATGGGCATTAAACTTCCTGATAACATTGTGTACGGTGGACACAGGAACATCAAGATCTCTGGAGATGGACTTGTAGCCTTGAGATTGTCCATGCTTGTCTACATTCTTGTATTTGACCTCCTCAGACAATTCTCTGGTTTTCTTTCTTTTCTCCTTGCTCATTGCGGTGCACACAGTGACACAAACAGCAGAATGACTCATTTTCTCCATTCAAACTGGTTGAATGAGTGATTTTTATATTGCAGGCATCTGCAAATCGCCACAGGTGAGTTAAAATCCAAAGTAAAGGAGAATCATCTGCTTTAAATCTAATTATTTCTGACAATTTCTAAAAGGTGCCAATAATATTGTACGGGTTATTTTAGGATTTCCGTGTGGAATAAGCTGAGATTTAGTAATTTTTTCTGTTTTTTTGTTTTTTTTCCACTGAACACCAAGGAAATATAAATATATCTGTGGATACCAAAAGATTATTTAATTTCAACAATTTTCTGGAAGAAATGGTGAATTATTTGAAAAAAGTGCAAAGGTGCCAATATTTTTGGCCGCAACTGTATGTGTGTGTATGTGTGTATGTATGTGTGTGCATGTGTGTATTGTTATGAATTTGGGTAGTGATATGTAGAGCAGTTTAGAGCTGAATAGGTAAAATGCTTCGAGATGTCGCGGTAAGGAACACTACCTGTAATAAGTTCTTCATGTGTAGGCGTTTTGTCGGGTAAGATGTATAATTGTGAATCTACCAGGAGATTCGTGTGTTAAGTAGTGTAGGGATTAATGAGTAGAGCCCTTGTATGTCTCACCTGGTTAGCCAAACCTTTGTCCCTTTTGGCACTGCAGACCACTTAGACATTTAGTTAGGATCCTTAGTACAACACTAATAACGCCCTCCCCCCTGACATGACCTAGGAAGAAATCAGGCCAGGACACCGCCGATAATGGCCGCCACCATTTACACCTCCGAGAGGCCTATCCACCTCGCATAGCACGTGCTATGACCACGGAGTAGGGGACGGGAGTGAGAGTGACGCAGTGGGCGTGCACAGAGGTGAGTTGGTGGAGGCTCTGATTGGTTGGCAGCGCGCTGGGGCTGACGTCACCGGCCGGGGATATTAACGGGGGCCGGACGCCATTTTGAGCAGTTGAGCAGGAGGACTGGCAGTCGAGAAGAGAGGAGAGTTCCGAAGAGGCAGTGACAGTCCCGGTGCGATTTTGAGTCGGTCGAGAAGAGAGGAGAGTTGCGCCGAGTTGAGTTGAGTTCAGATCGGAGATCCTGAGACGAGTTGCAATTGTCGAACGCCAGAGGTCAGATCAGAGATCCCAAGCAGAGCCCGAGTTGATACGTGCAGTTGACACCCAAGGAGTTGATCCAGAGCAGTTGCTGAACGCCATTGCAGTTCGCAGTGCGCAGATCGCAGTTGGATTCCTGGCAGCGTGGTTCAGAGATCCCGAGTGAGTTACGCACAAGTTGAGCAGTTGCGCACTAGTGAGATTCCTGGCCCTGGCAGTTTCGTGAGATCCCTGGTTGCGTTGGCTCGCAGATTCCAGTGAGATTCCTAGCAGATTCCTGGAAGATTCACGGCCTGAGTTGGCCGTCCCGGTGAGATCCGAGTTGGCTCGTCGACCGTGTATGAGGGTCGACCTCGTGGTGATCGGTGCTTTGGAATTTGGAGCGACGGGTGCCGCGGGCCGAACAGAGCGGTGTTGGACGGTGGTCGGTGGCCAAAGCCAACGACGAGACAGATAAGACCGCACGCCGCGTACATTTTACATGACGAACGTGTTATTTTTTATTAATTCATATTCCCTCGTCTTGTCTCTGATATGTGTGTGTGTGGGATCCCAAAATTAGGCATTAGGTTTATCGTGCTTTTCCTGTCCTTGCTTTTCACAATAAACCCTTGTATTATTTTTGTACATATTCCTGAACGCAGTTTTCCAGGTGGTTGATTTTGACAGTTAAGGCTGCAGGGCTCTCGCCGTTCCCCTCCATCCCGCGCGCTTGGGTGTTTTTGGTTTTGGAATCCGCCATTGAGTTTTCGCCTCAGAAGTTTAAGCCTTCGCGATCGGCAGATATAAATTTTGGCGGTTGCGCGACAGTATGTATGTATGTGTGTGTGTGTATGTGTGTATGTGTGTGCGTGTGTGTGTGTGTGTGTGTGTGTGTGTGTGTGTGTGTATGTGTGTGTGTGTGTGCATGTGTGTATATGTGTGTGTATATGTGTGTGTGTGTGTATGTGTATGTGTATGTGTGGGTATGTATGTATGTGTATATGTATGTGTCTAGTTTGTGTTTGTGTATGTGTGTATGTATACTATGTATGTGTGTGTATGTATGTATGTATGTGTATATGTATGTGTGTGTTTGTATATGTGTATGCATATGTGTGTATATATATATATATATATATGTGTGTGTGTGTACGTGTGTGCGTGTGGTTCGGCACCTTGAGAATCCTATATGGGTGGATATGTGCGCCTTTTACGCCTTTTAAGTATATATTGAAGGAGCTGGGGCTCCCACGTCGATCGGAAGAATGGACGCGACAAAAAGCTGGAATTCATCCGAGTTGCTTTAATCAAACCAAACACTCAGGCACTCTGAAAAGCCCGTTTATCGGGCAGCAATATATTGTAACGGTTTTGAGAAGTGGGTAACGAATTTGAGAAGTGTAACGGTTTTTGAGGAGTGTAACAATTTTGGAGGAAGTGTAACGAATGTAAAAAAGTATGGTTTTGTTATGTGTAACACCCTCGTAATGTAAATAATGGTCGCAGCCGTCCTCCTAGTTAATTCCATGAAACTTACACGTAGGCCATGATATATCTTTTTAAATAGTGTATTTCCTTATTCTATGTAGGCTAAATATGTGTTTCCCACTAGATTGACTTTGCATTGTATCAAACAAAATAAGCGTAGGCCCTTGAAATTTCCCCAAACATCTCCGCTCTCCAAAGTTCCTTTCAAAAGGGGGGGCGAGTGGTGTTCAATCCCGCAAGCCGCCATTGCCCATGTGCTAACCTCGGAGAAGAAAGGCGTGTCTCCACCTCGTCATAGAGGGGAGGAGTGAGACAGCCCTAACAGCCAATCAGCACCGCGGTGAGCGACCAGGTAGGCGTGCCCTCGGAGCCGGCGGCTTGATTCCGCCCCGAGTGATAAAAGCGACTGTAAGGGACTGCTTCACCAGATGACCTGGGAGATGAGCGAAGAGGCGACACCAAGAGGAGCGGTGAGATGCGAAACGCTCCAAGCCAAAGAGGAGAGGTACTCGGAAAGGAAACCAGCTTTGGAGAGACGCGCTGAAAGGAGGGAGACGGCTCCACCAGAAGGAGAGGAGCAGGTGTGCCCGAGCCAGCGCGTGACGTCTAAAGCATCGGCAGCGGATACGCGACGAAGGGTTTTCCCGCCAAAAACCACGAGGAATTGAGAGCTGCTGCCTCCGACCCTCCTCCCTCTCCAGCAATCCACCTCAAGCCCTACCTGCCTGCAATATCCCCCGTGTAAGTGTGAACGTCGTCTGTCCTACTCGTTGTCTTGGGGTTAAGTAAAATGAATAGTGTAAGTTAACGATTCGCTGTGTGACTGCTTCTTCCATCCATTGCTTGTGTGTGTATAATAAATCTGTTCTTCCTCCGTACTCTGTCTTCTTCTCTTTTCATTCTCTTTCGGTCGCTTTAGAGGTTTCCCGATTGAATATCTGTGGTGCGATCTGGTCAACGTCGGGTGGAATCGGGTTCTAATCGGGGAGTAACTGTTCGGACGCGGTAATACCAACCGCTCGGTAAAATAACATCTAAAACCGCGTCTGTAACAATATATACATATTATCCCGGAGCGTTTGCCCAGGAAAGGCGAGAGGGGGCGTGGCCCAGCGTCCTGGCTGCGGCCTGGCAAGTTGAGGGCGAGCCTGCCCGGGCATGCCCGGGCGTCCCGACCGAGGCCTGGCAAGTTGAGCGCGGGCCTGCCCGGGCGTCCTGGACGAGCCCGGCATGGTGATCGCTCCGCGTCCTTGATAGGTGCAAGGCGATTGTGAAAACCCAGCGGTAGCCACTACACACGTCCCCCCAGAATCGACTTGCACCGGCAGGGTCAATTTGAGGGGGGTCCTGATGACCCGGCCGAAGCGACCCCTGGCGGGTCGTGGGAGGGGGTCCGGTGTGGTGGTGGGCGGTCGAGTGGGGGGCACCGTGGACGGGGGGCGGCCTCGCCGCGGCGGAAGGGCCACCCGTGGTGGGTGGTCGACGTCCACGTGCGCCGGCTTGAGGCGGTCCACCGCAATCCGGTCCGACCTGCCGCCGATGTCGATGACGAACGACTTGTCGTCCCGTCGCAGCACCCGGAAGGGCCCGTCGTACGGCGGCCGGAGTGGCCCCCGATGTGCGTCGTGACGCACAAAAACATACTCCGCTGTGCGAAGTGCTGGGGGGACGTAGGACTGGGGGTCACCGTGGTGGGATGTTGGCACGGGGGCAAACCGTCGGGCGGCCTCCTGGAGGTCCGAGCGCTGGTGAGCTGCGGACCAGGGACTGGTAGCGTCGGGCACGAATTCGCCCGGGACGCGTAGCGCCTGGCCATAGACAAGCTCGGCGGTGGATGCCTGGAGGTCCTCCTTGGGGGCCGTGCGGAGGCCCAAAAGGACCCACGGCAGCCGGTCGGCCCAACCGCCGTCTTGAAGGCCGGCCATGAGCGCGGCCTTCATGGAGCGGTGGAATCGCTCGCACAACCCGTTTGCTTGGGGGTGGTAGGCCGTAGTACGGTGGAGCTTGACCCCCAGGTTGCGGGCGACTGTGCCCCACAGCTCGGAGGTGAACTGTGGTCCGCGGTCTGACGAGATGTCCGCCGGTGCGCCGAAGCGGGCGACCCAGGTGGCGATGAAAGCCTGCGCCACGTCGGCGGTGGTGGTGGAGACGAGGGAAACGGCCTCCGGCCACCTGGTGGTCCTGTCCACCATGGTGAGCAGGTGTGTGAACCCCCGTGACGGGGGGAGGGGGCCCACCAGATCCACGTTGACGTGGTCGAAACGGCGTTCGGGCATGGTGAAAGGTGCCAGCGGGGCCTGGGTGTGTCGGTGGACCTTGGCCCGTTGGCAGGCCGTGCAGGTGCTGGTCCAATCGCGGACGTCCCGACGAAGGCCGTGCCAGACGAATCGCGCCAACACCAGCTTCTGGGAAGCTTTCCGGCCCGGGTGGGAAAGGCCGTGGAGGGAGGCGAAGATGCGGCGTTGCCAGGTGACGGGCACGATGGGGCGAGGCTGGCCTTGGGAGACGTCGCAGAGCAGGACAGTGTCCGCGAAGGGGATGTCGGCCAGGCGGAGGCCCATGTCCGCCGCCCGGAGGGCTTGTACCGTGGTGTCGGTGGTTTGGTCCGCCGCCATAAGCGCAAAGTCCACGCCCAGGTGGACCGCGTTCGCGCTGGCCCGGGAAAGACAGTCGGCCACGGCGTTGTTTTTCCCGGCGACGTGCCGGATGTCCGTGGTAAATTCCGACACGGCGGAGAGGTGGCGCTGTTGGCGGGCCGACCACGGCTCTGTGACCTTGGCCATGGCGTAAACCAACGGCTTGTGGTCGACGAACGCCGTGAAAGGTCGGCCCTCCAGGAGGTGGCGGAAATGGCGGACGGCCAGGTGCAGACCGAGGAGCTCCCGGTCAAACGTGCTGTATTTGAGCTCGTTCGGCCGGAGCTGCCGGCTGAAAAAAGCGAGTGGCTGCCAAACCCCGTTCACCCATTGCTCATGTACGGCGCCCACCACGTAGTCGGAGGCATCCGTGGTGAGGGCGATGGGAGCGTTGAGCACCGGGTGAGCGAGCAGTGTTGCGTCGGCGAGGGCCCGCTTTGAGCTTTGGAAGGCCGCATCCATTGCTGCGGACCAGGCGATGTCGTGCTTGGCCGGCTTGCCCCGGAGGGCTTCGTAGAGGGGCCGCATGAGTTGAGCAGCGCGGGGCACGAAGCGGTGATAAAAATTCACCATTCCCAGGAATTCCTGCAGGGCCTTTATGGTGCGGGGACGCGGGAACGTGGTGATGGCCTCGACCTTGGTTGGCAGCGGCACGGCCCCGTTCTTGGTGATGTGGTGGCCCAAAAAATCAACGGCCGTCGTGCCGAAGTGGCATTTGGCCGGGTTGACGATGAGGCCGTGCTCGCTGAGGCGCCCTAACAGTGTTCGGAGGTGGAGGAGGTGCTCGGCCCGGGACGTGCTGGCGACGAGGATGTCGTCCAGGTAAACGAAAAGGAACGGCAGGTCACGCAGCACGCCGTCCATCAAGCGCTGGAACGCCTGAGCCGCGTTCTTGAGACCAAACGGCATCCGCAAGAATTCGAATAAGCCGAACGGCGTGATGACTTCCGTTTTAGGGACGTCGGCCGCCCTGACAGGTACCTGGTGATATCCCCGTATGAGATCAATTTTCGAAAAAATGACCCGTCCCGCCAGACGGGCGGAGAAGTCTTGGATATGCGGGATCGGGTACCTGTCGGGGGTGGTAGCGTCATTGAGACGGCGGTAGTCGCCACACGGGCGCCATCCACCCCCCGGCTTTGGCACGATGTGCAGTGGCGAGGCCCACGCGCTATCGGAGCGCCGCACGATGCCGAGGTGCTCCAACGCGTCGAATTCGGCCTTCGCCACGGCGAGCTTGGCTGGGTCGAGGCGGCGGGCCCTGGCGTAGACCGGCGGGCCCGTGGTTGGTATGTGGTGCTCGATCCCATGCCGTACTGCGACGGCCGAAAACGTCGGCCGCGTGAGGGCCGGGAACTCCGTGAGCAGGCGAGCAAACTCGTTCGCCGCCGGGACGGCGCATGCCAGCTCGGTCGGCGCGGAGCTGCTCAATGTGCATACCAGGGAGGTGAAGGTTTCGGCGTTGATTAAACGACGCTGTTGGACGTCCACCAGCAGTCCGTGTGCGCAGAGGAAGTCGGCGCCTAGCAGAGCCATGGGCACGTTTGCGGTTACAAACGTCCAAGCAAAGCGTTGGCCGCCGAAGCAGAGGGTGACGTTGCGCGGTCCGAAGGTGCGGATGGTCGATCCGTTGGCCGCAACCAAGGAGGGGCCGCAAACCGCGCATTGCCTGTCCTGGTCAGAGGCGGGTATGACGCTCAGTTGGGCGCCGGTGTCGCACAGGAAGCGCCGTCCGGACGCTTTATCCGTGATGAACAGTAAGTTGCCCGTGTGGCCGGCGCTCATGGTTGGTAATGAACGCCGGCCCGGCCGTTTCCCGGCCTGCCGAAGGTGCACGGGGGTCGGCATGTCCGGGCCTTCTGTCCGAACCTGGCATGATAGTAACACCACGCTTGGTCAGGTGGAGGCCCCGGTCGTCGTGCTGGAGGTGGTCGGCTCGGTGTAGCGGCCGCCAATTGCGTCGGCAGTTCGGTCGTCGACCGTGCCGGGTGCTCGGGCGCCATGGGTGTTGCGTCGGACGGCGGTGGGTCCCATGTCGCCGCTGCGATGCGCTGTCCTGCGGCGGAGATCTTGTCGGCTTCTCTGGCAAGGGCCCGGGGATCTGTGATCATCGTGCTTGCCAGGGCGAGGCGTACCGGGTTAGGCAGCTGACGGAGGAACAGCTCCCGGAACAGGAATGCCGGAGAGTGCTCGCCGAGCAGTGAAAGCATGTAGTCCATTCGCTCGGAAGGGCGCGTGTCGCCGAGCTCGGGCAGGTCGAGCAGGCGCCGTGCGCGTTCCGCCGATGGGAGGGCGAAGGCGTCGAGGAGAAGCTTCTTAATCGCGCCGTATTTGTCAGCGGCTGGCGGGCTCTCGAGGAGGCTCAGGACGCGGGCCGCGGTGGCCGAACCGAGCGCTGCTACCACATGGTGGAAGCGGGTGTCGTCGGCCGTGATGCCTCGCAGGGCGAACAGGGAATCCGCCTGTGCGAACCAAACCGCCGCGTGAGCCTCCCAGAAGGTAGGCAGTTTAAGGGCGACTGCCGTGTCCATGTCGGTAGGTCACCAATGAAGGAGCTGGGGCTCCCACGTCGATCGGAAGAATGGACGCGACAAAAAGCTGGAATTCATCCGAGTTGCTTTAATCAAACCAAACACTCAGGCACTCTGAAAAGCCCGTTTATCGGGCAGCAATATATATACATATTATCCCGGAGCGTTTGCCCAGGAAAGGCGAGAGGGGGCGTGGCCCAGCGTCCCGACCGAGGCCTGGCAAGTTGAGCGCGGGCCTGCCCGGGCGTCCTGGACGAGCCCGGCATGGTGATCGCTCCGCGTCCTTGATAGGTGCAAGGCGATTGTGAAAACCCAGCGGTAGCCGCTACAATATGTTATTATTATTATTAACGGAAAAACGACGCGTTTAATTTGTCCCGCATTGGTGCATATCCACTCCCGTGACACAGAAACACTACAATTGCTGCTCTGTCGACCTCTACACCACATTATATTTGACCTCCATGATATCCAACAACTGTTGAAACGTCGTCTTCATGAAAGATTGGAGTAGACGACACTTTCCTGCTCTTCCAATGATGCCAACTCGATATAAACGATATAAAACGTGACATATGGATATCACAAAGAGTTGTATCACAAAGACCTTTGACTCATTTAGTATGTGAAACAAAAGTGTTTTTTCTTTGGAGAAGTTGCGTTTGTTTATTATGCTTTTGCTGAACGTTCTACCTATTCCCACATGCCTGGCAAAGCCACAGTTAGGGCAGTTTGCTGCACTTTATGTGGAGACCTTCACTGTAAAACAATGAGATGACGACGAGAGCGGCTCAGGGAGGATGCTTTCCTATGACTCCTCGGCAATTACTGCCACATATACGTCTCAAGTAGGCCCTTGGGATAGCTCCTCGGTAGTGTGGTCACCTTTGAGCTGTTTAATCTGGGTTCGATTCCTGATGCGACTATACAGAATGACATCCTGGTACCTTGCGAGCAGGACGCTGCGTTGCATCGCAGTGAGTGTGCCATCCCAGTCGGAGGTACGTTAAGCGCCACCTGTCCCGTCTGCCAGCCTTTGCTGATGGAAGTTAAAGAAATCCCATGATACCTTTCAATACGACTAGGCCGTTTTGCACTGATGCCATGCTTGAATTCCAAATTTCTGCCCTGACTATTGCTGGGATCAACGGCAATCTTCCCAGTCTATTCTCTTCCTGGTGAACGCTTATGTGTATGTATGTGTGTATGTACTGTACCTGCAGCGCAGACTCCCTGGAAAGGGCACGACCATGAACGGATGGATTTACAAGATTCAAGTACAACTTTATGGTTATCCCCACCTTTTTGACAAAAAAATTGGAATCAGCACGATCCGTCTGTCCGTCCGTCTGTCCATCCGTCTGTCTGTCCATCATGCTATCTCCTAAACAGTTGGGCAGAAATCCACCAAACTTGGTAGTTATGATCACCACATGGCAGGAAGGTGCAAGAGCAGTAGGGAGCGCCGTCATAAAGTCAAATATAAGAACATTTTGAAACATTTTTTACGGCGTAGCCCATCAGGCAGAGCCGTCTAGAACAGTGTTTGTCCGTCCGTATGTATGTATGTATGTTTCCCTCAAACGTATACCAATCAGAGCTGAGAATCTGGTCACATGACAGCGTGATGTGATTACGTCTGATGTCATTACGGCGGTACTGCGGCTGACTCTCCACACTCCGCCATTTTGATTTATATGCCGTTCATGCCGAACATATCGTCGAACCTGTCATACATCACAATCACCATGCTCTACCTTCACGTTTTTCATTCAGTGGGAAACACAAACAAACCGATTGTTAAAATGATCATCAAATATCGAAAGCATCGGCGTTACGGCTCTTCCAACAATACGGTATGTATAGGCCTTTGGCGTTATGACTCATCATCCGCTTCGGACAAAGTAAGCCAAGGTTTCTTAATATAGTGGTGTCGTTTCAGTAGTATAGTTTTCGTAGTAATAATAATATTGTTACGTTTGTATGGGGTAGGCAGTGAGGACTTTAGACTGGGTAGATTTGTATAGATTAGTGTGCACCAATTGTCGTGAAGAAGAAGAACCACCATGTAATAAGTAGGGAATTTGTTTAGCCCGGATGGCGGATTAAGGTGCATCTTCGTCCCCATTACGAGGAATGGGGCATGTTAACTAGCTCAGGGATTATGTTAATTCCCTGTATATCTTTCCCTTGGTGATTTATCCCATTGTCTCTTTTGGCACTGCACCACACATAGGGCTAGAATCCCACATTTAAACGCAATAACAATAAAAACCAACCGGAAGCCAGTTCTGAGCACCACCGATGGCATGGCAACCAGCTACATCACCACGAGGTCAGGCAGGCCGAGAGCCACGCCCAAAAGGAGCAGTGATTGGCCAGGGCTGTTGATTGACAGGAAGGCCGGAGTAAGAAGGGACTCGCTGATTGGTGAAGGGAAGGACGAGTAAGAAGCAACTCGCTGATTGGAAAAGGACCACAGATGACATCAGAGCCGGGATATTAAAAGAACGCTCTGAACGGCATTTTGCCTCTTGTGCCTGGTCGTTTTTGGATGCCATTGCGAACGGTCGTAGTGCTCCTCTCCTCCCCCTTCTTGGTTTCAGTTCTGGCAGTAACGGTTGTGTGCCAGCATGTTCTCCTCGTTCCCCTGTTCGTCTGGCGGCTGGACATTGAGAGCGAACATTCCCTCTTGCACCTCTCGTTCCAAAAGCGCTAGTGAACGGGGAGGATTCATCACCATGTTCTGACGTCGGGCTGGGGGACGTGAGGTGGAAGAGCCCGGGAAGGAGAAGTGTGGGTTTTCCCAAGCAAGATCGACTAGCGACGCGACAACTCCTGTTCGTTTCGCGCGCGCTGCACGGATTGAAGGGAGGCACCGTGAAGCCTGTTCCGTGCCAATGCGCGCACTCCGTGTGCAACGTCGCCTGTGCCCCAGACGATTTTTATGACCCTGACTAGACCTCACCAGTGATCTGAGTTAAGTCCATCACATAAATCCAACACAATTATTTTCCAGTTAATTTTATCCTTCGTCTGTGTTTTGTGTCTGTTTGTGGGGATGTCCCGTTTAGGAGTTTTAGTTTATCGTGCATTTTATTTTGTACCGGCATTTTCTTTTAATAAAGCCGGTGTTTTGGACATTTTAAATCCGGTTTTGTTTGAGTTATTTTTCGCAGGTTTGAGGACTGCGGTGGGGATCCGTGCAGGTAAGTGCTTCAGCATGTTTATCCTCTTCCTCCCCCCTTCTTTCCCCTGCATGTATTAACTCCGCCATCAAACTGAACGCTTCGGAGTAAAAGCTCGCTCGGCAATCCATTTCCTTGGGAAGATTTTAATCGCCAGAAACACGACAATATTATAGTAAATACAGACTTGGCATTTAATATGGAATATTTTTTTTGTGGGGGTGAACTTACTTTTCAAGATATCTTAGAACCAAAAGTTCATTGGAATTATGTTGAAACTATTCTAGATTTTGTTAATGTGACCTTTAAAAGAAACAAAAACCACATTTGACATTTCGAAACAAATAAATTGATCCTTGAAAGTGATGTAAACTGATATCGAACTCAATTCACGAACAGTACTGTGTTAAACTTCTGTACGTTTTCCAGAAGTATCTCTTTATTTTGCACATTAGCCAAAAATTTTTTTAACAAAAACAAAAGTTAAATTACGACTGGGATTACGGACAGTAAAATTACAGTTCAGTACTTCGTGTAACCCCCACGAGCATTCAGGAGAGCACGTACACGTTGAGGCATGCTGTTCACGAGATTTGCCAAGGTATGGACAGGAATCGCTTGCCATGCAGTGACAATAGCCTGCTGCAATTCACGCACAGAGGTCGGCTGCTGGTCCAAGTGGTCGATTTGACGCGTTAATTCTGCCCACAAGTTCTCTATCGGATTCATATCCGGGGACATGGCAGGCCACTCCATATGCTCTACACCACGGTCAGCAAGAAAGTGTTGGATCATGCGAGCACGATGAGGCTGTGCATTGTCATCTTGGAAGACAAAGTTTCCTCGAAAGGCTGCACGAGCAAATGGAAGCAATGTTTCTTTCAGAATGGCCCTGTGCTTGAACTGGTTCAGGTTTCCATTCAGAACAACCAGGTCAGTTTTTCCCCCTGCATGAAAAGCAGCCCAAACGGTCACCCCACCACCTCCAGCTTGGACTCTTGGCACTATACAATCTTTGTTGTAGGCTTCATGCACTTGTTTGCGCACTCGGACGCGGCCATCTTGACGATAGACCAGAAATCTAGACTCGTCACTGAAGATCACGTGATTCCAGTGTCCTGGCTGCCATTGACGGTGCTCTCTGGCCCACTGCAATCGGCGCTGGCAGTGTTGTCTGGTCAGGCGTGGCTTTCTCAGGGGACGCCTGGCACGATAGCCTGCTTGAACCAGTCGTTGGTTGACTAGCCCTCTGGATACAGGCACATTTGTCAGTTGCTGCCACACAGCCCTAAGCCGATTAGCTGACTTGGTACGGCTATTGCGGACTAACCGGTGCAGCTGGCGATCATCCCTCCTTGTGGTTCTGCGGGGATGTCCTGGCCTCGGTATTGGAGTAGGGACACCACTCTGAGCATTTCGTTTCAGGATCTTTGACACCTGACCTCGAGTGATGCCATACTGCCGAGCAATAGCACGCTGTTTCATGCCGTAATTTCGTAAAACCACCACTCCATGACAAACAGCATTGTCGAGTTGACGGACCATCTCCAGAGGAAGCGGCAATAACCTTTGGAGATGTGCAGCAGTTGTTTTCCACTGATACAGAACGCAACAACCCTTGTATACCCGACTGTGAAGCCAATCATCAAATGCACCTGTCCATACATTTTGCCATGCCACCTGTGATATAATCCTGTTGTTGACTTCTTGCTGCGACAGACAATCAGTGACATGGTTCTTTTAACAAATAAATCACCAAAGTGTGAAAGAAACTCACCAGATTGAGATACTGAGTTAAGAAAGTAAACCCAAGTCAAGAAAAAAAAAATATTCCATGTTAAATGCCAAGTCTGTATAACCATAACACTTTAATCCCAATGTCATGAATGGAAAGTTGATGGGTTGAAGCGGTGTAAAAACGGAAGTAAGGAATTCACCTCTGTTTTTTTAAAATAATATAATTTTCATAATAATAACGTTACGTTATTATTGTAGTAAATGTAATCGTAACACTAATCCCTTTGTATTGACTGCAACGTTACTGGAGGTTAAATATATATCTTATATATATGAAAGTAGCGGAACTTTTGTGTCCGGCCGTCATTCTACGTCATTACGTATATATGATGGCATTACGGCGTAAACACCCGCTCACTACGGGAGTGGCAGGAAAGGTTATTCCTCTTTGGGGTATATCGATTACAGTCGATCTATGGTCGGGTCTCAAGAACATTGGGTGTGTTAATTTACCAAGTTTCTTGTGGAGAGATCGCCGAGTGGTTTAAGCATTCGAGCAAGCACTCCATTCAAAACCCTTAAGGAATGGCTGGCTTGGCAAGCGCTGACTAGCTGCTTGGTAAATGAGCACACCTTCAACCCATGTGCAGTACATAGTTTACAATAGATCTTCGCTCAGTTCTGTAAGTAGAACTCATGGATGTCGAGATTCCTCCAAATTTCTTTGTTTAATGTTTTGAACAGCATTAACGACTGTTTGAAAAGCTAATGTATGTGTTTGTGGTTTATAATATTTTACAAGCCCGGCTATGCCGCTGTTAGACTTTTGGTCTTGTTTTAATGAAACTTTGCATATGCAATCAACATTGGAGACACGTGAAAAATGTAATGATTCTTTTTAGATTTGACCTCTGGTTCATGTCCCAGAGGGTGGGGACTTGGGGTCACCGGGGTCAAAACGTGAAAAAATTTTTTTTACTCAATTTGATATTGGGTCATTCCTGGTGGAACGTTTTGCGATTTCCAACTTTGCTTTAGGTGTTGCGCCATCGACATCACTCAAGTTTAAATATATAATTCGTTCGCATTTTTACCTCCGCCACCAAAGGTGGATGGAGGTTATGTTTTCACCCCTGTGTATTTGTCTGTCCATTTGTTTGTGAACAAGATATCTCAAAAAGTTGTGGACGGATTCGGCCGAAATTTGGCAGAGATGTAGCGTATGTGACGAGGACGAAATGATTCGATTTTGTTGAAGATATGAATATGGATTCGGATATGAGGATTTTTTTTTTTAAAAGTGATTCTTCACCATTGGGAGATAGGGCCAAAACCTATGCATAGCAGGATATCTCAAAAAGTTATGGATGGATTTGGACGAAAGTTGTTGGACATGTTGTGTGTGACAAGGAAGAATCTATTCAATTTTGGTGAAGATCCGGATCCAGCTAGTGGAATTTTAAAAGTGATTCTTCACCATTGAGTGATATTGCCAACCAGGCGGAGGTGTGCTCTCTACTGAGTGCCGTTCCAGTATCTGAAATGTATTCCTTTTAATGAAATGTATTCCTCTATTAATATAGCTACGATACACATTCACATCATGTTTATGCATATCCGAGAAACCTCTTTCAGAGACGGACGAGTCTTGACATAAGGATATAATTCATTATTGGAAGGGCAGGTGGCTGCTCATTGTACGAGTATATTGACTGCAGAGAAATATGTCAGACATTGCGGGCTCAATGGCTCAGCACAGAGTACTATTCACAGGAGTGATTTGCCGTTGCAGTCTATCTGATTTTCCTCCCTTGAGTCTCCCAAGCAGAGAGCTGGGCTACTGAGGTTTAAAACCATTATGAAAGGTTTTCCAAAAGTTTTCAGAACTTCCCATGCTGCACTGATTGAGCAGCCATTAGTTATGTCAGCCACAGTTATTGTTGGTCCTCACACCTTGATGATGATGTTGTTGATGATGTTGACGATTTCCATCATCTCGTGTCCGAGACCTGAGTGCCTCTCACAATGTTCTCCCAGCGTTTGCGATCTTGAGAAGCATCCAAAAGGTTCATCACATTAGTTCCACCCTGTTTCCTGGTTTGATCTAACTATCTTCCTCCGGGAAACAATTGCCAAATTTTCGTCATTATGACAAATTATGACAATGCACACCTTTGGACATTACCAGGTAAATTGGTGTTATTTTCAGGCAAAGTTGTTCTTTCACACTGTTGTTACTCTTCTCTGCTCACGACACCCATATCACTTTTCTCCACCACCAATCATCATACTAAAATACGCCACTTCGTGTCTGTCTGTATGTCTGATGAATTTTTGACGCCAATACATTCCGTTGTTACTTATTCAATCTCAACCAAACTTGACAGGATGACGAAGGGTTACATAATGAAGGTTGTAGCGCATTCATTTGCCCCCTCCCCAAGGGGGGTTTCTCACCCAAGCGTGTTTTCCCCACCATTGCCGTCAATGGGGTTGCGTGTTGAGGTGAATATCCATGTTAAGTTAGCTTTACCGTGGCGTTTTTCCAAGGCCGCTTCTAATAACAAAACTAATAATAGCATAATATTAATGTTATTACAATTCGCTTTATCGTGCCATTTGTCCAAAGAAGAAGATTTATCATGGAGTCTTTCCAAAGACGCTTTTAATAACAAAATTCATGATAATCGCATATTGTTAATGTTATTGCAAAACAATATTAATACTAATAATGTCCCACTTCCCCAAGGCGTTTTTCCTGCAGTGATAACGTGTATAAATATCTTATAGTTATAATGGTGTTTCCGTGGGAGCAATGGCTTCTACAGGAAGTAAAAATATTATAAACCACAAACACGTATGCTTAGCTTTTTAAACAGTCGCTAATGCTCTTTATAACACTAAATGAAGAACTTTGCAGGAATCCCGACATCCGTAAAGTAAGGTTTACTTACAGAACTGAGCGAAGATCTACTGTACTCTATATAACCCACAAATGTTGGGTTAATAACATGGCCCTTTCTGCTGCTACGGTGGCATTTTTTGTAGCGAACTTTTGAAACTCGCTCCTGCTGTTTAACATGAAACTGAAAGGGAGGAAGCCCGGGTTGTGCTCATTTACCAAACAGCTAGCTAGCGCTTGCCAAGCCTGCCGTTCCTTAACGGTTTTGAATGGAGTGCTTGCTCGAATGCTTAAACCACTTGACGATCTCTCCACAAGAACCTTGGTAAATGAACACACACCCAATGTTCTTGGGACCCCACCATAAATTGACTGTAATCTATATACCCCAAAGAGGAATGACCCTCCCTGCCGCTCCCGTAGTGTGCGGGTGTACTGGTTCTCAAAAGCCTCCAGACGTTGCCTATGTCTTTTGGTCATATTCCAGCCTTCAGATGGGTACGTTGCAATGGGATATACGAGAGCTTCGACAAAGTGGGCTAGAGTCTGTTTGCCGATGTTACGATTAGACTAGATCTTGTTCAAGTCATTCATGAATGCACCTCCTATCTAATTTCCTTTTCACAATTTCTCCATCATTCATGACCAAAGCTCCTAAAATGTTGAAGCTCTCCGCTGTTTCTAAAGATTTTCCATCTATGACGATAGTTGCTTTTTCTTCACCTATTGTCATTACTTTAGTCTTCCTGCTATTGATTGTATAAGCATCCTGTTTCACTTTCTTATCATCCCCACGCTTTAAAAAAAAGAAATTTGGGGATATTTTTATTGACTCCATCCGTCACGCTATCTCATCCTAAACAGTTGTGCAGAAATTCACCAAATTTGGTAGTTATCATCACGATATGGCAAGAAGGTGCAAGAGCAGTATCATTTTTGGCCTCCCTGGTCAAACAAAATCTGGATCAAAAGGTCAAATAACAAAAAATGCAACTTCGGGCACATTTTAAAACATTTTTTAAATCATAGTTTGCATGTGCAATCAACATTGGGGATGCATGAAAAATGTCTTTTTTGTATTTTACCCCAGGTTCATGCCCCAAGGCATAGGGGGTTGGGGTCACAGGGGTTAAAACGGATGAGTTTTAACTCAAAAATTGATATTGGGTAATTGCTGATGGGACTTTATGCCATATTTCAACTTTGCTTTCGGTGGGAAGTGTGGGATTTGCAATGGCGCGTCATCGACTTCGCTCTACCGTAGATCGATTTTGTAGAGAAATGTCTTTATTTCAGTAACAAAGTTGTGTCGTCTGTATACCTGGTATTATTAATCTTTCTACCACCGACTGCAATGCCGGTAGTCCAATGTGCGAGTGCTCTTCTCATGATGTATTCAGCAAAGATGTTAAACAAAGTAGAGGACACGATGCCTCATTCTCTCATATCTCTAGATACTTTGAACCAGTCCAAATTTCCTACTTTGTTTCTAACACACAATTTCTGTTCCTCATAGAGCTTTTTTATGAGCTAGGCTCCATGATACACAATCTGTAGTCTAAGAAACCGATAACAAACTTCCTCTTATATACCAGCGGGCACTCCCGCGCTCCGGGTGGGAGTACCCTTCTCGGCCCACCTTGCTGTGGCACAGTCTCTTGGAAGTGCACTTTATAATGTTTGTCATTTTTGAAAGAAAGTTTTATTGATCACAACAGATCATAATCCATATCATAAGATAAAGGACGATGACTTGTAATACGGACTACTACCAAAGGTGGCGCTATTTCCACGACATGTCAAGTTTGGTTGCGATTGGATAAGTAACTACCAAATGTATCGTGGTCAAAAATAGTCAATCAGACAGACACCAAATTGTGTATTTTAGTTTGATGAGCATTAAAGTCAAACAACTGTGTCGAATTTTACATTACCAAACGACAGACAGTATCTTACTATAATTCACCAAATGTCTGTCTGTCTGTCTGTTCCCAGGTACCGCAAAAATGGCTGAACCAATCGCAACGAAATTTTGGGTGGGTAATCCTGGGACCCCCTGGAGTAAAATAGGTTATATTGTTTTTCCAGTTTTTCCAATTTTCCAATTTTCCAGTTTTTCCAAACACGATGGAATAATATTAACCGAAATGAACAGTGATGTGGCTTTTATTGAAATTCTACAAATACTGTTTAGATTTTGATGATTTGCATGTGATATGATTCAACGGACGTTTCCATAAATCGTTTAAAATAAAAAAGCCTTCAATTTCTGGTATTTTGCCTTTTCATTTGGGCCTCCCACTTGAAGCCCCACCCATGGGCGAGTACCGTTGCTAGTCACTATAATATAATCATTAATTATGAAAAATAAAATAAACTTTCATTTCGATGCTTTTGTGTCTTGCCTTTTGCTACTAAATGTTGACTCCGCAAGCGTTGTTAGCATAATATAAATAGTTACCCAAGCATCAGCGCGCCTATTGCAATGTTGACGGTTACCATGGTAAACGGGATCCATAATAGGCGCATATTGTTTCTCAATTGTTTATCGTGTCAATGGCCGTAACCATGGCAATAAGAAAGCCCACATAATGAAAATTCTGAAATAACATCTGCACGGCACGAGCTTTCAGCAGCCGAAGTCGAACCAAGTGCCAAGGCCATTATCGGGGTGATGACTGCAGTGTGAGAATGTAAATCAGCGATGATGACATGGAGGCTTTTTCTGTGTTGTGGTTGTTCTCTGCGGTTCGTTACCGTTTTTCGATTTGAGGTTTGCAGTGTTTTGTATATTCGTTTTAGGTGTCCTGGTCTGCTGTGAGGTGCAGCATGGTGTTTAAACAAGAGTCGAGCATTCTTTATGATGGGCGGCACGTTCGACAGCGCCGCCATTTTCCCCATGTCTGGTGATGTTTCTGGAGGATCTGCGGCTACGAGGAGTGTTATGCGAGATCCCCGCAAGTGTTATGCGAAACAGCCGATGCTGTTTTCTGTCGTCGCAACGCACGAGCCACTCGGAGTGATTGAGCAGACTTATCATGCTCTATTTAGTTACCGGTACATCATCCGTATTTCACGAAAGTGCTTCAGTGTTCCACGCAAATAAAGTAGGCCTACATGTCATATGGATAGTAAATGTTTTGGGCCTGTGTGGCAAGATAGCTCAGATGTGGCTCACTCAGCACCGAGTTGCTTCTAAATCCGGATTTGATCCCCGATGTCGGTCGTTCTAAAATCAAAATGGCTGACATGGTGCAGTTGTGGCGGGGTGCGGCAGCATCTTGTTTTGAGTGCCATTGTGAGGAACGATCACAACGCAGGAGGCCAGTGGGCCCATAAAGCCTGCGCAATGGTTGCCAACCTATGGTTGCTTATCTGTGCTCTATCCGTTTTTTAAATGCTATTCGAAGCATCAAGCAAGGAAAGAGCATGTAACATTCTTAAAGTTTTCTTCTTTTTTTTTGTATACAAGATCGAGGCTCGTGTAAGAGCTAATATTTATGACAAAAAAACAAACGGACACACAAGACAAAAATAAAGGGAGCGGGAGACAAGATGGGGGGAGAGAGGGAAGAACACAAGTACAACATTTGAGAGCAGGGACATCGGGAGATCTGTGTGAGGGAGAGGGCTTGGGGGGAGGAGGCACGGGAAGGCTCTTTGGGGGGTGGGAGAGGTATAAAATACATGGACACTGCTAGAACTTCCAGGAAAGATGTCGGTATTTCAGAAAAGTGGATCTGGCATGAATTAACGGGGGTAAAAAAGATAAAGGTTTTGGATGGGGGGAGATAAGAGATGGTGGTGAACAGCTGTTTTAAAGACCTGGAGGGAGGAGTGGGATTGAAGAGAGTGAGGGAGTTTGTTCCAGAGGCGGGAGAAAAGAGGAATGAAAGAGCGAAGGTGAGCAGAGAGTCTTTGGTATGATTCGTCCGGGGCTGGGTTCTAACCGGGGAGGATGCTCTAACCCTTACGGCACCGAGTCTGGTTAGGGTTAGGGTGAAGGTTAGCACATCTTTCTTGGAGCACGACATCTTTAGGAGGGATACTTAAAATACAGTTGGCCCATCCACTTTGAAGTTGTGGACTTTTTAAGTGCCGTAGTGTGTTTCTATTAGTCTAGGCTCTCAGTTTAGGCCATTGTGTGTCGGCCATCTTCATTGTGATGCCGCTGAAGCTCCAATGGATTCCTCAGTAGAGCAGTTTGGATCAATGGCGCCGGAGTGAGACCAGAGGAGCTCGGCTGGGAATGCCCTCGTGTGATCTGCTTTCAATCTCGCTGAGCACTCTCGGATCTAATCAAGCTTGCAACAAGCATCTGTCCGTGGAGGTTGGCTTTGACCCAACTTTCATCACTCATCTTCAAGGCTAGACCTCCACTGTCGGGCTGCTATGTGACTAACGGCTGAACCTGTAGCCCGTGAAACATCATGGCTTAACGGCCATCGATGGAGATGTTAGCTGGCGATATGGTTTGCATTCCGAAATTTGGATTCCATTGTGAATGCATTACTCTGACCACGTGGGTGTGCACGGACAGTGAAAGGACCATATTCAATATGATCTGGAGATATTTAGGTTGGTGAAGATAATTATTACAACTCCAATCGTTCATTCATGAAGAGCACTCTTGAACCAGCTCATCAAGACCTTTCTGGAAGTTCTGCATACAAACACACACAGGCTGGTGCACAATGACATTTAACCTTCACTGACTTATCATACATATATAACTGGTTAAACTTATTTTTATGCAGCACAAGTCTGCGGGGTAGCATCATTGGCTAAGTGCACGGATTTGCCGCTGATGCATTACCAGGGGTGGATCCAGAGGAAGGGGGAGAGGTGCAACCCGCATGCCCTCCTTAAATTCCTTGGGTTGCACCTGCGCATGCCCTCCCTAAATCCCTTGGGTCGCACCCGCACGTGTCCTCCCTAAATCCCTCGGGTCGCACCCGCACGTGTCCTCCCTAAATCCCTCGGGGGCGCACCCGCGCGTGCCCTCCCTAAATCCCTTGGGTCACAACCGCTCGTGCCCTCCCTAAATCCCTCGGGGTCGCACCCGCACATACCCTCCCTAAATCCCTCGGGGGCGCACCCGCACGTGCCCTCCCTAAATCCCTCGGGGGCGCACCGCACATGCCCTCCCTAAATCCCTTGGGTCACAACCGCTCGTGCCCTCCCTAAATCCCTCGGGGGCGCACCCGCACATGCCCTCCCTAAATCCCTCAGGGGCGCACCCACACGTGCCCTCCCTAAATCCCTCGGGGGAGCAGCCGCACATGCCCTCCCTAAATCCTGCGTGCCCTCCCTAAATCCCATGGGTGGCACCGCTGGCGCAACCGCACATGCCCTCCCTAAATCCCTTGGGGGCGCACCAGCACGTGCCCTCCCTAAGTCCCTTGGGGGAGCCCCTGCACGTGCCCTCCCTAAATCCCTCGGGGACGCACCCGCTTGTGCCCTCCCTAAATCCCTTGGGGGCGCACCAGCACGTGCCCTCCCCTCCCAAAGTCCCTTGGGGGAGCCCCTGCACGTGCCCTCCCTAAATCCCTCGGGTTGCACCCGCGCGTGCCCTCCGGAAAACCCTCGGGGGCGCACCCAACGTGTGGCTTCCCTAAATCTCTGCGCTCCCATCAAAAGCAACGGCTTTTTATCTCCGCCACCGAACGTGGACGGAAGTTATGTTTTTACCCCTGTTTGTCTGTCTGTTTGTGAACAGGATATCCAAAATGTAGACGGATTCGACCGAAAATTGGTGGAGAAGTTGGGTGTGCAACAAGGATGAAATGATTAGATTTTGGTGAATATTCGAATCTGGAGCCACATCAGAGAATTTTAAAAAGTCATTCTTCACCATTGAGAGATCGGGCTAAAACCGAAAAGTAGCAAGATATCTCAAAAAGTTGTGGACGGATTCGGATAAAACTTGATGGACAAGTTGGGTGTGTGAAATGGAAGAATCGATTCAATATTGGTGAAGATCCGAATACAGATCCAGATACGAGAATTGAAAAAAAAAATTAAGGTGATTCTTCACCAATGAGAAATATGACCAAAAACGATACGCAGCGTGATATCTCAAAAAGGTATGCACAAACCTTCGTGGATGAGTTGGTTAGGCGACGAACAAGCCGATGAGATTTTGGTTCAGGTGCGGATCCAGATCCGGCCTATCAGTGGGATACAAAACAGAAACAGTTCAGCCAGGTGAAGGTTTGCGCTCTACCGAGTAACGTTCTGGTTTCATATGTATTAACGTGTATATAACTGAAGATGTGGTCTCCGAATGTGGGAAACTGTCTCGTGCAGTACGTTTTCTAAAAATTTCCACTGTAAAGACTAAATAAAAAAAATAAGGTAGGTAAGTCTACCTTAAATATGCATCGTGTTTCAAAACTTTTAACGTAACATCTGCAACGATTCCATTAAAGAAATTATTGCTTAAAGGGTTTAATTATGTTTCCGTTTTTGAAGTGTACGGTACTAATACATTATGCAAAAAAATCAAGGGTGTTAGTTACTAAACGTTGTTGAAAAAGATGGATAGGTATTTTCAATGTAGTTTCTGTTTATATTGTCATTTTAAATTCCCGATTGAACAAACGACAACAAACTAGAACAGCAATCAGTGGAGAGCATACCTCCACCTGGTGAACAGTTTTTTTTTTGTTTTTTTTTGTATACAAGATCGAGGCTCGTGAAAAAGCGAACATTAATCACACAGAAAGACAAACCGACACATAAAACATATAACATCGGGAGCGGTAGACAAGATGGGGAGAGAGGAGGAAGGACACAAACACAACATTTGAGAGCAGGGACCGAGAGACATGGAGACATCGAGAGATCTGAGAGAGGGCGAGGGCTTTGGGGGGGGGGGGGCATGGGAAGGGGGCGGTGGGAGAGGTATAAAACATATGGACACTGCCAGGACTTCCAGGAAAGAAGTTGGAATTTCAAACAAGGTGGATCTGGGGTGAATTAGCGGGGGTAGAAAAGATCAAGGTTTTGGATGGGGGAAGATAAGAGATGGTGGTGAACAGCTGTTTTAAAGACCTGGAGGGAGGAGTGGGATTGAAGGGAGTGAGGGAGTTTGTTCCAGAGGCAGGAGAAAAGAGGAATGAAAGAGTGAAGGTGAGCAGAGAGCCGAGATTTCGGCAGTTTAACCATCAGAGGGTTGCTGGCAGATCTTGTGCGACCTGTAGGAATATTTGGGGGACAGAGCACAGAGAGAGCTGGGGGTGCAAGGCCGGAGAGGAGTCGGTAGAAGACAGAAAGACCACCTACCTGCCTGTGGTGAGTGAGTGAAAGGCCCTCAGAGATAGCTTCATCGCGGGAGATTCCAATAATTCTGAAAGCTTTGGTTTCAACAGCGTGAAGCCGAGCTAGGTGTGAGGCAGGAGCACCGGCCCATAGGGGAGAACGGTATTCCATTGAGCTGCGGATGAAAGCCTTGTATGTGGTGAGGAGCTCAGGTGTGCCGAGGAAGGACTTAGCACGACGGAGGATGCCCAGTCGGCGACTGGCTTTGGAGGCCAGCTTGGAAATGTGGTTTTCCCAAGAAAGATCATGGCAGATAGTGAGACCCAAAATCTTGAGCGACAGAACTTCTTGGAGAGGATTGTTGAGAAAGTAGATGGGAGGGTTGTCCAGTCGATCTTTTCGGAGAGACATAGTAAGAGTGTGAGATTTGTCAGGATTGAAAGACATGTTCCACTTGTTTGACCAGTCTGTGATTTTGTCCAGGTCTTCAGAGAGTGAGGAGGCAGCAGACTGCCGATCTGGGGGAAGAGGAATGGAGCGGCAGAGAGTGGAGTCATCAGCAAAGAGATAGAGAGGATTTTCGAGAGAGTCAGAGAGATCATTGATGAAGACCAGAAAAAGCACGGGGCCCACAACACTGCCTTGGGGAACTCCAGCCTGAACAGGAAGAGGAGATGAGAGAAACCCATTCAGGGCCACACGTTGACGACGACTAGAGAGGAAGTCCGCCAGCCATGCGTGGAGATTTCCATGGATACCAAAGGAGGAGAGTTTGGTGAGCAGAGCGGGGTGCCAGACCGTGTCGAAGGCACGTGATATGTCGAGGGAGACAGCTCTAATTTCCTGTTTGGCATTGACGACCTCCATCCATTGTTGAGACAGCAGAAGCAGCATGTCCAGAGTAGAGTGACCTGGTCTGAAACCAAATTGATGATCAGAGATCAAGCCATTGGAGAAGAGGAAAGATTTCATATCCGAAGCAATGATGGATTCCATGACTTTGCTGATAATTGGGAGAAGGCTGATTGGTCTGTAGTTGCTAGGATCTGTTTTTGCACCTTTTTTGTGCAAAGCGGTGATGTTGGCTGATTTCCAAGCAGATGGCAGTTGACCTTGAGCAAAAGAGAGGGTGAAGAGAACAGAGAGAGGGTGAGATAGAGCAGCAGAGCAGGATTTTAGGACCCGTGGGCTGATGCCGTCGGGTCCAGTTGCAGAATCAGAGTCGAGGGTTGACAGAAACTTTTCCACCTTGTCAGGAGGAAAGGACACGGAGTCCAGGAGCAGCAGGGTACGACTGGGTATGGTGGGTACAGAGAGGGATGGGTTTGGGACACAAGATTTAGAGGCAAACACAGAGTTGAGGCATTCAGCTTTTTCACGTGCGGAGTCAGCTGTGTAGCCGTTTGAGGTAAGGGAGGGGATGGAGGGGGAACAAACACCAGAAACGGATTTGACCAGATGCCACCAGGATTTGGAAGAGGGAGACAGATAAGAGAGTTCGGTCTTGAGAACGGAGAGATATTGTTTCCTGGCTCTCCTGAGGGTGGACACACACTTGTTTCGGGCTTTGTGAAAGGAAATGAGATTTCCTTCCGTTGGATTTGCTTTCCAGGAGACGAAGGCAAGTTGTTTCTGGGCAACAGCCTCACCACAAGATTCCGTGTACCATGGACGGGAGGAAGGGTATGACAACTGAAGACGAGATGGGATAAATCTGTGCATGAGAGAGAGCAATTTACTTTGGAAGAATTCCCAGGATGAGTTGATGTCAGAGGTGGTAGAGATGGGAGACCAGTCCAGATGATTGATGGCTGCTTGAAGACCGTGCCAGTTGGCCTGAGTGAAATGCCAGACTCGTCGACGCTGAGCAGGCTCCCTGAGGATGGTCAGAGAGATGTCCACTTTAACAAGGACATGATCAGATGATCCGATCGGAGCAGAAGAAGAGCAGCAGACATTTTCAGGGAAGTTAGTCATAACCAAGTCCAGAAGAGAAGATGTTCCGTTGACTGAGATCCGGGTCGGGAAATTGACAGATTGTGTCAGTCCCAGTGAGTCGCAGAAGTCCTTTGCTGAGGAGCCATGGCTGGTGAGAGAGGTACCCACACCCAGCCAACTGGCATGATGACAGTTGAAATCACCACATATGAGGAAGAGAGAGTTGGGATGAGTAGATAGAAGTTGGTCCATATCATCAGACAGCGAGATGTAGATGGAGTCATCACTGTTTGGTGGACGGTACAACACACATATGAACAAGAGGTGGGAGCGAAGGGGAAGCCGTAGCCAGAGGTATTCCTGGGGGTGAGGTGGAGAGAGTGCAGTACAGGGCGAGTGAGGAAGAGAGTTTTTGATAAAGATAGCAACCCCGCCTCCAGGACGAGGCTCAGGTCTATCATACCGGAGGAGGGAGTAGCCCGGGAGAGATACTATGGAATCAGAGACATCATAAAGGAGGAAAGTTTCTGTTAAGCAGATCACGTCTGGTTTGACAGAAGCAACCTGTATGGAGAGATCAGTTAAGTTTGAACGAAGGCCCCGGATGTTTGAGGTCCATACCGTTAATGAAGAGGAAGGGGGAGCATCAGATACAGAACAGGGGGGAGGAGGGGTAGGGTAAGATGTGGAAGAGGTGGAAGAGGTGGAAGAGGTAGGGAGAGCTGTTGAAGGTGTGTCAGAGATTTCAGAATAGCTCGGAGAAAGGGAAGGATGGGGCGGACAAAAGGTTTGATGGTGATTGGGTGAGCCACAATGAGGTGTTATTTGAGGAGGGGGAAGAGCGAGGCAGAAGGTTGGGGGAGATGGAAGTGAGAGTTTGAAGGGGGAAGAAGCGGGGAGGACGCTTTGAGGAGGGGGAGTGAGAGGGGGGAAATTGAGAAGCAATGAGGGTGGGGAGATTTGAAGGGGAGGGGTGAGGGGGGAGTTTGGGAGGGAAGGGACAAGGGGAGGGATTTGAAAGGGATGGGATATGGGGGAGATTTGGAGGGGAGGGGTGAGGCAGGAGTCTAGGAGGGGAGGGGCGAGGGGGCGTCTTGGCGGGGAGGGGTGAGGGGGTAGTTTAGGAGGGAGGGGGCAAGGGGGGAGATTTGAAAGGGATGGGTGATGGGGAAGATTTGGAGGGGAGGGGTGATGGGGAAGATTTGGAGGGGAGGGGTTATGGGGAATATTTGGAGGGGAGGGGTGAGATTGGATTTTTGAAAGTGTACGATTTATGGGAAACGAACATTTATTGCAAAATGAGTTTCTTGTGACCTTCGAGTTAAAAATACGTTTAAGGACGCTGGATGGAGGATGGAGTGCAGGAGAGTTTAGGGAATGTAGAAAAAAGGCACTATAGGAGATGGATATTTTTTTTGGGATGAATTGATTTGGTGAGCAAGTCAAAAGCAGCCTTTTAAAG
This sequence comes from Myxine glutinosa, assembly GCF_964187855.1. Taxonomy (NCBI): domain Eukaryota; kingdom Metazoa; phylum Chordata; class Myxini; order Myxiniformes; family Myxinidae; genus Myxine; species Myxine glutinosa. Next base: position 37,271,411 of record NC_136267.1, read on the forward strand.
AAGAAGAAGAAAAAGGTGTTATAAAATATGACGGAATACATAACTTTAGGGGAAAGTGTAAACATTGAAGGTTAATGAGTGAAAACTATCTGGGGAAATGGGGGAGAAACACGTGGTCGAAGAACGAACGAACGAATAAGAATGAATAAACGAATGAGAACAGAGAAGGAAATGTTTTTTTTTTTTTTTTTTTTTTTTTTTTTTTTTTTTTTAGTTGAGATTTACACAAGGAAGTAGGCTATGGGTGAAAAGACTGGGAATACAGAGAACGAAAGTTATTGGATCACAAACGACGGACCGCTGAGAGAAAAACAAAGCCTCAAGGTTGTACAGTGCACACTGTACAAGGCCTCAAGACACGACACGAATTAACACGATTTTCAATACAGGTATGAAAGATTTGCACCGAAAAATCTTCGTCGGGACACAATATACGTACAACACCATAAATAAATACAGTTTTAACGAAAATACAAATGGGAACAATCACTTAACTTCGATTTCAAATCGTTCGCGACGCGGCAAAGGCCTTGCTCGCGACACGGCAAACAGACGATCAATTTATGAAAGATAAACACCGAGAAACAACCAAAGTTGCACACAATAACTTCACACACCGAAAGATAAATACAGTTTCGACAAAATACAATTGTGAACAGACTTAACTTCGAAAAACGTGGAGACCGTGTGGAGCTTCGAAAATCCCTCCCACCGTCTCCGAGATCTCGCGAGATCCATCAAGTTTATGTTTTGTATCCCACTGAAAGGCTGGATCTGGATTCGGACCTGAACCAGAATCGAATCGGCTTGTTCTTGTCACCAAACTAACTCGTCCACCAAGTTTAGTCATAACTCGTCCACCAAGTTTAGTCATAACTCGTCCATAACGTTTTAAAATATCATGTTATATATATATCGCTTTTCGCCCGATCTCTGAAATGGTGAAGAATCACTTTAAATTAAATAATTATTGTAGCCGAATCCATATTCAGATCTTCACCAAAATCGAATCGATTAGTCCTTTTCACAAACCCAACCGGTCCACCAAGTTTCATCCAAATCCGAACACAACTTTTTGAGATATCCTGTTACGTATCGTTTTTGGTCCGATCTCCCAATGCCAATGGTGAAGGATCACTTTAAAAATTCTAGTATCCGGATCCGAATCCGGATCTTCACCAAAATCTAATAATTTCGTCCTTGTCACACATGCTACCTCTCTGCCAAATTTCGTCCGACTCTGTCCACAACTTTTTAAGATATTTTGTTCACAAACAAACACACAAACAGACAGACAGACAGGGGTGACAACATAACCTCCATCCACCTTTGGTGGCGGAGGTAATAACAACAATGGCCGATTCAATGATTTGGTGTTGTATATGTGCACAATGATATTGCGTTAGACATGGAGCAGGCAGTGGACATGTATGCAAGAAAACCTACCCGAAATATATTATTCATGAATCCTCTGTCTGATTAAATAGATTTCGTCAGACCATCGCTGTGACGTCACACATAAACTTTATGGGCCTAATGGTTATTATTGTTGCAGTTTACGTTGGAACAATTGATTTGTTTTGATCATGTCATTTGTTTCATTATCTGCAATGTCTGCTTTTAATTCAATTCGATTTCTATGATGAGACAAGAATTAAAATAAATGTTTTGAGTTTTGAGCAAAATGCCAAAAGTTTTTTTCACCATTTTAGATTTATTGATTAATCAATTAATCGATTAATTATTTAATTATTCAATTAACGGCTCAATTAATTGTTTTTTAAAAAGTTACAGATTCGGATGAAACGATGGTGGTTTAGGTATTCTATTAGCCAATTGTTTAATAATTTAATAACTTAAACATTATTTATTTATTTTCATTATTTATTATTTATTGATTAATCGATTAATTGTTTATTTTTTCGATTAATGACTTATTTCATTTTCAAAAATTTACAGATTCGGATGAAACACTGGTGGTTTTGGTATGCTATTATCCAATTGATTAAGAAATTATTTTACGATTATTGTTTATTGATATTAATTACGCAATTAATTAATCAATCAATAAATTGTACACCTCTCCCTCCCAATACCATCTCTATGAGCTGCACGGCGGTATCTCCGGGCGCCGAAGCCGCCCCGGCAATACCACGCTGGAGGATGTTATTAATTTTTTTGGCATGGGGACGGTGTACTTTGAATGTATCTGTACTTGGTTGTTGTTGTTGTTGTTGTTGGGGCATCTCCTGTTAAGCTGTTATTTATATTACTGGTAAATCCACAACATTATTTTCCTCTTTTTCCTCTTCTTCCTCCTCTCTCTCTCTCTCTCTCTCTCTTCCTATCCCTCTCCCTCCACCCTCTCTCCCTCCCACTCTCTCCCTCCCTCTCCCTCCCCCCTCTCTCTCTCTCCCTCTCCCTCCCCCCTCTCTCCCTCCCTCTCCCTCCCCTCTCTCTCCCTCCCTCTCCCTCCCCCCTCTCTCTCTCTCTCTCTCCCTCTCCCTCCCCCTCTCTCTCTCTTCCTCTCCCTCTGCTCCTCCCTCCCGCCCTCTCTCTCCGCCTCTTCTCTCTCTCCCCCCTCTATCTCCCCCGCCTCTCCCCCCCTCTCTCTCTCCCCCTCTCTCTCTCCCCCTCTCTCTCTCCCCCCCTCTCTCTCTCCCCCTCTCTCTCCCCCTCTCTCTTCCTCTCTCTCTCTCGCCCCCTGCTGGCCGTTTGTTGTTGGGCGTGGCAAGATGGCGTGTGCTCGTGTTTGTGTGTTGTAGCTCCTGGCTCGTGTTGTTTTCGTCCTCTCCCCACATCCCTTTTTACCTTTCCCTTTCCTTTGTTTTTTTTCCTTTTGTACTTTTGTCGTGTCTGTTGACCTTTATCTCCCTTCCTGCTTCGTTACCACCTGTCCCTCTTTTTCCCCTCTTTCGAGACAGAGAGAGGGAGAGCCAGCACGGTGAGGGTTTGTTTAAACCACGTTTTTTTTGTATACTGAATCGAGGCTCGTGAAAGAGCTGACATTTACTTCACAAACAAATCAACCAGACAAACAAAATATATAAAAAGAGGGAGCAGAAGACAAGGGAAGGGAAAGCACGCAAACACTTGAGAGCACACAACATTTAAGAGCAGGGAGATGTGTGGGAGGGAGAGGGCTTGGGGGGAGGAGGCGTGGGAAGGGGGGGGGGGTGGAAGAAGTATAAAACACAAGGACACCAAGGGGCAAGGACTTCCAGGACAGAAGTTGGTATTTCAAAAAAGTGGAATTGGGGTGAAATTAGCGGGGATAGAAAAGTTCAAGGTTTTGGATGGGGGAAGATAAGAGATGGTGGAGAACAGCTGTTTTAAAGACCTGGAGGGTGGAGTGGGATTGAAGAGAGTGAGAGAGTTTGTTCCAGAGGCGGGAGAAAAGAGGAGTGAAGGTGAGCAGAGAGTCTTGATTTTGGCAGTTTAACCATAAGAGGGTTGCAGGCAGATCTTGTGCGACCTGTCGGAATATTTGGGGGACAGAGCCCAGAGAGAGCTGGGGGTGGGGGGGGGGGGCAAGGCCAGAGAGGAGTCGGTAGAAGACGGAAAGACCACCAACCTGCCTGCGGTGAGTGAGTGAGAGGCCCTTGGAGTTAGCTTCATCGCGGGAGATTCCAATGATTCTGAATGCTTTGATTTCAACAGCGTGAAGACGAGCTAGGTGTGAGGCAGGAGCACCAGCCCAGAGGGGAGAGCAGTACTCCATTGAGCTGCGGATGAAAGCCTTGTATGTGGTGAGGAACTCAGGTGTGCCAGGGAAGGACTTCGCACGACGGAGGATGCCCAGTCGGCGACTGGCTTTGGAGGCCAGATTTGAAATGTGGTTTTCCCAGGAAAGATCATGGCAAATAGTGAGACCCAAAAGCTTGAGTGACAGAACTTCTTGGAGAGGATTATTCAGAAAGTGGATGGGAGGGTTGTCCAGTCGGTGTTTTCGGAGAGACATCGTAAGAGTGTGAGATTTGTCAGGGTTGAAAGACATGTTCCACTTGTTTGCCCAGTCTGTGATTTTGTCCAGGTCTGCAGAGAGTGAGGAGGCTGCAGACTGCCGATCTGAGGGAAGAGGAATGGAGCGACAGAGAGTAGAGTCATCAGCAAAGAGATACAGAGGATTTTCAAGAGAGTCAGAGAGATCACTGATGAAGAACAGAAAAAGCACAGGGCCCAGAACACTGCCTTGGGGAACTCCAGCCTGAACAGGAAGAGGAGATGAGAGAAACCCATTCAGGGCCGCACGTTGATTACGAGTAGAGAGGAAGTCCGCCAGCCATGCGTGGAGATTTCCATGGATACCAACAGAGGAGAGTTTGGTGAGCAGAGCGGGGTGCCAGACCGTTTTTTCCTAACGTGGTTTAACCGTGCTTTCGTTTTTAGTTATTTAATACATTTATTTTTCTTTTCTATTTCTTTTTTTTAGGATTATACAAATCTATTTGCTTTCACTTCGTTTCTCCTTTGACGATATGGCTAATAGGAGTAGCCAAAGGCCTGCCGGTCGTGTTACCGATGAGGGGTTATCGCGTAAGCACGGGCTGTGCCTTGTCCCGCCGGAGGGAGTTGAAATGGATGACATTTTGCTCGCGATTGGGGATTTGATCGACGTGAGTAATATTCGTGCCGCGTCTCGTATGAATCACAAAATTGTGGTTTTTGTTTCGCAAATAAGTCTGGCCGATGTTGTTGTGCAGAATGGTTTGACCTTGGGAGACGATCGGTTTGTTCCTGTGTCGTCGATGGACACGCCGGCAGTTAAACTGTTAAAGTCATTCTGAGCAATGTTCCGCCTTTTCTAGGTAACGAGGAAATCCTACACAAGCTCGGTGAGTTTGGCACTGTCGTCTCTCAAATCATTAGGGTTCCTCTACGTACGAGAAACGGCAGGTTGAAGCACGTACAATCGTTTAGACGTCTGTTTTGTTGTTTTAAAAGACGCAGCGAAGCAGTTGAGCACCTCCCACACCTTTAAAGTAGGCGAGCATGAATATAGGATTTTCATGGCTACCGAGACCTTGATCTGCTACGGATGTGGAGCACACGGACACACTAAGCAGTATTGCCCAGTCGCCAAGAAGACGTACGCCACAGCAGCTGGGTCGGCCCCCACCCCCCCCCCCCCCGTGACTGATGCAGTGCCCCCCGTTGATGAGCCTGGTGGGGTACGGAGATCCACACCAGAAGACCAGGGTGTGGCAAGTGGTGGCGGTGTTGCTGAGGTTAGTGCAGCAGGGGAGCACCCAGTCGATGTGGACAAGAGGCTGCAACCTTAAGATAAATATGGTTTTTGAGGAGGTATTGATGAAAGGCACCGAGGCTAAGAGGAACCTAAAACGTACCTTTTTGAGCGCCGAGGTGGAAGACAAAGGTAGCAAAGTGATACTCGTACAAACAAACAGTATCTCAGACTATCCTGATGATTCTCGGCAAGCTGGGCAGGGTGGTGACGAAACAGAGGAGAGTAGGACTTCACCCCTTGCTCTTGTTGAAGAAAATCAATGCACCAGTATTGGTTGTGATGATGGGACCATTGTCCCTTGCGACAACGAGCAGTCCCAGGTCCTGAGTGACAACGGTTGTTGCTCACATCCGGTTGAAACGACCAAGGATGATGCTCCAAGCAGACCTATAATAGGCAGCAGTGGTGGCACAGATGTGCCCCTGGTGATGCAACAAGAAGACTGCAGTGGTGATGACACAGAAGGTGTGCCAGCTCCTGACACGCAACAAAGGAGTTTCAACATTGATGTGGTTAGGGAGCTGGATGAGGAAGCTCAAAGCCTTGTGTCTGTGAATGATCAGGAAGAAGAACAGATGGAAGCAACAAAGGAAAACGTCATCAGGTTCCTAAACGAGACGTTTAGGCAACGCTACGTTGTGATCAAAGACCATTTTCCCGATGTGAAATCCTTCATCAGGGCTGCAAGACCCCTCCTGCAAAGAAATGACCCAATGGAAATCTCGGAGGCCCAATTTCAGCGTCCTCGGAAAGCGGTCACAAAGGCGAATAAGGAATTGCAGGCGGAGGGTGAGTTACCTTTGTAAATGGCATTGCGAGAGATATGTATCGCATCCCTGAATATCAATGGGGGTTGTACCCCCTTACGAAAAATTCAGACAATTCAGGCGATGGAGGGGGTGAAAGCCGACATCATCCTGATACAGGAGACTCATGCTACGAACACCCTGGTTGCTGAATGGGGAAAACATTATCGAGGCAGTGGTGGCTGAGTGGTTTTACCACACCCAAAGCTGGTGTTGCCATCGCCTTGAGTGATAGAATCCCTGCTCGGAAGATTGTCTTTAAGGAAATTTATAAGGGACATCTGATAGCGGTGGATTTCTATTGCAACACGCAAAGGATCATCATTGTGAACGTATATGCACCGAGTGAGCCCATGGAAAGAAGAGTGTTCTTTTCCACTCTGCTTGACTTTGTAAAAGGACTGGATACAACCGCTTTCATCTGTATTGCTGGTGATTTCAATTGCACTATCAATCCTTCCGTAGACAGGACCGGTCATGAACCCCATCCTGCTTCTACGAGGATTTTGGAGAACATCATCAAAAATCAGCATTTGAAAGATGTTTGGAGGTTGCAACACCCAACTTCACGGTGCTATACGTGGTGCAGATGCCATGATGGGAGGATATCAATGGCAAGGCTAGACAGATTCTACGTGAATAAGCCAATGCTAAATGTGATGGCCACAACCCAGATACTCCCAACTGGTTTCACAGACCATTACCTGGTTTCAATGGGTTTTAATTTGCCTCTGGCCTCAGGTGGTAGTGCGTATTGGTCACTTAATACCCAGCTGCTGAATGATATGAGATTCAAAGAGGCTTTTCGAGCCGTGTGGGAAAGAATTCGGTCCTCCAAATTTGAGCATGCTAACCTTCGACTGTGGTGGGACCTCGCAAAGGGTCAGGTCAAATCGTTCTGTCAACAATATAGTCTTTATGCCACTAAATTGCAAGATCTCTCGATTGATTCATTAAAGGCTGAAATTGCAGCCCTGGAGGAAAACATTAATACGGCTGGGAAAGACACTACAGGTGACCGGCTGCTATGGACTAAAAAGGCAATGTTGACTGAACTGTTTTCCCTCGCGGTCCCCATGTGCTGTCTTTGTCTTTCCCTCGCGGTCCCCATGTGCTGTTTTTGTCTTTCCCTCGCGGTCCCCATGTACTGTCTTTCCCTCGCGGTCCCCATGTACTGTCTTTGCCTCGCGGTCCCCATGTACTGTCTTTCCCTCGCGGTCCCCATGTACTGTCTTTGTCTTTCCCTCGCGGTCCCCATGTGCTGTTTTTGTCTTTCCCTCGCGGTCCCCATGTACTGTCTTTGTCTTTCCCTCGCGGTCCCCATGTGCTGTCTTTGTCTTTCCCTCGTGGTCCCCATGTACTGTCTTTGTCTTTCCCTCGCGGTCCCCATGTGCTGTTTTTGTCTTTCCCTCGCGGTCCCCATGTACTGTCTTTCCCTCGCGGTCCCCATGTACTGTCTTTCCCTCACGGTCCCCATGTACTGTCTTTCCCTCGCGGCCCCATGTACTGTCTTTGTCTTTCCCTCGCGGTCCCCATGTGCTGTTTTTGTCTTTCCCTCGCGGTCCCCATGTACTGTCTTTGTCTTTCCCTCGCGGTCCCCATGTACTGTCTTTGTCTTTCCCTCGCGGTCCCCATGTACTGTCTTTCCCTCGCGGTCCCCATGTACTGTCTTTGTCTTTCCCTCGCGGTCCCCATGTGCTGTTTTTGTCTTTCCCTCGCGGTCCCCATGTACTGTCTTTGTCTTTCCCTCGCGGTCCCCATGTGCTGTTTTTGTCTTTCCCTCGCGGTCCCCATGTACTGTCTTTGTCTTTCCCTCGCGGTCCCTATGTGCTGTCTTTGTCTTTCCCTCGCGGTCCCCATGTGCTGTTTTTGTCTTTCCCTCGCGGTCCCCATGTACTGTCTTTCCCTCGCGGTCCCCATGTACTGTTTTTGTCTTTCCCTCGCGGTCCCCATGTACTGTCTTTCCCTCGCGGTCCCCATGTACTGTCTTTGTCTTTCCCTCGCGGTCCCCATGTGCTGTTTTTGTCTTTCCCTCGCGGTCCCCATGTACTGTCTTTCCCTCGCGGTCCCCATGTACTGTCTTTGTCTTTCCCTCGCGGTCCCCATGTACTGTCTTTGTCTTTCCCTCGCGGTCCCCATGTGCTGTTTTTGTCTTTCCCTCGCGGTCCCCATGTACTGTCTTTCCCTCGCGGTCCCCATGTACTGTCTTTGTCTTTCCCTCGCGGTTGTCAGCTCTTTCACGAGCCTCGATTCAGTATAGAAAAAAAAAAAAAAAAAAAAAAAAACTGGTACGGCAGCGAGCAATGGGCACCCTGGTACGCATGAGAATGAGTTATTTAACGTTGGATATGCCAAATAAGGCCTTGTTTGGTTTGGAGAACTCTGTCAAAAAAATCACAACAGTTTCACGGGCTACGTGCTGCTAATGGGTCAATAGTGACCTCCCAACAGGAGATTAAGTCTGTTTTGAAGGGTTTTTATACAAACTTGTACTCCCCCCAGAGCATAAGTAATGAGACCTTGTAGGAGCTGACTACTGGGCTTCCAAGACTTGAGGAGGACCAGCAACGCACATTGAACATGTCAGTTTTGGCTGCTGAACTTGAAACTGCTATGCGGAGCTTGAAGGATGGTAAAGCCTCTGGGATTGATGGTTTGCCCGGAGAGTTCCATAAGACTTTTTGGAAACTTGTGGGACCTGACCTGCTTGAAGTTTTTGATGAATGCCTTCATGTTGGAGAGCTTCCCCTGTCCTGCAGAAGAGCAGTCATGTGCCTGTTGCCAAAGGCTGGGGACACTCAACTGGTCGAGAACTGGCGGGCTGTCTCATTGCTGTGTGCGGATTACACGCTTTTGTCGAAGGTTTTAGCAAACCGTTTGGGAACTGTGATCAGCTCTATTGTGCACCCTGACCAGACCTACTGTGTACCAGGAAGGTCAATTTATGACAATATTTTTTTGATAAGGGATATAATTTCTTGTAATAAGTACTTGCGTGCCAGTTTTGGGTTGTTGTTTCTTGACCAAACAAAGGCTTTTGATTGTGTTGATCATACATATTTGTTTTCTGTTCTGGAGCGGATGGGTTTTGGCGAAACTTTCATTTCCTATGTTAAGCTGTTATATGCTAACACCTTCTGCATGATGAAAGTAAACAACAGTTTATGTCCCCCTTTCCCTTTCCGACGGGGAATCCGTCAAGGTTGTCCCCTTTCTGGACTTCTGTATATAATTGCCCTTGAACCACTCTTAGCATCCATCAGGCAGCGAATAACTCAGGATGTGGGAGCCGTTTTTGGTTCAAGATTTGTGGTCACAGCTTATGCTGATGTATGTGTTCTGATTAAGGGCCCAAGTAGTGTTGCTGCGGTGCAGCATTGCTTTAAAGACTACTCTGCGGCCTCTGCCGCCGAAGTAAATTGGGGCAAGAGTGTAGCCTTATGGTGCAGTTCAGATAACCTTTCTTTAACACTGCCACCATCACTCCCACATAATTTAGAGTGGAAAACAGATGGGGTCAAATATCTTGGTGTCTATCTCGGCAACCAGGAAGTAGAAATGAAGAACTGGGAAGGAATGATTGAACAAATTACACACCGGTTGAAACGATGGGAAGGACTGCTGCGATCTCTTTCTTATAAAGGCCGCACTCTTGTTATAAATAACTTGATAGCAGCAAGATTATGGCATAAACTAATTGCCTTGCAGCCACCCAAGGAGTTGATACCAGCCATCCAGCGGGTCTTGGTTAATTTCTTTTGGAATGAATACCACTGGCTTCGGCCGCAAATACTGTACCATCCTCGGAAGGAGGGTGGACATGGAATTGTGGATGTGTCCACCCGGCTTATGGCTTTTCGCCTACAGTCTGTGCAACGTCTGTTTTATGCTGAAGAGCTGCCCTGGTGCTCATTTGCGTTTTTCTTGTTGCAACAAGCGGGAGGCCTGTGTTATGATAGGCACTTGTTCCTGGTGAACCTTGACTGTGTCAGCTTAGTTTCAATCCCAACTTTTTATCAGGGTTTGCTGAGAGTTTGGAAAGGTTTTGGGGTTCATCGTTGCCTTGAGGCTAATAATTGCCGGATGTTTATCCAAGAGCCTATTTTCTATAACGGGTTTTTTCCGTGCATTCCTCATAGTCCGACTTTGATTAGGAAATTTACTCAAGGAGGAATTGGAAAAGTTTGTGACCTGAGGGATACATCTGGGACAAAATGGATGTCTGCTGGCAGGGTGGCGACCATTCTTGGTTTAAGATCTGTGCGTATTGTCAGCCAAATTATACGCATCAAGATGAAGTTTAAGGAGTTAAATATTGGCTGGGAAGGTATAAACAATGTCGAGGATTTTCAGCTGTCTTTCCCTGAAATTAAGGTGCTCCCAGCTCTCCAGTCGAATGGTGAACTTGTATCTCATTTTCATTTGGTAACAAAGGCGGGTATTCACAAGCTCTTTCGAGAAAACCAAGCATCACCCTTCTCCGGAGTGGCGCGAGTGGCCTTGTGGTCAGAAAGGTTAGGGCCAGGGTCTCCTGCCACGCCACTTTGGCCTAATATGTACAAACTACCTATTTACGGGTTCCTCGCAGATATCCAGTGGAGACTAGCACATTGGGCTCTCCCTACGAACACCTTTGTTCATCACCTTGACAGTTCAGTGCCAGTAGCATGCCCCTTCTGTGAACAGAAGGAGGATCTCTTTCATGCCTATGTGAAATGCGAAAGACTAATACCTCTTTTCTTGATTCTCACACACCTTTTTGATCAGTTGTCTTTTCCTTTTACTTCACATTCTTTTATTTTTGGTGTATCTTTCAGACCCTCCTGCAAGGACTCTGGTGTTCTCCTAAACTTCTTAGCTGCTATAGCGAAATATTCAATATATAAATCAAGGAAAATTAAAATTGATAATGGGCATGGATTTGATGTTGTTCCGATGTTTAAAGGGCTGGTGTCTGCAAGAATAAGGTTAGAGTTTGATTATTATGTGGCGAATGAAAATGTCAAACTCTTTGAGTGCAAATGGTGTATTAATGAAGCCTTGTGTGTTGTGAATGAATCGAATTTGGACTTTTCTTTTTAATAATAACATTAAGAACTGTTGTTTTTTCTATTTTTTTTCTCTCCTGTAAAAATGTAACTTGACCTGGTGTGTTTTTGTGAAATAAATGGTGTTGCAAATTCAATTCTCTCTCCCTCTCTTCCTCTCCCTCTCTCTCCCTCTCTCTCCCTCTCTCTCCCTCTCTCTCCCTCTCTCTCCCTCTCTCTTCCTCTCTCTTCCTCTCTCTCCCTCTCTCTCCCTCTCTCTCTCACCCTCTCTCTCCCTCTCTCTCCCTCTCTCTCCCTCTCTCTCTCCCGCTCTCTCTCCCTCTCTCTCTCCCTCTCCCTCTCCCCCTCTCCCTCTCCCTCTCCCTCTCCCTCTCCCTCTCTCTCTCTCTCTCTCTCTTTCTCGCCCCCTGCTGGTCGTTGGTGAGTCGTGCGTGGGTGGGGCAATCATGGCTGCTGTGTGTGAGGAGCTGTGAGTACTGTGTTGTGTTGTTGCCTTTCCCATCCCCCATTTCACTCCCTCTGTGTCCTTTGTACGTGCTTGTGAAGTTTTCCCCGTGTTTTCCTTCTTTGTTGAGACAAGAGAGAGAAAGAGAGCGCGCACGGTGAGTTTGGTGTGAGTCCTAAAGAACCTTGTGTTCTTCGGGCCTGTGCTCTGCTTGCCGTGTTCTTCATCATCGTCGTTTATCGGCTCCCTTATTCTATTTCTTTTCATTTTACCTTCGCCTGCAGGTTTTGCTCGCGACAGGTTCTCTTTATTTTATTTCGAAACCGTTTCTTTAGTTTCATTTATTTTTAGCTATGGCGAACGTTCGTTTGCACAATAGCAGGTATGAGTCATTGACTCGCAAACACGGGCTTATTGCTTGCCCGCCTGACGGAGTGAGTGTCGAGGACGTGGTAACCAGTATTGGTAACATTGTCGGCCTGGATAATGTCCTCGCTGCCTCCAGGATGAACCACAGAATTGTGGTTTTTGTATCAAAGGAACACCTCGTTAATGAGGTGGTGGAACACGGTTTGTCCTTATCCCAGGGCATTTATTTAAGTGTTAGTCCGATGGACACACCGGCGGTCCGAATCATTTTGTCGAACTTACCGCCGTTTATAAAAAGCGAGCACATTGTCTCTTCGCTTAATCGTTTCGGCACCGTCGTGTCCCGGATATCGATGATCCCCCTGCGACTTCGAGCAGATGCCTCGCTCCGACACGTCATGACCTTCCGGCGTCATTGTTATATTATCCTCAAAGACAACGCTCAGACGCTTAATGCGACCATGACGCTGTCGCTCAATGGTCATAACTATCAAATATATGTGTCGACCGAAACGACGACCTGTTTCATTTGCGGGCAACACGGACATGTTAAAGGTGCCTGCACGAAGGTAACTGTCCCCGTGAGAACAACCGAGCAGACAGAACCTGGCAATGCTGTGGACGATCAGCCGTCCACATCGGCGGCAGCAGCGAGGGATTCCTCCGTGAATGATGAAGGTTTCACTGTTGTTACTGCTCGGAAGAAGCACAAACGGCCGAACGTTAATGACGAAGCAGCAACGAGGGATTCAAAAAAGATTGTGTTGACTGGAAGCGACAATGGACCCCTCACTGAGGTGGCTCCTTGTGTTACCGGCATAGCCTTACACAATAGATTTGCATCTCTAACTCCTGATGATGATAAAGAATTAATGAATCAGAGTGAAAGAGCTGCTTGTGATGACAATAATGGACCTACAGAGCCCATTTTAGCCTCCGCCTCTGCGGGGCGTGAGGAACCTGAGGAGGTCGTGCCTCAGAATGGCCTGGGCTGTGCGGACATGGAATGCACAGTTTCTGTCTGTGCGGGGCATGAGGCACCTGAAGAGGTCGTGCCTCAGAATGCCCCGGGCTGTGCTGACATAGAATGTACAGTCTCTGTCTGTGCGGGGCGTGAGGCACCTGAGGAGGTCGTGCCTCAGAATGTCCAGGGCTGTGCGGAATGTACAGTTTCTGTCCGTGCGGGGCGTGAGGCACCTGAGGAGGTCGTCGTGCCTCAGAATGTCCCGGGCTGCGCAGACATGGAATGCGCAGTTTCTGTATCAGCTGGGCATGGCGCACCTGAGGAGGTTGTGCCTCAGGATGTCCCAAGCTGTGCCCTCAAGACATATACAAGTTCTGTCGTTGAAACGCCTCATATAATTCCGGAGTGTGGCATGACCATAGCGGGTCATGAAGAGGTGAATCTCGCAACACCTGTTGCATCATTGTCTGATTTGCAGACGTGTCCAAAACCTGCAGACATTCAGGGGATGACACACACAGCATCTGCTGCACCGGCACCTGCTTTATCGTTAGAGGGTGAGACTCACGCTGATCAATTGGACTATGACTCCGATGGAGCCTCATCCCTCATGTCTGGCATCAGCATCGAGGCTTGGAACGAAGTGTTGTTGTCTCATGGGCCGGAGGGTGACCCGGGCATCACACCTGCAGAAATTCTAAAATTCCTGAAAGACACTTTTCGGAAGAGGCGAGTAAAGGTGAAAGATTTCTTTCCAGACCTAAAAATCTTCATAACATCCGCGAAATATCTCGTCCTGAAGTCCAGCCAGTTCGGAGTTGGGGAACGAGAAGTATTTCGCCTCAAGAAGTACATCGTCAAAGCGAAGGAAGAGCTACAAGTAGACCAACCTTCCGCTATATAACCCCTTCCCCTTATTCTTCACATGACCTTTTCTGTAGCTACCTTGAATATCAATGGGGGCGGTCCCCATTGCGCAAGACCCAGGTGAAATTACTCAGAGGAAAAGCATATTGATGTCATGCTTTTACAGGAGACGAGATGCAGTCCTTCGTGCGAAAGCCAATGGCGAAGGTTGATGAACGGCCAATGGTTTTTCAGTAGCTTGGCTTGCCCTAGAGCCGGGGTAGCTATATTCTTCTCATCTTCTTTTTTCCTCCAAACTGACATTGTTTTTGAAGACATAATTAAGGGGTATCTAATTTCTGTGTCTTTCACCTTCAATGGTTACAGGCACACACACTTTTTAATGTCTACTCACCCAGTGACAGCACTGACAGGGTCACCTTCTTCACACAGTTAGAAACATCACTCACTCATGCAGATTTTAATAATCTTGTTTGCTTGAGTGGGGATTTTAATTGTACTCTAGACTCTGCCATGGACCGGAACGGTAAAGAACCTCATCTAGCTAGTACCATCCCACTGGCAAGGGTTTTATCTAAATTCTCTTTCGTTGATGCATGGAGACTTCACAACCCCCTCATACGCCAGTATACATGGTGTCGCTGTCTTGACGGTCGGCTTTCCTTCGCTCGGCTAGATCGTGTTTACATAATAGTCTAGTAGGAAGACTAGGTCCCCCTGCACCCCCCGGAGATATACTTCTAATCAGTGTTTCTAGATTGGAAAAAATGTGTAGAAAATGACTAGCTATGGCCCCAAGCTGAAAAAATGTCCCACATACCATTTTTATGCAAATTACTGCTGCAAATTTTATGCAAAATTATGCAAATTTTATGCAAATTTTTGATGAGGAGTAGAGTTGAGGGGTCTTTGAGGGCTTCATCGAGGTGCTCTCGGTTGCAAGACTGGGTCATTCTGAGAAGCACAGCAGGGTCAGAGATCATGATGTTCTCCTCCTCAGTGAATCTCTCCATCAACAGCCTCTCCATTGCCTCACACACTGTTTTGAGGCAAAAGAGGGACTTTGCGTAGGCCTTTCCACTGAGAACACCTTGAGAGATCCACTTGTTACTAGTTGTGCCTCAAAGAGAATCTCTGCATATCCAGAACCACGCATCTTGTGTCCAGTGAGCATCCCGATGTAGTTCATGGATGTGTGGAAGGGTCCAATCGTTACTACATGACTAGCAAATTCATTTGGCCAGCGCCAGATGATGGGAAGGGCTTTCATGCAGACACCCAGATCAAATGTATTCAGGACCCATCTCTGACCCACCTCAGCAGTTGCTGCCTCGGAACGCTTCAGTAGCTCACGAACAACTGCGTTGTCTGTGATCGGTCTGTGCCTGGTGCCTGCATGGCATGGCAATGGCCTGCAGCCTGTGCCTGGGCTAGGGGGTTTCACCTCTGCAACTGGTTCTCCCCCCACCCAGCAAATCAACAGTCGACTACTGCACGCCTATCCACCAACCGATCACAGACAACGCAGTTGTTCGTGAGCTACTGAAGCGTTCCGAGGCAGCAACTGCTGAGGTGGGTCAGAGATGGGTCCTGAATACATTTGATCTGGGTGTCTGCATGAAAGCCCTTCCCATCATCTGGCGCTGGCCAAATGAATTTGCTAGTCATGTAGTAACGATTGGACCCTTCCACACATCCATGAACTACATCGGGATGCTCACTGGACACAAGATGCGTGGTTCTGGATATGCAGAGATTCTCTTTGAGGCACAACTAGTAACAAGTGGATCTCTCAAAGGTGTTCTCAGTGGAAAGGCCTACGCAAAGTCCCTCTTTTGCCTCAAAACAGTGTGTGAGGCAATGGAGAGGCTGTTGATGGAGAGATTCACTGAGGAGGAGAACATCATGATCTCTGACCCTGCTGTGCTTCTCAGAATGACCCAGTCTTGCAACCGAGAGCACCTCGATGAAGCCCTCAAAGACCCCTCAACTCTACTCCTCATCAAAAATTTGCATAAAATTTGCATAATTTTGCATAAAATTTGCAGCAGTAATTTGCATAAAAATGGTATGTGGGACATTTTTTCAGCTTGGGGCCATAGCTAGTCATTTTCTACACATTTTTTCCAATCTAGAAACACTGATTAGAAGTATATCTCCGGGGGGTGCAGGGGGACCTAGTCTTCCTACTAGACTAATAAATAGTAACTTTCTTAACATGATGGGCAATGTGCAAATTTTACCAATCGGTTTCTCCGATCATCACATGGTCACCTTTTCTCTTCTCTCTCCGATACGGAACTATGGAGCTGCACATTGGATTTTTAATGTGGACCTTTTAGAGGATCAAGCTTTCCTTAAAGCCTTCCGGGCTTTCTGGGGTACACTGCTTTTGCGGAAACCTTCTTTTTCTTCCCTCAATCAATGGTGGGATAATACTAAGGCGCAAATTAAAACCTTTTGTCAGCAGTATAGATTATTTTGTACAAAAGATGAGTCTCTCTTTAAAAGTGTTATTGAAAAAGAAATTTTAGCTTTGCAAAGCCATCTGTCACCTTCCAACACAATGGAAACGAATCTTTCATTGGCCAAAAGAAAGCTAT
>NC_136267.1:37292760-37320260 GCF_964187855.1 Myxine glutinosa
TTATCGGGCAGCAATATATATACACATTTATGCCGGGGCGTTTGCCCGGGAAAACCGAGACCGGGCATGCCCGGGTGTCAAGGGCGAGTCCTGGAAAGGCGAGTCTGGACATGCCCGGGCGTCCTGGACGCGGCCTGGCAAGTCGAGGCTGGGCGTGCCCGAGCGCTCTGGGCGAGCCCTGGAAAGGCGAGAGCGGGCATGCCCGGACGCTCTGGGCGAGCCCTGGAAAGGCGAGGCTGGGCGTGCCCGGGCGCTCTGGGCGAGCCCTGGAAAGGCGAGAGCGGGCATGCCCGGGAAAGACGAGACCGGGCGTGCCTGGGAGGTTCGGGCGTGCCCGGGAACAGCGACTCTGGGCGTGCCCGGGAACAGCGACTCTGGGCCCGTCCGAACGAGCCCGGCATGGCGATCGCGCCCTGGCCGCGTCCTGGCAGGTGCAAGGTGATTGTGTACATTCAGCGGGAACCGCTACAACCTAGGTATTATTGAGTACAAATATTTGTCTCAAGGTACCTGTAACAATAATTAACAACCAGGTGGTTCCAATGTAATGGTATAAAGTCATTACGCTCCAGCATCCTATAGCTCTGGTCACTAGCGGTCGGAGGGTTATTATTAAAGATTTCTGGGGAGGTCATCGTTAATTAGCTGAAGGCAGGTATGTCGTGCAAGTGGCCAAAGGTTAGTGCACATCCCGAGCCGAATAATGGCCTTTCGACTTGTCACAATAAAACATCTATTATACAGCGAAGTACTATACTCCAGCGTCCACTCCCTAATGCCTTGTTTGGTGAAGCAGGTAAAATGGGCTATCACCTGAAGCGCTTCCTTACATACTTCAAACAGGTCGATATAGCTCGGCTCCCTGAGTTTCATCAGAGTCCTCTGATTGCTCGGCTATGAGTGTATCGTTTAGAGGATTGTTATGATAAGATGTTAGCGAATGAAGTTCTCTTTCAAAACCTCCTATTGTTGGGAATCTATACCAGTAGGTCATTTACGAAATACTTTACGAAGATAGGAGTAAGCAGAGTGCCTTATAGCACTGCAGATGGGTGAAACGATTGTTCAAAATGAGAAAAAAGTGTGAAATTTGGCTCAGATATACTACACAGTATACTGAATAATTTCTGATTAGGGGCCAAATTATTTTTTTCAAAATGGCGGCCATTTTGAAAATGGCCGCCATTGTGCCTGAAAACAGTAATATAAACATGGAAATCGGTATATTAAAGCTATTTTTGCTATGATTGAAAACACACAAAATGTCTAGAAAGGGTGCCGGTTGCCTGTTTCATCATTGCTGTTCTAGGGTTCAAACCAACATGGTTTCTAAATTCAAAATGGCCGCCAAAATGTCATTGTTCACTGACATGAATGTGAAAATTAATGTTTTTCTTTTACTTTGAGTGAAAGTAACATAGGTCTTTACTTACATGTAAATACCTGCATTCACAAACAATAATTATATTCCACTGAAACCCACCACCACAAATAGGAAAGGGGAGGGGGGGGGGGGGAGGCGGAGGGGAGGGGAGACAGCGGAGAGAGGTAATTACCACAGAACTGATATTGTTTCAGGTTTTTACTCTTTATATCTTCTCTGTAGCCACTTTGTCTTTGTACTTTTTTACTTTCAGATCTGTTTCCACTCCCACACTGTCTCAGCACCAAAGTTCATGCTGTTCTTCACGCCTTTAGATGTAGCTGGGCGAGCCCTTTGAAACGGGGACTTCCGTTTCCGGTCTTGCTGGCGACGGTTCGTTTTTTCGCAGGTCTCCACGCTCTCCATCGAAATCGAAGTTAAGTCATTGTTCCAATTTGTATTTTCGTTATAACTGTATTTCTTTTATGGTGTATGTACGTATATTGTCCCGTCAAAGATTTTCGGTGCAAATCTTTCATACCTGTATTGAAAATCGCGTTAATTCGTGTCGTCTCGAGGCCCTGTACAGTGTACACTGTACAACCTTGAGGCTTTGTTTTTCTCTCAGCGCCTGTCGTTTGTGATCCAATAACTTTCGTTCTCTGTTTTCGCAGTCTTTCCACCCCAAAGCCTACTTCCTTATGTAAATCTCAACTCAAAAAAAAAAAAAAAAAGACATTACCTCTGTGCTCATTCGTTTATTCTTTTTTATTCGTTCGTTCGTTCTTCGACCACGTGTTTCTCCCCCATTTCCCCAGATAGATTGTCAAATTTCAATTCGTTATTTTATCGTCCATGTGATATTGTTTGATTATAGTTAGTTTTGGTTTGAATTTCCTGTAACTCGTATTTAATTAATCGTGTTCTGCTCCTCGTGTGTGGCCTTGTACTGTAGTTGTACCCCCGTCGGTGTTTTGTTAACTTAAGTGTGTTTTGCTTGGCTCTTGGTTTTTTCCCTTCTACCCCGAACATAATACTGTCTAACGTTCTAAATCCCCACCCCCCCCCCCCCCAAAAAAAAACAAAAAAAAAACCAAAAACATTTATTTTATTTTCTCCACGTGTACTGTTGTCTCATCCTGTATTTTCTGTCCAGGTGTGCTGTTCGCCCCACCCCCATTATCTCCTTGCCATCCACCGTTTGCCCTGTTCACGTGACTCGTGGTGGTCCCTCTCGGCTCTCCCCCCGTTGGTATTTTTGTGCATATAAGATTGTTCATAGTTCTGTTTAAATATTTTTAAATATGTTTAACCTTTCCCCTTCTGTTTTTTATTCAGTGGTATATTACAACACGCTGTTTTTCTTCCTATTTAAAAGGCTTTTCTCAATTTCCTCTCCAACTCATTCCACTTCAAAAAAAAGAAATTCAATATCTTATACGTCTCCCTCACTACATGGTCTAAATTCACATTCATTCCATCCCTCCTCCATCATCCTGAACCGGATTGCTAACTTGAAAATCACAACAAACCCAATTTGTTATCAATGTTCGTCTTTCATTAATCATCCACTTTCTAAACTCCCCTCTTGCCCCTCCCATCCAAATCCCCCCCCTTGCACCTACACTCCGAAACTTCCCCCTTGCCCCTCCACTCTTAAACTCCCCCCTTGCCCCTCCACTCCTGAACTCCCCCCTTGCCCTTCCCCTCCTAAACTTCCCCTTTGCCCCTCCCCTCCTAATCCCCCCCCTTGCCCCTCCACTCCTGATCTCCCCCCTTTCCCCTTCCCTCCAAAACTCCCCCCTTGCCCCTCCCCTCCTAAACTCCCCCCTCACTCCTGCCCTTCAAAACTCCCCCCCAATCCCTCCCATTCAATTCTCCCCACATACCATTCCTCTCCAATTCTCTCTCCTCCCCCCTCCTCCTCCAAGCTGCCTCCTCCCCACTTCGTCTCCCTTCTATCTCATACCTCCACCCCCCCAAACCTTCTACTTTCCTCTGCCCCCCCTCAAACAACCCCTCACTGTGCCGCATCCCTTCACCAGCAAACCTTTCATCCTCCTCATCCTTCCCTTTCTTGGAACTCTTCTGCAACATCTGAAACACTATCAACTGCTCTCCCTACCTCCCCCTCTCATCCTTCATCTTACCCTACTCCTCCCCTCCCCTGTCCTGTACCCGATGCTCCCCCTCTCTCTTCATTAACGGTATGGACCTCAAACATCCGGGGCCTTCGCTCAAACCTGACTGATCTCTCCATACAGGTTGCTTCTGACAATCCAGACTTGATCTGCTTAACAGAGACTTTCCTCCTTCAAGATGTCTCTGATTCCTTAATATCTCTTCCTGGTTACTCCCTCCTCCGATATGATAGACCTGAGCCTCGGCCTGGTGGTGGGGTGGCTATCTTTGTCAAAAACTCTCTTCCTCACTCTCCTTGCACTGCTCTCTTTCCTCCTCACCCGCAGGAGTACCTCTGGTTACGGCTTCCTCTCCGCTCCCACCTTTTGTTCATATGTGTTCTGTACCGTCCCCCAAACAGTGATGACTCCATCTACATTTCAATGTCTGACAACATGGACCAACTTCTATCCACTCATCCCAACTCTCTCTTCCTCATATGTGGTGACTTCAACTGTCATCATGCCACCTGGTTGGGTGTGGGTTCCTCTCTCACTAGTCATGGCACCTCAGCAAAGGACTTCTGTGACTCACTGGGATTGACACAATCTGTCAATTTCCCGACCCGGATCTCAGCCAATGGAGTATCTTCTCTTCTAGACTTGGTTATGACAAACTTCCCTGCTAATGTCTGCTGCTCTTCTTCTGCTCCAATCGGTTCTTCTGATCATGTGCTTGTCAAAGTGGACATCTCTCTGGCCATTCTCAGAGAGCCTCCTCAGCGTCGACGAGTCTGGCATTTCACTCAGGCCGACTGGGACGGTCTTCAAGCAGCCATCAATCGTCTGGATTGGTCTCCCATCTCCACTGCCTCTGACATCAATTCTTCCTGGGAATTCTTCCAAAGCAAACTGATCTCTCTCATGCACAGATTTATCCCATCTCGCCTTCAATTGTCTTACCCTTCCTCCCGTCCATGGTACACTGAATCTTGTGGTGAGGCAGTTGCCCTGAAACAACTTGCCTTTGCCTCTTGGAAGGCTAATCCAACTGAAGGAAATCTCAGTTCCTTCCACCAAGCTCGGAACAAGTGTGTGTCTACCCTCAGGAGTGCCAGGAAGCACTATCTCTCCTCACTCAAGAATGAACTCTCAAACCTGTCTCCTTCCTCCAAATCCTGGTGGCGTCTGGTCAAATCCGTTTCTGGTGTTTGTTCCCCCTCCATCCCCTCCCTTACCTCAAATGGCCACACAGTTGACATCGCACGTGACAAAGCCGAATGCCTCAACTCTGTGTTCGCCTCGAAATCCTTAGTCCCAAACCCATCTCTCTCTGTTCCCACCTTTCCCAGTCGAACCCAACTGCTCCTGGACTCTGTGTCCTTCTCTCCTGACAAGGTGGAGGAGTTTTTGTCAAACCTCGACTCTGATTCTGCAACTGGACCAGACGGCATCAGCCCACGGGTCTTCAAATCCTGCTCTGCCGCTCTATCTCACCCTCTCTCTGTTCTTTTCACCCTATCTTTTGCTCAAGGTCATCTGCCAGCATCCTGGAAATCAGCTAACATTACCGCTTTACACAAAAAAGGTGCAAAAACAGATCCTTGCAACTACAGACCAATCAGCCTGCTCCCAATTATCAGCAAAGTCATGGAATCCATCATTGCTTCGGATATGAAATCTTTCCTCTTCTCCAATGGCTTGATCTCTGATCATCAATTTGGTTTCAGACCAGGTCACTCTACTCTGGACATGCTGCTTCTGCTGTCTCAACAATGGATGGAGGTCCTCAATGCCAAACAGGAAATCAGAGCTGTCTCCCTTGACATATCAAGGGCCTTTGATACGGTCTGGCACCCAGCTCTGCTCACCAAACTCTCCTCCTATGGTATCCATGGAAATCTCCATGCATGGCTTGCGGACTTCCTCTCTGGTCGTAGTCAACGTGTGGCCCTGAATGGATTT
Source organism: Myxine glutinosa (assembly GCF_964187855.1). NCBI lineage: Eukaryota > Metazoa > Chordata > Myxini > Myxiniformes > Myxinidae > Myxine > Myxine glutinosa. The sequence continues at coordinate 37,298,209 of NC_136267.1, forward strand.
CTCTCATCTCCCCTTCCTGTTCAGGCTGGAGTTCCCCAAGGAAGTGTGCTGGGCCCTGTGCTTTTTCTGGTCTTTATCAATGATCTCTCTGACTCTCTGGAAAATCCTCTCTATCTCTTTGCTGATGACTCCACTCTCTGCCGCTCCATTCCTCTTCCCTCAGATCGGCAGTCTGCAGCCTCCTCACTCTCTGAAGACCTGGACAAAATCACAGACTGGTCAAACAAGTGGAACACGTCTTTCAATCCTGCCAAATCTCACTCTCTTACTATGTCTCTCCGAAAAGATCGACTGGACAACCCTCCCATCTACTTTCTCAACAATCCTCTCCAAGAAGTTCTGTCACTCAAGCTTTTGGGTCTCACTATCTGCCATGATCTTTCTTGGGAAAACCACATTTCCAAGCTGGCCTCCAAAGCCAGTCGCCGACTGGGCATCCTCCGTCGTGCGAAGTCCTTCCTCGGCACACCTGAGCTCCTCACCACTTACAAGGCTTTCATCCGCAGCTCAATGGAATACTGTTCTCCCCTATGGGCTGGTGCTCCTGCCTCACACCTGGCTCGGCTTCACGCTGTTGAATCCAAAGCTTTCAAAATCATTGGAATCTCCCGCGATGAAGCTATCTCTGAGGGCCTTTCACTCACTCACCGCAGGCAGGTAGGTGGTCTTTCTGTCTTCTACCGACTCCTCTCCGGCCTTGCTCCCCCAGCTCTCTCTGTGCTCTGTCCCCCAAATATTCCTACAGGTCGCACAAGATCTGCCAGCAACCCTCTGATGGTTAAACTGCCGAAATCTCGGCTCTCTGCTCACCTTCACTCTTTCATTCCTCTTTTCTCCCGCCTGTGGAACAAACTCCCACACTCCCTTCAATCCCTCTCCTCCCTCCAGGTCTTTAAAACAGCTGTTCACCACCATCTCTTATCTTCCCCCATCCATAACCTTGATCTTTTCTACCCCCACTAATTCACCCCAGATCCACCTTGTTTGAAATTCCAACTTATTTCCTGGAAATCCTGGCAGTGTCCATATGTTTATACCTCTCCCACCCACCCCCCCCCCTTCACATGCCTCCCCCCCTTCACATGCCTCCCCCCCTTCACATGCCTCCCCCCCAAAGCCCTCTCCCTCCCACAGATCTCTCGATGTCTCCATGTCTCTCGGTCCCTGCTCTCAAATGTTGTGTTTGTGTCCTTCCCCCTCTCTCCCCATCTTGTCTACCGCTCCCGATGTTATTTGTTTTATGTGTCTGTTTGTCTTTCTGTGTGATTAATGTTCGCTCTTTCACGAGCCTCGATCTTGTATACACAAAAAAAAAAAAAAAAAAAAAAAAAAAAAAAAAAGCTGCCCTCCAAGCTCCACGCCAAGCTCCAAGCTCCACGCTCCAATGTCCGTCATGAAGAAGAGCGTGATATTAGGTGCGGCCATTTTGAATTTAGAGGTCATATCTGATTCTGGGACTGACATTGGAATGCCCCTTTATCAAGATGTGTTTAGGAGACACACACCTACCTTTGTGGCAATGTTCATGCTTGTCATTTAAAATAAACATAAAAAGTGGCAGGATTTCTGTGTAAGTGGTGGCCATTTTGAATTTGGCGGCCATATTGGATTTTGGGACTGAAATTGAATTGGCCCCTAATCAAGATGTCTTTAGTATACTAAGACCTAGCTCTGTGCCAATTTTCACACTTTTTTCTCAAAATGAACAATGTCTTGTATTGGTGCACCTATCTGCAGCACTATTACCTGTGTAGCAAAGGTTATCTGCCGGCTCTATTGCTTTCAAAAATGGGGTTTCCTTCAACTAAAACAGTTAGCAGTGTCGGGATAGTAATTCGTACCTTTAAACATCCAAATATTGGGTGGAATGCCATGGATGAAGAGGAAGATTTTATTTTATTTTCCGCAGCTTCAAGCTACTACTCAAATACAAGGCGATGTGTTCTATTCAGACAGTGATGCGTCCCTTGCGTTCCACCCAATTGGAAAAGGGCGATTTACAAGATTTGCTTAGAAGTGCGTCCACCCGGTTACATGGAACCCCATAAGGAATCGATGGAGACAGTCATTACCTGAGGTAATGATGGAGAGAGTCATCCCAATGTTGGTTGTAGAGATCTCAAGTTGAGACAAGCCCATTGGGCCCTGGCCACATGGTCAATTTTATTCTTTTTTTGGTTTTCATTTATGGATTTGCATGCACCACTGATTTAAAACTAGAGAGTTCATAGAGCATGGAACAGTTCTATCCCCGTTAATTCACCCCAGATCCACTTTTTTGAAATACCGACCTCTTACGTGGAAGTCCTAGCAGTGTCCATGTGTTTTTTTTACCTCTCCTACCCCCCCCCCACCCACCCCTTCCCATGCCTCCTCCCCCACCCACCCCTTCCCATGCCTCCTCCCCTCAAGCCCTCTGCCTCCCACAGATCTCCCGATGTCCCTGCTCTCCATCTTGTCTCCCGCTCTCTTTATCATGTTTTATGTGTCAGTTTGTCTTTTTGTGACCAATCTTAGCTCTTACACGAGCCTCGATCTTGTATATACAAACAAAACCCCCCAAAAAACCACCTTAACCACGCAGTCTTGAGAAACAAGGATATGGGCGGGTCTGCGAGCACCAAATTTGATTGGTCGATATTATGACGTAAAATACCGTAATATTTTTGTCCCAGTACTGCTAAACGGAAGGGTTTTGAAAGTGCTTAAAAGGCGATTTGTGTTCTACATTGTTCAAGTAAATAATTCAATTGAAATAAAATAACGATTTTAAAGGTTGTAGAAAACCTAGGGCAAAGAGAAGGAAAAGATCATTATGTCTGCTTTTTGAATTTTTCATTTGGCATTTCCAAGCTTGCAATCCATAAAACCAGAAAGCTAAATTGGTGTCTTGTAGAAATGGTGGTGCACTTTGCTTTGCTTTAAAGTCGTGGCATCAAAGCACGTTAAATTAGAACATGCCTATCGTGTTAACATGGGTATTGTTCATGTGTTTGAAAATTTATAGTGCACTGGCAGTAAGTTTTGCAAATGTGTGGGCAAATGATGTACAGTGTACATGTTTACGTGTAAAGCTCTTTTTTCTGATATGGGTATGGTTTGTAGATGTGACACGTTGTCCTGTATAGATGTATATCCATATCAATACTGTACAAACACTATCTTGTCCATACATGTACTGTACAACATTGTACATACGTTGCTTCACATACTTTTTTAGCCATTGCATTGTTACGCATTTGCCTCTGGTAGGGGTCGCGAGAGGAGTTCTCAAATTCACTATTTGGCCAACAATCCTGAAGCCGACGAACCGCGGATAATTCCGCGGTGTGATGTGTTGCAAAGCAACCACAGCCGCTATTTGAGATGCTTAATTTAGGTAGGGTCCAGCGTCCAATTCCACTTTACCTTTCTGGCAAATGAATCACTCCATATAAGGACTGTGCTTCCCGACGTGCCACCTTGTTCAAACACGGCTGGGCGATACCATAAATGGACACACCGGCTAATGGCTGGGACAAACTCCCTGTTCTACACACTATGCTTAACCAATGGAGCTAACAATCTGACAGTTTTTAATAGGTTTATCAAGTTTAACAAAAGGCACGTATCATGTACAAGGCAGTGCTGCAACTGAGAAATCCTTACTCCGAGCACATAAGCCCACTTTTCATCAGTTACCTATCACAAACTACAGACAGGTGACAGTCATTCCGAGAAATGATGGAAGGATGAGGGATAGAGAGAGACACAAACACAGAGGAAGAGAGGAAAAGAGGGAGAGAGGGAGAGAGGGATATTTACCATATAAAACACAATGTGTATTTGTGTATTTGTGTATTTGTGTGATGTCTGTCCCCCTTCATAAGGGTAGGTTTTAAAAGCTTTCAGTAGCGCTTTCGGATGGATTGGAGTGGGGTTTTAATGGGCAATCTTTGAACGCAACTGTGTGTCCAATGGTTAAAAGACCTAAAAGAGTCTGAGGACCCAAAATACCCCAAGGATCGAGAAGATCCCAAGCACCCAGAAGACCCAAAATACCCTAAGGATCCAAAAGACCCAAATGACCTAGAGGACCCAAAAGACTCCAAGGACCCAGAAGAGCCCAAGGACTCTAAAGATCCAAAAGACCCCAAGGACCAAAATACCCCAAAGATCCTGAAAGACCCAAAAGACCCCAAGGACTTAGAAGACCCCAAGGACCGAAAAGACCCTGAGGACTCAAATGACCCAAAAGACCCTGAGGACTCAAATGACCCAGAGGACCCAAAAGACCCTGAAGACTCCGAAGACCCAAAAGAAGAGTAATTATGTCTTATATTGGAATTGTAGACGGTGGTTTGCAAACCGAGCCTCAACGTGGGTGTATAGAAGCGTTTAAAAAAAACAACAATAAATGCAAGGCGCAGGGAGGTGAAATTTGCTGCACATGATGTGCAACGCGCGCAGAGTAAACTGGGCGTTCATTTGCGTCTGTATGACGTCTAATAAATAAAGATATAAGCACACCTGTCACGAGGCTGAGGCTTCAGACTTTGGTACACTCACGTGGCTGCACCGTCAAATAAACTGGTACAACTCGTCATTTTTGACGGGCATTATACTAGTATGTATTGTCATGTGGCTCCCCTTGGTTAATACCGAGAGAGTCACGGATACCCAAAGCCAGCTTTAACTCCAAAGGCGTTAAGTTTAATTGTGGACTTTATCTATGCGGGGGAAGAAAGGGGTGGAAGCTGAAGTGCTTACCTGATCGATCCTGCTGGGCAGTCCTGAAACCTGCAGAAAATAAACTCACACGAAAACCCGGATTTAAAATGTACAGAAAATAATGAAAGGATTGATTAAATAAAATGCCGGTAACAAGAAAAACGCGACGGTAAAACTAAATTCCTATAGGATCCTTCACACCAGACTTATAACTCAGGCACAGGAAGAAAATGAACTGGAAAATAATAATGTGTGGTTTATCGTGCACTTAGCTCTGATCAGCTCGGGGGGGTGGGGGGGGGGGGTGGAGGGGGCGGGTCTCGCCAGGTATCCAAGGCTCCGGAGGTCCGGCCAGGGTTGCGCACTTGGAGCGCGCGTTGGCGAGAAACAGGCCTCCCTGTACCCATTCGCGCTGCAGCGCTCGCACGGGGTCTCGTCACGCTGTAGCGGCCAGCCGCGAATCGTTTCCGCCTGCAAAACTCTGCATTATCTCCCAGTGGCATCTCTGAACATGGCCGGTCCAAGCACAAACGCGCGAGGGAGAAGAACAAGGGAACCAGAGGAGGGCAAGAACAGGGCAAGATCGGAGGGTAAGAAAGCAAGACGGTGAGTCCAGGGTAAGAGAAGGCAAAAGCAAGAGCAAGAGAGAAAATGTCGGTCCTCGAGTTCTTTTAACTTTCTGAAGTCTACTATTATTATTATTATTATTATACCCTCTGGAGTCTACTATTATTATTATTATTATACCCTCTGGAGTCTACTATTATTATTATTATTATTATTATTATTATTATTATTATTATTATACCCTCTGGAGTCAACTATTATTATTATTATTATTATTATTATTATTATTATATATTGTTACGGTTTTTAGAACCTTCACTTTGTAAATTTTAGTAAATGTTCCCTTATGAATGATCCCCTGTAAATATCCCCATTATTTGGCTTTATTAAAGATCGCACCCTAGTTAGTCCATGTACAACACGTAGAGCAGCATCGAACCTCTCTAGTTATTTCATTATTATGTGTTTCAGTTAAGGATCTGTTCGCAATAGTTGAATCTGTGTTGCATTAATCAAATAAGATAGGCCCCTTCAATTTCCCCAATCATCTCTCCCGCTCTTCGAAGTGCAGAGAGAGCGGTAGGGCAGCGTTCGCTGCCCCTTGTCTTGATTTGATTGCTTGCCCCAAACCACGATTGAACATGCGGTCTCAGGCCGAGGAAAAAGGGGGCGGGACACACGAACAAGGTGTGGCACGTCAACTCACCATCGGAGGTGGAGCCAGCGAGCCCTTGCCGGCCAACCAGGGCCGAGGTGAGCCGACCGGTAGGCATGTCATCGGAGCCGGCGGCTTGATACAACAACGGACAATAAAAGCGGCTGCGAGGGACTTCTTCAAGAGGAGTGAGAGGGATGAGTGCGTCGACAGATGAGAGGGAGATAAGTGCGAAGGTCTGAGGTGCAAGAAGAGAACACGCTGAGAGTGGGTCCGTTGGCAACGACAAACTCGCCATATATTCACATTGTCAGACCGCGTGAAAATATACGTGCAGCTGCCGCCGGTTTTCGCCTAAAGCCCGGAGCGTGGATCAGAGTGAGGACTGGAGCGGACCTCGACGCTGCGCATCGGCCCGGACCTTCCTGCCCTTCCAGTCTGCCTGGACCTTCTCCTCCTTCCAGCCATTCCTTCCTGCCAATCCCTATTCGTGTGAGTCTGTTTGTTCTGTCTGGGGTATAATATAAGACTGTTTTAAGGCTGCCCTGTGTACCTGCTTCTTCCTCTCTTTGTAAATGCCCTTCTTTCGTTTCCTCTTCATTTCATGTACATAATTAATAAATACCTGTTATTCCTTTACTTTGGTTTCTTCTTCCCCCGATCGCTTTAGTCCCTTCCAAATTGAGTACCTGTGGCACGATTCGGCCAACCGCTATAGTCGGGTTTAGTCTATTTGCTAACGGCTCGGATCGTGGGTTGCTAAACCGCTCGGCAATTACCATCACATCCGCGGTTCGAGCAGAAGTATCGTCCTGCTTTGCGGAGAGGTTGGCGAAGGTATCTGGGACTCCATTGACCAGTCACCCTGGTCAACCTCAGCCCCGCAGAGGAGCGCGATATCTTCTAGGTCTCGGACGGCCAGCTTAAAAGACGAGGGGATTAAACCCCCCTCGGTAAGGGGAGTGCCGAAACCGAGATCCGTAACAATATTATGCACATCGAATCCAGAAGGCAGTAATTGCGCTGTAAATTTGAATGTGGTTAGAGCCGATAAATTCGGCTTGTAGACATTTCGGCGCATGCGTGAAGCCGATAGAATCGGATTGTACACTCCAGATGGTTAATGTCGGGTCGTGACATCATCAGCGCTTCTCCACCAATCAGCGTGCCGCTTCTTGCTCGCCTCTGACGTCCTCAGTGGTCTTCGCCAATCGGTGCTCTGCTTCCTCCTCGGCCTTCCTTCCACCAATCAGCGGGTAGCTTCTTGCTCCGCCCTTGACAATCACGAGTCCATTATTACCCTGGCCTTCCAGTTAGTTGACACCCGCCCAATAGCGAGTCGCTTTTTGCTCCACCCTGGTCACGGCTCCTCGGGGCGTGTCTTTGGCCTGCCTGTCTTTCGTGGCGATGTAGCTTGTGTGTCCCAAATGGCAGTGTTCAGAATTGGCTTCCGGTTGGTTTTATGGTTATTATTTAGTGCAATCAATGGCATTTCTCACCAGTGTCTACAGTGCAGTGCCAAAAGAGCCAAAGGATAAATCACATAGGGTAAGACATACAAGGGATAATTTATCCTTATCCCATGAGCTAGTTAACAAACATAACAGTATATAATACAACATGCCTATCGTGTTAATATATACTGTACTGTTAATACATAACAGCACAGTATATAATATATACTATTATGTTTGTGGGGGTAGTGATATGTAGAGTCAGGTAGATTCGTATAGGTAGGTGCTCCGGATGTCGGGTAAGAACCATCACCTGTAATAAGTTCTGTTTAGCCGAATGTCGCAGTAAGGTGTATCTTCGCCCCCGTCACGAGGGGGCGGGGCATGTTAACTAGCTTAGGGGATAAGGATAAATTATCCCTTGTATGTCTTACCCTATGTGATTTATCCTTTGGCTCTTTTGGCACTGCACCGAGTGCACCGTAGACACTAGTGAGAAATGCCATTGATTGCACTAAATAATAACCATAAAACAAACCGGAAGCCAGTTTTGAACACTGCCATTTGGGACACACACACACACACACACACACACACACACACACACACACACGAGGTCTGTTGTCAGCCTCTCGCTTGTGGGCTTAGGTTGCTCCCAAGAAAAGGGGAGGGGTGGGTGGGGATGGTTGGGGGGGGGGGGGGGGGAGAAGAATAAGATGGTGTAATTTGACATGTTCTGAGTGGTGCAGAGGATGGATGCGTGTGACTTCAGAGGAAATGGTGTTAGGTGTAACAGTCAGTAAACTCTGAAAAGAGCAGTTGGCACTTTGCGTTGATGCTCGTGCATCCAAAGGTAATGACATAGAATAGGGACAGCAAGAGAAAAATCGTGTCAGGCGGTGTGTATGGCCGACTCATCCTGGAATTCTCTGCTGATCTGTGTCGAAAGGGACCTCGCTTGCTTCACGCTTGTACACCAGCTTGCTCTCGCAGATTCACCAGTGCTCCGCTTGTAGTACAGATACCAGACCACTCTACAACCACCAGCTCACTCCCGAGAATTCACAGATACGTCTCTCTTCTGAGCTCAGTCTGGACTTTTATAGCCTGCACTCTGTTTTCCATCACGTCCGGGTGCCGCACAATCTGCCTGCTTGCCCACTGGATCACCGTGTTTCCCGGCGGTGCTCATTCGCAACGTAAAGCCTGGCAGCGTGGGGCATCCACTCAGTCCTTCCGTTCGGTCGTGCCTACTCAGGCTTTGACGTGGTTTTCCCCATGTAGAGTGGTTTGATTTGTGGAGTTGTGTGATGCAAAGCATGTTTTAAAGTATAAGTGTGTTGTAAAGTGTGTGTGGATACACTGCAGATATGCTGAGAGGAATTGAGAGAGATAGGGAGAAAGAAAGGAATCACAATGGGGTTTGGAGCTGCTGCAATCAGAACGAGGGGCGGGGGGGGGGGGGGGGGCGAAGGGAATGCAATTTAGCTACACAATATGCTACAGAAAAAAACTGGAGTAGCGTTTCCTTATGTGTCATGGTATGTAGGCTACTTCCCCGGGTCTCCAAAAACCGTCACGGTATTTTATGTTTGTACTGTGCTTTTTAAAATTTTTGTTACTTATAATAACAACAAGTGAATCCTCTTGGATTGCGCTGAGGTTCGGGCATGGAATTTCTAGGAGGAAGTATAATTTGTATGCAATGAAAGTACATGTAATATGGGATCGAGTAAGATTGAGTAAGCTTCACCAGTGCGCGTGCGCGAATTTACGTCACGTCGGCAGCGAGAAGGCGTTCCCCAACACGAACCAATCAGGAACTGCCACGCCCACTTATATGATCTCAGAATTCCTGTGACAGGAATTAGCGTTACACTGGCTGGAAGTCAATCGCTAAAGGCGCTTCCTCAGCGCCAATAACGACACTCTTTGACATCACGACGTCGACCGATATGCCTACGCCCATATTATTACATCATTATAATAGTTGTACCAAGTTTCATTTAAATCCATTTAGCTGTTCATAAGTTATCACATTTTTACCTGACATAACCTCTGACCTTTGACTTCAGGACCCCAAAATCTAATCAGTAAATTTTTACATCATTATACATATCTGTACCAAGTTTGAATTGGATCCCTTTAACCATTCTCAAGTTATAGACCTATTACAGACTTTGACCTTTGACTTATTGACCCCAAATTCTAATCAGTTAATCTTTACATCATTATACATAATTGTACCAAATTTGGTCAGAAGCCCATCGCTGGTTCACTACTTATTGTGGTAACAGGATTTAAACCTCACATGACCTCTGACCTTTGACCTCGTGACCCCAATATCTAATCAGTTCATCATTACCTCATTATACGTACGTGCACCAAGTTTGACTAAGATCCCTTCAGCCTTTCTCAAGTTATCGCGATAACGAAAACCTATGACAGCCGGACAGACAACCTGAAAACATCTGAAATTCTTCAAAAGTCACTGTGTCCGTCCGTCCGTTCTCCCGTTCTCTCTCTCTCTCTCTCTCTCTCTCTCTCTCGTTCTCTTTCTCTTTCTCTTTCTCGTTCTCTTTCTCTTTCTCGTTCTCTTTCTCGTTCTCTTTCTCTTTCTCGTTCTCTTTCTCGTTCTCTTTCTCTTTTTCTCTTTCTCGTTCTCTTTCTCTTTCTCTTTCTCGTTCTCTTTCTCTTTCTCTTTCTCGTTCTCTTTCTCTTTCTCTTTCTCGTTCTCTTTCTCTTTCTCTTTCTCTTTCTCGTTCTCTTTCTCGTTCTCTTTCTCTTTCTCGTTCTCTTTCTCGTTCTCTTTCTCTTTCTCGTTCTCTTTCTCGTTCTCTTTCTCGTTCTCTTTCTCGTTCTCTTTCTCTTTCTCTTTCTCTTTCTCGTTCTCTTTCTCTTTCTCTTTCTCGTTCTCTTTCTCGTTCTCTTTCTCTTTCTCGTTCTCTTTCTCGTTCTCTTTCTCTTTCTCTTTCTCTTTCTCGTTCTCGTTCTCTTTCTCGTTCTCTTTCTCTTTCTCGTTCTCTTTCTCGTTCTCTTTCTCGTTCTCTTTCTCGTTCTCTTTCTCGTTCTCTTTCTCGTTCTCTTTCTCTTTCTCGTTCTCTTTCTCTTTCTCTTTCTCGTTCTCTTTCTCGTTCTCTTTCTCGTTCTCTTTCTCTTTCTCGTTCTCTTTCTCTTTCTCTTTCTGTTTCTCGTTCTCTTTCTCGTTCTCTTTCTCTTTCTCTTTCTCGTTCTCTTTCTCTTTCTCTTTCTGTTTCTCGTTCTCTTTCTCGTTCTCTTTCTCTTTCTCTTTCTCGTTCTCTTTCTCGTTCTCTTTCTCGTTCTCTTTCTCTTTCTCGTTCTCTTTCTCGTTCTCTTTCTCTTTCTCGTTCTCTTTCTCGTTCTCTTTCTCGTTCTCTTTCTCGTTCTCTTTCTCGTTCTCTTTCTCTTTCTCTTTCTCGTTCTCTTTCTCTTTCTCGTTCTCTTTCTCTTTCTGTTTCTCGTTCTCGTTCTCTTTCTCGTTCTCTTTCTCTTTCTCTTTCTCGTTCTCTTTCTCTTTCTGTTTCTCGTTCTCGTTCTCTTTCTCGTTCTCTTTCTCTTTCTCTTTCTCGTTCTCTTTCTCGTTCTCTTTCTCTTTCTCTTTCTCGTTCTCGTTCTCTTTCTCGTTCTCTTTCTCGTTCTCTTTCTCGTTCTCTTTCTCTTTCTCTTTCTCGTTCTCTTTCTCTTTCTCGTTCTCTTTCTCTTTCTGTTTCTCGTTCTCGTTCTCTTTCTCGTTCTCTTTCTCTTTCTCTTTCTCGTTCTCTTTCTCGTTCTCTTTCTCTTTCTCTTTCTCGTTCTCTTTCTCGTTCTCTTTCTCGTTCTCTTTCTCGTTCTCTTTCTCGTTCTCTTTCTCTTTCTCTTTCTCGTTCTCGTTCTCTTTCTCGTTCTCTTTCTCGTTCTCTTTCTCGTTCTCTTTCTCTTTCTCTTTCTCGTTCTCTTTCTCTTTCTCTTTCTCGTTCTCTTTCTCTTTCTCGTTCTCTTTCTCTTTCTCTTTCTCGTTCTCTTTCTCGTTCTCTTTCTCTTTCTCTTTCTCGTTCTCGTTCTCTTTCTCGTTCTCTTTCTCTTTCTCTTTCTCGTTCTCTTTCTCTTTCTCGTTCTCTTTCTCTTTCTGTTTCTCGTTCTCGTTCTCTTTCTCGTTCTCTTTCTCTTTCTCTTTCTCGTTCTCTTTCTCGTTCTCTTTCTCTTTCTCTTTCTCGTTCTCGTTCTCTTTCTCGTTCTCTTTCTCGTTCTCTTTCTCGTTCTCTTTCTCTTTCTCGTTCTCTTTCTCTTTCTCTTTCTCGTTCTCTTTCTCTTTCTCGTTCTCTTTCTCGTTCTCTTTCTCTTTCTCTTTCTCTTTCTCTCTCTCTCTCTCTCTCTCTCTCTCTCTCTCTCTCTCTCTCTCTCTCTCTCTCTCTCTCGTCTGGCAGAATGAAAGCATCACAGAAAGGCCCACGTGATGAGCATGTTGTCGAAGCGGTTTATGGAAGTAACACCAGATACCGCCAGCACAAGTACCTTGCACTGAACCTCATTCACCAATAAGCAACTGTGGTGGTACAGGTGATGTGAAGGTGACCGCTCGCGCAGGACACACATTTCCTACCTTTTGCCAGGTGGATGCTACATATCTCTGGTGCCGTGGAAGTCCCACAAACCGCTCTATTTTTAAGCGTTGCTCTTTCAATCATTTATTTATTTATTGTGAAATTAGTCAAAACTAGTGGGGTCACCCATGGGAATCTCACGGGCATGGAGGTGTATCGTTGTGGTCGGTGCAGCCGTTTTTGCGGAACCCGGGACAATAACGTTAGGCGGGAGTCCAAACCTGAAAATGCTGGAGACCAAAGCTGAAATTGGAAAAACAATGTAGCCTATTTTACTCCAGGGGGTCCCAAGATTACCCACCCAAAATATCGTTGCGATCGGTTCAGCCGTTTTTGCGGTACCTGGGAACGGACAGACGGACGGACATTTGGTGAATTTATAGTAAGATTCCATACAGCAAGGGGATTGTTCCATCCAAGGTTGCTGCTGTTTTTGTTCCTCAGCAAATTAAAATGCCCAGAAGTGGCCTGAAAAACTGCGTGCCTTGACAAGCCACTGATTGTTTCATGGTCCATTAGGAAAAATACAATCAAGATTAATTGCCAACCGTTGTTTAGCTCCATGGAATATGGTACCGATGCTCCATAGTGGTGTTGACCCTTCCGTCGATGTTACGAGGGGTGAGCTGTTTTATGATCTTGTACTGAGACCTTTCTTCCGCTACTCCATTACCTATGGCCATTTACTGTCACGACCCACATTCCATTGGGTGAAGTTGAAGGCGGCATAGCTCTTAAGTGTTGTGGAGTGAAATGCTTCTGTGACATTGTTCACGCAACCTGGGCCTAATGGTCCGGGTATAATTCTCGGGATGGCCATTTGCAGACTCGGGCATTAAAACTCGCAGCTTGTGAACTCGTACGCAAACTTTAGTCGCGAGCATAATGACTGGAATTTGAGAGGTGGCCCACTAGATCACAATACACCACGAACACAGAGTGTTGGTGTTTTCATCTCGTATAATAATAGCCATCCTATCAATTTCCTAGATGCCTGACATCAAAGCAGCTCTAATCTGCAAATTGGCTGCCGCAGCCTGGACCCAGTCCACTTTCATTACCTTCCTTCTCCCTCCGCTCTCCTCAGTTCACTCCTCTCTGTCTTTCTGGTTCTCAAACATCACAGCTTCCGCTTTCGAATATCGAAATTTGAGGCACGTGGGGTTGCTATGAGGATTGGTGCTTTACGACCTTGAGTGGGCTGTGCCCTTTCAAAGCCCTGCTTTTCCGCACCGACCTTAGATCGTGCTGGCCATCCCAGGGATATATCTGGCCAAGTGCCTTGCAATGTGTACTTAACAATATCCCATTTGTCTGCTCGGTCAGCTACAACGCCCCACTCTCGGTTCGCTCAAGGTTACAAGCTGTGTAGCCGATATGGCAACCAATATTGCAACCGATATTGTAGCCGATATTGCACCCGATATTGCAACCGATAATGAAACCGATATTGCAACCGATATTGCAACCGATACTGCAACCGATATTGCACCTGGTATTTAACCTGATATTGCAGCCGATATTGCACCCGATATTGCAACCGATACTGCACCCGACATTGCAACCGATATTTAACCCGATATTGCAGCTGATATTTAACCCGATATTGAGACCGATATTGCAGCTGATATTTAACCCGATATTGACACCGATATTGCAGCCGATATTGAAACCGATGCTGCAACCGATACTGCAGCCGATACTGCACCCGATTTTGCACCCGATATTGAAACCGATACTGCAACCGATACTGCAGCCGATACTGCACCCGATATTGCAACCGATATTGCGGCCAATATTGCAGCCGATATTGCACCCGATATTGAAACCGATATTGCAACCGATATTGCACCCGGTATTTAACCCGATATTGAGACCGATATTGCAGCCGATATTGCACCCGATATTGAAACCGATACTGCAGCCGATACTGCACCCGATATTGCAACCGATATTGCAGCCGATATTGAAACCGATATTACACCCGATACTGCAACCGATACTGCACCCGATATTGCAACCGATACTGCAGCCGATACTGCACCCGATATTGCAACCGATATTGCAGCCGATATTGAAACCGATATTACACCGATACTGCAACCGATACTGCACCCGATATTGCAACCGATATTGCGACCAATATTGCAGCCGATATTGCACCCGATATTGAAACCGATACTGCAGCCGATACTGCACCCGATATTGCAACCGATATTGCAACCGATATTGCACCCGATATTGAAACCGATATTGCAACCGATATTGAAACCGATATTGCAACCGATATTGCAACCGATATTGGAAAACGTATAAATATAGAAAACGTCATCTAAATGGATCTGCAGAAGAAAAACGCAAGCCAGTTATACTTGAACTTGGAGCCTTTGTCGGTTTAACTAATTTTCACAAGTGTGTAGTCATGGCCATTTTGATCTGGGAGTAATGTTTAAATACTGAAGGCGATTCATCAGATTGATTCACAATGCGCCAATTATTCCAAATGGATCTGCTGAGACGCTTGGATTATAATCTGACACTCCATCCAAACAAATAACTATTTAAACAGTATAATTTATGAGGCAGTCGACATATTACATATGCAAAACGGATGGGGTGAGATAAAATGGGGTTCATGTTATGATCCAAAAATTGGGTTAGCTTGATGGTATTTCCACCTGAACGAATGATTCATCATGTGATGCGAAGAACTCAGGTGCAAATTCCATATGCCATAGGTGGTTGCCCGTATATGTATACTATCGTCCTCGTATTGTAGTTCGCGTCATGTCAGCGTGCACTGATGTCGACTAATGCCTTTGCCATGTGTGTGATCTGTATACAAGCTCCTCCATGAGCCTTATGAGTCAGTGTAAAAAATAAATAAATAAATAAAAATACAGAAAAGTAATGAATGTTACGGTTTCAATTGCATTGATGAACGTAAACTTATTCAATTTCATATCCAGTTCCAACTAACAGCTTGTCTCAAAAACAGCTGAGCCTGGAAGCTCGTGTACCATGTCCTGTATAGAGTAAAACATAAGCTTCCCGCAGATGCTTCGGCAGAGGATCTTTTTGAAAACTTCCTTGCTTTCCATCTACTAAATTCTTCCATCAACAAGAAGTGCAGTCACTCAGCCAATCAAAGGCATCCAGCAGGCCTGGCATACTTTAAAAAAAAAAATTTTTTTTTTTTTTTAGGAATCAACAATTGAGTCCTAAATGTTCAATAATTTAATTTTCATAATAAAATCTGTGATTGATTGAGAAATAGATCCTTGCGCCGTTCCTTTGGCGACCTGAAAGTAAAAAAAAAAATGCTTCGCACAGGCAGGTTGTTCCATTATTCATTGCAATTGGCGAATCAGCATGGCCACCTGGATGCAACGGAATAATTTTTCAGGTGATCTGTCGTTTTTCGTTTCCTCTTTAAACTGTGAGTGAGGCTCCTTGGAGAGCGACCGTGTACTTAAATGAATTGCACCGTGTACAGGACAAAGGCTGTGCCAGTATTGCTCGAATAATAATGAACCTGACAATTATCTTTGACATTGATCTCACGTCATAATGACATTGATCCAAGGTCGTAATGACTGATTTTAGGCTCATATTAGCATTGGGAAACACGGGCTGAAATTGAGCATGGAGAAGATGGGGGTGATGTGGGTTGGACAGCAGAGAAAATAAATTAATATCAGGTTAGGGGGGAAGAGATCAGACAAGAAAATATGTTTGAGAATATGGGGGGGGGGGGGGGGGGACAGTGACCGGGGGTGGTAAGTCCGAGGCAGAGGTGCGGAGGAGGATTCAGGCGGGTGCGAATTCGTGGAGGAGGTTGGAGGGAGTAATGGCAGACATAAATATTTCAAGGAGATTGAAAGGGAATGTTCTGATGTCGTGTGTAACACCGGCCTACCTTTATGGCCTGGAGACGGTGACAGTGACAGAGAGACAACAGAAGCCGCAGGTTTGCAAGAACAACTGGCTCAAGGAGGATTGCGGGAGTGAATAGGGGTGGATAGAAGGAGAATGGACAAACTGAGGGAGGAGATTGGTGTGCAGACGAGCTTGACTGGGAGATTGGTGAAATTCCGGCTGAGATGGGCTAGACATTTGGTGTGGATGGGAGAAGAGAGAATGGCAAAGAGAGCAAATAGGTTGATGGAACAAGGTAGAGGAAAAGAGGTAGACATGGTTGAAATGGGAGGATTGTGTGACGAGTGTAAGGTGGGGGCGATTGGAGAGTGGAGAGAGTTGGCTCAGGATAGAGGGGAGTGGAGGAGGATCATGGTCAAGGCAGGGCAGGAGCTTGGTGCCATCTTAAGGAGTTGGAAGTCGATAGAGCATCGAAAGAGCATGTGTTGGGATCCCAGAGAAGAGGCTCTAAGATGGTGGTGGGCAATATGTGGCCTGCAGCAACGCATATCTTAAGGTCCACCTTGTTTATACCTTACAAAGTGTATGGTCAATTTAAATCCTTAAGACTTAACTTCACATCCGTGTCGCCTTTGTCTTTTCCCTCATTGAATATCTGTGGCGCGATTCGGCCAACGTTCAGGAATCGGGTTAGTCGGGGTAACTGTTCGGGCGTGGCGGCCATCCGCTCGGCAAACAACATCCTCGCCGCGGTCCTGTAACAATATATATATACAGAATCCTTAAGACAGAATCCTTAAGACAACCAGATGGTATTCATAGAATACTTAACCTGCGCAGTTAACTTGGTGCGAGCCAACTGTTCTGTTTTGAAGTTTTTTTTTCTTTGGTCCAATATGGCTGCCAGACCACGTGAGTGATGACATCATAAATTTATATTCTCTAATATAATTGTTGCATAGATCACGCTCAAAACATTTCAAACTGATCAGACATCAGACTTAGCTTTGTCCCTGTCAAATTATGACGTCATAATGAAGGCACCAGTGATGTCATCGTTAACAACACTTATTCCCCATATGGAGTTCTTTACAATGAGCCATGTTTCCATTTTTTTTCCATTGAGCAGTTTTAGAAATATAGAGGTGCAAAATTTTCCAAGACGGTGCCAGTACCATGTGACCTATGACGTCATAATTATCGCTAAAATTCTACAGACTTTTTTGGTGAAAATTTTTTTCACCTACTTCCTGTAGGGAAGGTCTTCGTCCAGAAAAATTCTACAGGAGGCGCTCCTATGGTGAAAATTTTGTGCCAATCGGACCGACAATTGCAGAGAAAATAAATGTAATACTGATCGGATCAAGCTTTGTGCTTGTCAAATTATGACATTATAATGAAAATTGAAGACCGATGACATCATCATGAACATATCTTATTCGCCATGGGGAGTACTTGACAATGAGCCATGTTTCAATTTTTTCCATTGAGTGGTTTCGATATAAAGGTGTGACGTTTTTCCAGGATAGCATCCGTACCACGTGACCTATGATGTCATAATTATGAATAAAAATTTATACAGGAGGCGCTCCTCTGATGAAGATTTCGTATTAATCGGACCAACCGTTGCCGAGAAAATGAAGTTTTAAAATGCAGACATACACGCACATACGCAAACGATAGCCTAACCCTGATTTTCGCTTCGCGAGCGCAGGGTAAATATGGTCATCCAGACATGATTGATGTTTATATAATGTAAGATACAGTATAGCTCTATTTAAATTCAAATGTATCATTTTGCCTTGTAATTGGGGTAGCGGGGGTCTTGCAGCCCTCGGAGTTGTTTGAGGGATGGATCTGCAGAGTAAGATGACATGCATGTTGTAATATGGATTCTATTATCTTACTAGTGGGGTATGCTGACACATTTTGTAAGCAATAACAATCCATGCTTCGTACGTAGGTACATAATAAATAGAAGATTTATGATTACAGGCAAGCACCCCTGACCTTCTCCTACATATCAATTTAGGTTTGTTTATTTATTTATTTTACGGACGCGTTTACTGTTTTCCATAAATTTTCATTGAGATTTTTATTTCACAGTTTACAGTTATATAAATTGCAATTTTCAAATGCCAGATGTTGGTTGAGGTTTTTTTTTTTTTACGTATGTGTTTACAGTTTTTTAAAATACTTAACCCTTAGATGCAGGCATCAAAGATCCAACATAAACGCAGCCATTGGGCCACGCAGGCCCAATGGATGTATTCGTGTAGTTTATTTTATTTATTTTTATAGATTTTTTTTCTTTCATATCCTTTTTCAATCCAAGTCGATGCTCATGGATGTGTATTTGCTCAGAAAATGTGAATCATTGATCCTATTAGTTGGAAGAATCCCATACAAGTAATGAATCTTTTCTTTTCTTTTTCAAAAAAAAATTTCTTTCTTGGTTTTTCAACTTTTTTTTTTCTCTAAAAAGTTGAGGCTCATGGAAGAGTATTTGCTCAAAATATATGATTCACTAATCCTTTTATTTAAAATGTATATGTCCACAACTGTCAAAAATCCTACACCTATGCAGCCATTGGGCCTCGGAGGCCCCACAAATGTATTCGTGTAAAGTTTTTTAATTTTCATATTTTTGTCACTGAATTATTTGTAACCAGGTTATAGGAGCATATAATGAGGCTCATATCAAGAAAATAATGATATAACATAGTAGTACAACAACATTTATGCGGGGCCTCGAAGGTCCAAGGCCTGCATTCGTGTTGGATTATCGGGTTATAAGTGGAGAATGAAGATTTTCCCACAAGCCTGAATGAAATTTTTATTCATTTATGTCACTGAATTTTGTGTAACAACATGAAAGTCGGTGAAAATGAGGCTCATTCCAAAAAAAGATTGTACAGCATAGTTTTTTCAACAACAAAAAAAAACCTCATGGGCCTCCGAGGCCCAATCACTGCATCTAAGGGTTAAACTTTTATTTACAGACGCTTATTTTTACGGAAACTTTCATCTTTCCCAGTGTACCGGCTTCGATGTCCATCAGCACGCCAAATTTCAGATTTCTACAACACCTGAAGGTACCGAATATGAATATCAGTGAGTCAGTCAGTGGTTAGAAAGAGGTATATAAATATATATATATATATATATACATATATATACAGACTTGGCATTTAATATGGAATATTTTTTTTTTCTTGACTTGGGTTTACTTTCTTAACTCAGTATATCAATCTGGTGAGTTTCTTTTACACTTTCGTGATTTATTTGTGAAAAGAACCATGTCACTGATTGTCGCAGCAAGAAGTCAACAACAGGATTATATCACAGGTGGCGTGGCAAAATGTATGGACAGGTGCATTTGATGATTGGCTTCACAGTCGGGTATACAAGGGTTGTTGCGCTCTGTATTAGTGGAAAACAACTGCTGCACGTCTCCAAAAGTTATTGCCGCTTCCTCTGGAGATGGTCCGTCAACTCGACAATGCTGTTTGTCATGGAGTGGTGGCTTTACGAAATTACGGCATGAAACAGCGTGCTATTGCTCGGCAGTATGGCATCACTCAAGGTCAGGTGTCAAAGATCCTGAAACGAAATGCTCAGAGGGGTGTCCCTACTCCAATACCGAGGCCAGGACGTCCCCGCAGAAACACAAGGAGGGATGATCGCCAACTGCACCGGTTAGTCCGCAAGGGCTGTACCAAGTCAGCTAATCGGCTTAGGGCTGAGTGGCAGCAACTGACAAATGTGCCTGTATCCAGAAGGCTAGTCAACCAACGACTGGTTCAAGCAGGCTATCCTGCCAGGCGTCCCCTGAGAAAGCCACGCCTGACCAGACAGCACCGCCAGTGCCGATTGCAGTGGGTCAGAGAGCACCGTCAATGTCAGCCAGGACACTGGAATCACGTGATCTTCAGTGACGAGTCTAGATTTCTGGTCTATCGTCAAGATGGCCACGTCCGAGTGCGCAGACAAGTGCATGAAGCCTCCAACAAAGATTGTATAGTGCCAAGAGTCCAAGCTGGAGGTGGTGGGGTGTCCGTTTGGGCTGATTTTCATGCAGGGGGCAAAATTGACCTGGTTGTTCTGAATGGAAACCTGAACCAGTTCAAGTACAGGGCCATTCTGGAAGAAACATTGCTTCCATTTGCTCGTGCAGCCTTTCCAGGAACCTTTGTCTTCCAAGATGACAATGCACGGCCTCATCGTGCTCGCATGATCCAACACGTTTTTTCTGACCGTGGTGTGGAGCATATGGAGTGGCCTGCCATGTCCCCGGATATGAAACCGATAGAGAACTTGTGGGCAGAATTAACGCGTCAAATCGACCACTTGGACCAGCAGCCGACCTCTGTGCGTGAATTGCAGCAGGCTATTGTCACTGCATGGCAAGCGATTCCTGTCCAAACCTTGGCAAATCTCGTGAACAGCATGCCTCACCATGTACATGCTCTCCTGAATGCTCGTGGGGGTTACACGAAGTACTGAACTGTAATTTTACTGTCCGTAATCCCAGTCGTAATTTAACTTTTGTTTTTGTTAAAAAAAAATTGGGCCAATGTGCAAAATAAAGAGATACTTCTGGAAAGCATACAGAAGTTTAACACAGTACTGTCCATGAATTGAGTTCGATATCAGTTTACATCACTTTCAAGGATCAATTTATTTGTTTCGAAATGTCAAATGTGGTTTTTGTTTCTTTTAAAGGTCACATTAACAAAATCTAGAATAATTTCAACATAATTCCAATGAACTTTTGGTTCTAAGGCATCTTGAAAAGTAAGTTCACCCCCATAAAAAAAATATGCCATATTAAATGCCAAGTCTGTATATATATATATACACAAAGAATTAAGTTAAGCACCCCCCCCGTTTTTTTACAACCTCGCACATTACAAGTTTGTTGTCGTCAAAACAGTGTAATATACCCATGATATTGCTATATTTTCTGGAGAAGTGATATTATGGTCACATAAAAACATAACAATCATGCCGTTTTCAATATTTTATTCTGAATAATTTAAGGTGAAATTTTTTGGGAATTTTAGGCATATTTTCACCTCAATTTAAGTATGGAGCTATAGGTCCATCACGGACAGTGTGGATGACGTTTATGTTTTCTAACGTACAGTCATTGTTCTGAGAAGACCTCTAGCGATCTTTGCGTCAATAACGTGTGTAGGACCCACGTGATCGGATCACTGACTCAACCAATCACTTTTTTTCACTTTGATCACTCAATTTCATCAATGGATAATTGCTAATGTCATACCAATCATTATTTGATCTCACATACCTTAGAATATATGCCAATGTATACATATACACAAAGAATATATATTAGGGGGTGCTTACCTTAATTCGTTGTGTAGGGGTGCTTAACTTAATTCTTTGTGTATATATATATATTGTTACGGGACCGCGGCGAGGATGTTGTTTGCCGAGCGGATGGCCGCCGCGCCCGAACAGTTACCCCGACTAACCCGATTCCTGAACGTTGGCCGAATCGCGCCACAGATATTCAATGAGGGAAAAGGCAAAGGCGACACGGATGTGAAGAAGAGGAGGACAGAAGTAGGGAATACGAATATAATTTATTTCTATTTACAGGACCAAAAGAAACCAAGGAAGAAGGAAAGATAATAAAATAAAGACAGAAGGAATCAAGGAGACACAGTGAAAATTCTAGCTTAACTAAACAGGCTTAATTAACCCAGGGACAAGACACACAGAACAAACTCACGTACACGAATGGGGAAATTGTAGGCAGGAATGACAGGAGGTGGGTGGCTGGAGGGGGAGGAAGGCACGGAGCTGGCTGGAGCTTGATCCCGCACGGGACGTCGGGCTGGACCTCGACGGCCGCCGATGCCACCGATCCTGTGGTGTGCGCGGGGTAACGGGTCGGAGCTGCCTGGTGGAGCCAACGCTGCTGGTGGGGGGTCTGGCGTGACGGGTTCTCTCTCAGGACGTTCCTCTCTTGCTTCGCCCTCGTGCGCACTTCTTTTCTCTCTCTTAGTCCAACTACTTCAAGGCTTTCGCGCGCGCTCTTTATAGCGCCTCAGGTGATCAAGCCGCTGGTGTCCAGGACACGCCCATCGGTGAGCTCGCCTCGGCCCTGATTGGTCGGCACGGCCCTCTGGCTCCGCCCTTGATGACGATGGGCGG